>NW_027508729.1:2500-335000 GCF_051911475.1 Siphateles boraxobius
ATTTTATGTTTTAATATTTAAAAACAAATTTTAAATCTTTAATGTCCAGCTCAGACCTCCTTTAAAAAACACTATTTAAAATATTTATTTTCAAGATAAATTTAAAAAAATATTATATTTCATTTATTTATAATTCTTACTGTATATTTATATTTCAGCTATTTAAAAATATTTCTTATAAAAATATATTTTACGAATTAATATTATATTTAACTTTTAAAAAATATATATTTAAAATCTTTAATATCTCCAACTAAAAAAAATAAGTAAGAAAATATTTCTCATCTGACAATCTAAAAAAATACATTTCAAAATGTTATATTTAATATTTAAAATATATTTATAATCTTTAATGTCTAACTCAGGCCTCCCTTTTATAATAATAATAATAATAATAATAATAATAATAATAATAATAATAATAATAATAATAATAATAATAATAATAATAATATTAAAAAATAAATTTCTTATATGAAAATGTTAAAATAATAATTATTTTTTTTTATTTTCATATAAGAAAAATATACAAAAACTTAAATGTGTGCAACTCGGACCTCCTTTCAAAAAAATGTAAAAAGATAATAATTATTTAAATAATTTATAATGATTAATAATGATTAATAATTGTTTAAATATCTAAAAACTTTAATGTATCCAACTCAGACAAAATGTATCTATATATATTTATAAATATATTTTATATTATATAATTACATATAAATATTAAATATAATATTTTTTAATATGTTTTAATATTTCTAAATATATTTTAAATCTTGAAATTCCACATTTCCCACGGACACGGATGGTAGTTCAGTGTCGGGCAGACATATAGCCTATAATATATGGAAAGTGTCACAGAAAGTTTCACTCTTCAGTCAATCTGAGATACAAGAAAGTGCTTGAACAGCCAAAACATCTTCACATGTTTACATTTCCAGTGTCTGTTCTCATGATCTGCAAACCATTACAGCAAAGCATGAAACTCGCTCTGGTAAAGGCCCGTGAGTTAATACTTGAATCTTGATTGAAGAAACTTAAGATGTCTGTACTGGAACACAAGACAAAAATACTGAGGAGGAAGAACATCATTTTTGCAGTGCAGAGAGTTTCTTCTCATCATTCGTCGTCCATCCATTTACTGCAATTAGAGTTAGAAGGACAATTACTTCATTGACGTAGACAGAGCTCAAATAATCTCAGAATATCTCAGAATCACTGATTATTAGCGATGAAAAGAGACAAAACAAGATGAGAAGAGACACCGCTGACCCACAGAGACGATCTCACGCTCGAGAAGAAAGAAGAGCTTTGGAAAAACATCAGCAACATAAAAGTGAAGAGCACTGATGCACAAAGCCACGTCTCATGGATATAATCTCATGACGGAGTAGAAAACAGCAAAGAGACTGCAACTGGAGACTGAGGGGAACTTTATTGCTCAGATGTAGATCAGCGTGACGTTCGCAACGCCAATGTCAAGGGTTCATTTCCCAGCGAAAATGCACACTAATAAATGCACTGTAAGTCACTTCGGATGAAAGCGTCTGCCAAACGAATCCATGTAAATTTAGGGTTTTCTTTCATGACTTTGAGCTTATCTTTATGCTAGCGAAGCTTTAAAAGTTCCCCAAATGCACTTTTAACAGACATAGAAAACTGCACTCGTCAAACCATTTTGACTCAAGTCAAGCCGCCTTTATTTATATTAGGGTTAGATACAATACAGATTGTTTCATATAGGTGAAGTGGGTAATTCTTGGACCACCAGTTTTTTATTTTTAACAAACAAGTTTGCCAAATACCATAAAGTTACTTTGACAAGTAATGTGTTACAATAATGCGTTACGCTACTCGCTAAAAAGTAACTGCTACTTTTTATAAAATGTAATGCGTTGTTATTTTTTCTCACCTGTTTTTTTCACAACAAAAAAGTTATATTTTTGGCAAATAAAGGCAGAAAAAGTTAAATTAATAAGCCTAAGGCCGAAGAAAATGCAACTCCTTTCTGGATCATAGAAGAACCAAGTTCAATATGCTTACTTAAGCATTAAAAACAAAAAACTGAATCACACGTGTGATGTTCATCTACAGTCGTTTCTGCTTTATTAGTATAGATAAATTGGATATACAGCAAAGACATGGGTCAATAAAGTGAGAATAAATACATAAAGGCCTGGTTTCACAGACAGGGTTTAGATTAAGCCAGGATTAGGCCGTAGTTCGATTATGACATTTAATGAGCTTTTATAAACATGCCCTAGAAAAAACATTACTGATGTGCATCTTGAAAAAAAAAAAAAAAAAAAAAAAACAATGGCACTGACATATTTTAAGATATTTTAAGATATGTCAGTGCAAGTTGCTTTCAGTTAAAAAAGCTCAAACATGCATTTTAGTCTGATATGTTTAAGCCTTGTCTGTGAAACTGGGGGAAGTTTATCTGTGTATTAATACTCAGAGTTTGCATTTCACTGTTTCTATTAATTTCGAGGAATCTTGAATGTATTTTTGTGCGAGTGAGATGAGTAAATGCACGCTCACATTCATATCACACATCCAAAACTACACGGGAAGCTTTCGAAACAATGCTTAATAAAATCTTCCAAACCTTTTCAAACCAGGAACGCGTATTAAACTGCCAATGCCACGTGATTGAAATACACGAGGCTTTGTTACGTCGTAACGGTTTCGAAACGTTTCAAATGGATGATGATCTCTGTGTGAACCACCAGTGTCAGAAAGCTTTATATTTAGTGGTATTAGTTGATTTGTTTTACTGCGTTTAATAGATGACACCATTTGTAATTGGTTCGTAAACTGTGTTTTTATGCATGTTTGTGCATTTACACTGCAGACAGCAACATAGTGTCGGCCCGGATCCGGGCCACATCTGCTACATGCGGATTCAAAGCGTACCGGATGTGGGCCGGATGTGTGCCGACACTATGTTGCTGTCTGGGGACCAGATGGATATTGCTTTCGAAAAGCTTAATTTCAGCCATTACTATCCAAAACACAGTAACACACACTCAGAAACACTCCCACAAGGCATAGCAAGACTCTGTAACTCAAGACTGTGCAGCCCACACTATATATATATATAGGGAGACTAATGTGGTTTAGTCAATATTCAGTCAATATTCGGGTTGTCTTACAAGCAGATGTACAATGAAGAAAACAATAAGTCAAATTCACTTAATTTTTCTTTGGCAAGTTTTTGCACGAATATTTTTAAAGTAAATTTCACATATGGAATTAAGTCAAATCTACTTACCTAAATTAAACGAAAGTAACAAAGAAAATAAGTAATTTTAACTTGGCTAATAAAAAGGCTGAGTAATATCTAGTAATATCAAGTAAATATCTAGTAATATTTAGTTGAAGTTTCCTTTGCAATACATTTCACCCAAACAATATAACATTGAATTAAACCCTAACTTTTAAAGTTTATGCTTTACTTAGAAACAAATAAGTAATTAATACAACAGATTTTGTGTGAGACACAAATCTATCGTACAATATATTGCTACCAGGTGAGAGATTGTAAAACTGTATATTTATGTATTATTATTTTATTTAATTCATTTATTTATTTCTGATTTTTATTTCCTATTTTGGTTTAATCTTTTTAGTTTTTTTTCAAAAACGTATCATCACCATGGGATATATGTTAAGATGTCAAATGTAATGTTGACTACAATGTAAGTGGTGCTCAAAATTCAATAAAATACTAATTATAAAAAATATTTTGTGTGAGACATCATATCTACGTTTCAAACATCATGTTATTGTGAACGCAGAGACCTCAATACTTGGTAGACCATACACAATGATGGAAAAATTTCATGGATTGTTTTTTGTGTTTGAATGTGTCATTTTGAGTACAAAATGAATCCAAATGTCACAAAATGGCAAGTTACTAATCCTAACAACAAAAGCAATGATAAAACAGTGTAAATACAGCTGGAAAACAGTGAAAAATCAACCTCATTAATTATTCAAGACCCAGTGCATGATGGGAACAGTATCAGAAAAGTTGAGTAACTTTGATTGATTTTATAACGTCGATATTTACGCTTTCATTTATACACGCTTGAATTGAGTAATAATATAGAATTTACTTTTTTTTCTAACTTTTCATGTAAATTACTGTTTTTTTTCTGTAGTATCTTCACCAGAAAATCATTTTTATGAGTGTACAATGGACAAAGTCAAGCCCGAAAAAATATTGCTTGTGCTCCTTCTTGGGCTGCAAAAACAATCAATGTTTTGAAAGTGTCAAATAAAGTTTTTACTCTTCAGGCCTTGTTTACACCTGGTATTAATATTTACGTCTTCAAAGCAAAGCGTCTTTAAATCCCGTCTGGCTAGTGCACTTCTCATAATGCATTTTCAACTATTTCTGGAAGTGTTCGAAAGTTGACAAGCTCAAAGCTCATAGTCCACTTAGACATTCTACTTACTATAAGTAACTTTTCAACTACATGTCAACTAACTCTCATTAGAGTATTAGTTTACTATAGTACACTGTTAGGTCAGGGTTAGGTGTTAACGTTCGGGTTAGTAGAATAAGTTGACTTGTAGTTGCCAAGTTATTTATAGTCAGTATAATATCTGTTGGGGGACCAACAAAATAAAGTGTTACACTGCAAAAAATGCTTTTCTTACTCAGTGTTTTTGTCTTGTTTCCAGTCCAAATATCTAAAAATTCTTAAATCAAGATGCATTTACTAGACGAGTAAAATGAGATAAGATATTATGTCCTGTTTTCTGGGGGAATTAATCAAAATTAAGTGAGTTGATGCTTAAAAAAAGCTAAATGATCTGCCAATGGGGTGAGAAAAACAATCTGAATTCAAACGGAAACATTATTTTTTCTCTTACACCATTGGCAGATAATTTTGCTTTTTTAAAGCATAAACTTTGATCGATTTATTTATTTTTATTTTTTTGGTAAATTTACAATGAAATAACCAAAAAAAAAAAGAAAAAAAAAGGAGTAGGCTGAAGCCGAGGCTTATATTTGCCTACCCTTAAACTCACTTAATTTTGATTTAATTCCCCAGAAAACAAGACTTAATATCTTGTCATTTTACTCATCTAGTAAATGCATCTCGATTTAAGAAATGTTTGATATTTGGACTGGAAACAAGACAAAAATACTGAGTAAGAAAAGCATGTTTTGCAGTGTAATCAGATGTTAAGCAGAAAGTCCACTAATACTCTAATGACAGTTAGTTGACATGTAGCTCGAAAGTTACTTATAGTTAGTAGAATGTCTAAAGTGGACTATCGAAATAAAGTGTAACCATGTAGGTTTCTCAGTCATGGCTGGAGAGACAGCGGTGTCTCATTGAAGCAACTTTGTCCTAGATTTCCCCCCTAACAGTTAAAAAAAAAATTCGGGCAGAAACGGGTGTCACAGTCAGGGAAATGATAATGACAAATGTTTGGGGTTAAATTGAGACCTCTGACCTTTTATTGTAAATATCATGGTAAATCTCTTCTAAAATCTCTTTTTCTCAAGCCAAAGTCTCCATTTGCTTTCCATTTGATCCCAGCACGATGCAGTGAAGATTGGAGGCATTTTAACGAGGTTTGGGAATTCTGACTAGTGGGATAAGTAGAACGTGGATGGTGGTTTTCTTTGAATTTCCTTGTTAGATTAAGATCTTTATCGTGCTTGTTAACCGTGATTCATAGATGAGCTCCCAGACAGCAGCTCTGAGAATCTGCTGAATCAGACACTGCAAAAAATAATGCTTTTCTTACTCGGTGTTTTTGTCTTGTTTCCAGTTCAAATATCAAACATTTCTTAAATCAAGATGCATTTACTAAAGTAGTACAATTAAATATGATTTTAAGTCTTGTTTTCTGGGGAAATTGATCAAAATGAAGTGAGTTTTTGCTTAAAACAAGCAAAATGATCTGCCAATCGGGAAAGAAAAATAATGTTGTTTCTGTTTGAATTAAGATTATTTTTCTTACACCATTGGCAGATTATTTTGCTTTTTTAAGCATCAATTCCCCCAGAAAACAGGACATAATATCTTATATCATTTTACTCATCTAGTAAATGCATCTTGATTTAAGAATTTTTAGATATTTGGACTGGAAACAAGACAAAAACACTGAGTAAGAAAACACTTATTTGCAGTGTACTTTTACTAAACTAAAGAACAAGAACAGTCTGAGATTCTCTGAAGTTCGTCCTCTAGAATCGTGTCACTTCCAAATCTACAATATCTCTAATATCACTGAAATGCACTTTGCTTTAAAGATTTTTCTCCTTAGACAAAGTCACTTACAACCTCACATGTGTGTCCTCTCCAGTTTCAAACTCAGCTCTTAGACAGCTATATGGTGTTTATGGCACTCTGACTGAAGCAATGAAGCGGCGGTCAAGTTCAGGAAGGTTTCCCATCTTTCATGGAGAAGAAGATCCGCCCTAGGAGAGAGTTCACACTCCTCTGTCGGCGCTCACACTTCACTTAAAACGACTCGGAGACATTTCACACGTCTACTGAGAAGTGAAGACACTTCCACTTTCTCCCGCCAGACCTGGGAATCTGAAGCGTGTTGAAAAAGTGAGTTCTCCTCTATATCAGTGTCAGTGTTTCTGAACTCCTGAAACGCCTCCATTGTATCTTGAGTTTCTTCCGGGAACGAACACGTCACAATATTCCTCATTATAATAATTAATGCGCAGAATAAAGGGGCGGGGCCTGGTTGAGTTAGTTAGTAGTGTGTTATGGTAAGGAGCGGGACATTTCCCAAACACACTCGTTATTGGCCGGCCGATCAATTGTGTTATCATCACGGAAATGTGTTGGAAAATGTTACTTTAAAATGTCAAATGGTCCCACTTTATATTAAATGGCTTTAAGTACTATGTACCTACATTGAAATTAATAATTTGATACAATTGACTTATTGTGTACATACATGTTTTTACATTGTACTTATATTTTGAAAATACCTGCATGTAATTACAGCTGTAATTAATTTATGTAATTACATTTGTAATTACACTGTCGACCCTTCCCTGTAACACTTTATTTTACAGTGTCCTTTTTACATATGTACTTACCAGCCAGTAATAACAGTAAATTATGCATAATTACATGCAACTAACCCTCAACCAACCCTATAGTAAGTACATGTAGTTTATTAATATCACTCAGTACTTAAATATATAATTACACTCTAACAATGACACCTTAGAATAAACTGTAACCTCATTCCCTTACACCTTAAACCAACACTTACACTTTACCAGTCCATAACCTCACCAGTAAGTGTTTTACAATAAAACATCAACACAATACGTACATTGTACTTATTTTTTCGATGTAAGTACACTAAATATAAAGTGGGACCCTAAATATAAATCTTGACCTGTGTGATATAATGCAGTGACTGTATTATTGGTTGACTGTAAACACTCGCTGGCTGCACAACACATCCAGCTCTGAGAGAAATTAGGAGCAACTGGACTAAAACGGGAGGAAGTGTGCGTTTATATCCAGCATGGGAACAGAACTCTTCCGGAAGCGGAAATGCAGTGAGATTAGGGAATACCGGAGACGCTGGATGGAAACCACAGACTGTCTTCACATTTTCCCTGGACAATCATTTCAACAGGGTGAAAAACAATCAAAGTAAACCAAGAAAATGCACTTACAACATCTGTTTGATAACTAACATTGCATATACCTATATGCACATGAATGTAAAACATGTTCTCCACATTTATTAGTGGTGTTTGTAAAACATGCATCTCTATTATGGTTCTTTACACGGTTGGTTGTTTGATTAGGTTGGCGTTTTTAATAAACATTTATCCATAACCCTATTGAGCCTACTGTATCATATCTGATACACAAATTTCTGAGACCTAAAATGATCAAAACTTGCCGTCACACATAATCTCTTCCAGTCCTTCTGTCGTCTGATCGTCCGTTTACACTCTTTCATCAAGTAAAAGTCGTAGTGTATTGTACAAACATCCTAGTTCCACATGTCTTTCTGCTGTCAAATCTTGATTTTTATCAAGTAAACATAAGAATAACTTTGATATTGTTAGTTATATTTTAAATGTAATGAAGCAGGTTTACTTGATTATCCATACATCATTTATCAGAAAAATCATGAGTCTCAAATATGATAATCAGGCTTTTGAGGAAGGTTTATTTGTTCAGATTTGTGCAGAATCTCATCTCACTTTTGTCCATATTAATATAAGCATCAGCACCAAATTTCATAGTTTTGCTCAGTTTGGGCCTCTGAATACATTTTTTTCCTTCATATTCTCAGAATATCAGACTATATGAGCCACAAAAGCTTGATGGATCAAATATGATATACTCAACATAAAACACATTTGCAAACTTTTTGGCTATTTAAGTATTTAAAAAAAAAAAAGACAATAAGTTATGATTTTACATTGCTTTAACTGATCAAAATAAGTTAAGCTATTTTCAACTTTAAGTTATACAAGGTTAAATGTTTTTTTAAAGTCAGTTTAAAGTAATTTAAGTTTAAATGACTTAAACAGTTAAGTTAATTCTATTTAAAAAATTAGGGCAGAATTTATTTTTTACAGTAATTTTAGATCTTTGACTTATTTCATTTGCCACACCTTACAAACTTACATGTTAATGGTTATAAGTGATCATTTTAGGATTTGTTTTACAGTTTAAAATTTAAAAAGAATGTGGGTGACATTAATACAATCTAATGATCTACGACAGCCGTGTTTTTATATACAAGCGCCATCGTCCCATTTAAAATTGCATTAAGGAAACACTTTGTGAATGATTTACTCATAAAACCCTTGATTCATCGTGCCAAATGCAAATTCCTGACCGCCATGATCAAGATCCTATTTCAACTAAAATGTTATCATGTTTCCCAACAGTGAAAGTGGTCAATTATCTCAGAGTAAAGCGTGTGCAGTTGTTCTCCGTTGGCTCCACCATCCTCAGATGTCATCCATTATTCAACAGTCAAACAGCACAAATATAGCCTGGTGTTTGCAGGAGTCGTCATCCGAGACTCGTTTCCAAGCTTTATTGTGTTTACTATGATGACATACGTCTCTAGTTCAGTCGTAGACGCCCACAGAACTTTTCACCAGACAAAAGCGACGCTAGAAAGATTTTCCACTTGGATGTAACATGTCATTACAGTACGGATTCTTTGTTGGCTTCATGACATATTGTTCCTTTTAAAGACACAGCTCATATTTGGCCTCGTTTAACTCTGCTGATCTAAGCGAGAAAGCTGTGGGACAGGTGTATGTTCTCATATGAAGTCCTGGGCATGTTCTGGGCTTTCAGCAGACAGCTGGAGGCGACACAGTCCTGAAATCATTCACAGGTTTAGCGTTAGAACTGCAGAAACATCATTTTCCATCTAAAGAGTGTGTGTCTTCTGAGAATCCTTAATGTTCCCATGTGGGATCTATAAAAGATCTCTATCCGTTGCCCTTTAGCCAAAGAGGCATTACTGCTCGTAATAAAGAACATCAGTCGCGCAGTTATAAAAATAGCTCCTTTGTAATGTAAAGTTGTGAGATGTTCAGCTTTTGATTTTCTGCCAGACGATAAAAACCTGAACAGTTTTACACCAATAAAGCAAAATGAGGATTTTAAACGTTCTGATTGATGATTTAAATATAGTGCAAAGAGCAATTAAGGGGCCAAGCACAGTTATAGAAGCATCAGACCAACTGCAGCAATGAGTGATAAATTTTTTTTTATTATTATTTTGCTCAAAATGGCTGAAAAATCACAAATACAATCCAGAGTAATGATTAAATTGCTTATCACTTTTGACCAATAGGTGGTCGCTGTTGCCAGTGTGGTTGTGTGTGATCAGTGTGAGGAGAAAATGACACATACAAAGTTTGGTGTCAATATAGCAAAGCGCTGCAGAGTTACAGCCTCAGAATCAGCTTGGCGCCAGGCCATCAAATTTGTTGATGCATTATTTGAGAAAAGTTTGGTCTATCAAAAAGCTTTTAAAATGGCCGATATGGGATAATTGGGTATCATTCAACTCGATATGCTGCACTGAATTAAAAGAGACCAGTTTTATGGTTTTTGGGCAACCCATTCAGAAGTTATAAGCAAAAAAATGTATTTTTCATATCTCCTGACCAGTAGGTGGCGCTGTGCTGAAACGCTGCATGCAGCCTCAAGTCATACTTGTGATGACATGTACCAAGATTCATCTCAATATGTTAAAGCGTTGCGGAGATATAGCCTCGCATCCAATTTGGCGTGATCTTTGTCGAATTCGTTTGTGCGTTATTAGAGAACGGTTGGGTTTTTCTAAAAAAAACTTTTAATAGCTTTTTGCCAGAATGATTTGAAGACGATCTGAGCCAATTTGATCAGATGAACAGTCTAGCTCAAAACAGTAGTTTTGGAAAATTCAACATGGCGGAAAAATTTGACGACTAGTTCTTTACAGTTCAAAAGTTATAAGCATAAATGTAAGATCAACTTTGGACAGTGGATGGCGCTAGAGGGATTGGGTTAGAGACTCCAAATTTGTTGTGTTTAATGTTCAGACTGTCCTCTATCTGCGTGCCAAATTTCATCATTTTACCGCAAGCGGTTCTATGGACTGAAGAAGAAGTAGTAGAAGAAAATTAACAGATACAATAGGAGCCTTTAGGCGCCTAATAATCACAAATGTTTCTTGAGCATCAAATCATCATATTATACTGATTTCTGAAGGATCATGTGACACTGAAGACTGGAGTAATGATGCTGAAAATTCAGCTTAAGAATAAATTACACTTTACTATATATTCACATAGAAACAGCTGATTTACAATGGCATAATATTTCACTGTTTTTACTGTATTTTAATCAAATAAATGCAGCTTTGGTGAGTATAAGATACTTTAAAAAATGTATTATGAGGGAGGGGGAAAAAACGTCAAATATGAAAATTATAAAATTCAACTACCTATATAAATGGACACAGTTCAAACACAACTAGAATTTTTTTAAATGGAAGAAAATGCTTACCATATCTTTTTCTGTTGATGTCAAAGTTTTTTGTGTCCAATCAAACTCTACAGTATGTTAGCCCAAATTCATCTGTAACTTAGTAGAAGCGTGTCAAATTTGACCGAATTCAAGATCATGGACACCCTCATCCTAAAAAAACATGAAAATCAACAAAATTAAAGAAAATACAACCCAGTTGACATTAAAAATGGTTAATTTGAAATAACATGGTTTTTGTGAAGTGAATTACTGGCTGAAAATTCAAGAGACATTCAGATCATTTTGCATATTGGTGAGCAAACGTAGAATTGATTTGTTCAGTGTTCGTCTCTCACCAGTGACTGTAATGACTCATGTGAGTTTGGGCCAGGACCTGCAGCTGACGTCTATTCTTACCCTGGTAACAGCAACAGCTGAGGGGCCGGGAACACTGAGGTGAAGGCCAGACACTCAGATGACCGAGAGATGCATCATTTGACTAAGTTAAGATGTGTTGATCGCTAACACTATAAATCTGTCTAGTTTAATTTTAGTATCAGTTGCTACAGTAACTTGCTATACTCTTAAAAATAAAAGGTTCCAAAAGGTTTTTTTTGCAACGATACCAAAGAAAACACATTTTTGGTTCCTCAAAGAACCTTTCAGTGAAAGAACCATTTATTCTTAGTTTGAAGAACTCTTTTCAAAGGTTCCATGGATGTTCATGGAACTATCAATGCCAGTAAAGAACCTTGATTTTTCTTCACGTTGGTGAGTTTGGGCTGGATGGTATATAAGTGAGGAATAATACAGCATCTTCAAAGCTTCTGGCACGTAGAAGAGAGATTCCCGTCACACACTCGAGCTGTTTATGGCGGCCGTCTCAACACACTTCCCGTAACACCACACAGCACGGCTTTATTAGATGCTAAAACTGGTAAATCAGATTTCAGAGAAGTACACTCACTTCTGATGAACTGAATGTCACCAAGCACTAAAGTTGCAGTGGTTTTACCACAGATGAAGGATGTAGTTTGTCACAAACTGCCTCTCATTTAGCTTTTATAAAATAAAAGCATTACCATAAAACACACCGATGTCAAATAATTACATTAATAATAATAATTACAACTAAATTATTATAATAAAATGTTATTTAAAATGGTGTTAATATATATATATTCTTGACAGTTTATCTATATATTTGTATGCATGTATATATATACACACAATTTTGTTTATTTTTATTCTTGACATATATATATATATATATATATATATATATATATATATATATATATATATATTTAAACACATATACACATACATACAAATATATACATAAACTGTCAAGAATATATATAAACACCATTATACATTACATTTTATTATAATAATTTATTTGTAATTATGATTATTAATGTACTTATTTGACATTGGTGTTTTTCATGGTAATGCTTTTGTTTTATATATATATACACACACACACTCACCTAAAGGATTATTAGAAACACCTGTTCAATTGCTCATTAATGCAATTTTCTAATCAACCAATCACATGGCAGTTGCTTCAATGCATTTAGGTGTGTGGTCCTGGTCAAGACAATGTCCTGAACTCCAAACTGAATGTCAGAATAGGAAAGAAAGGTGATTTAAGCTATTTTGAGCGTGACATGGTTGTTGGTGCCAGACGGCCCGGTCTGAGTATTTCACAATCTGCTCAGTTACTGGGATTTTCCCGCACAACCATTTCTAGGGTTTACAAAGAATGGTGTGAAAAGGGAAAAACATCCAGTATGCGGCAGTCCTGTGGGCGAAAATGCCTTGTTGATGCTAGAGGTCAGAGGAGAATGGGCCAACTGATTCAAGCTGATAGAAGAGCAACTTTGACTGAAATAACCACTTGTTGCAACCGAGGTATGCAGCAAAGCATTTGTGAAGCCACAACACACACAACCTTGAGGCGGATGGGCTACAACAGCAGAAGACCCCACCGGGTACCACTCATCTCCACTACAAATAGGAAAAAGAGGCTACAATTTGCAAGAGCTCACCAAAATTGGACAGTTGAATAGTGGAAAAATGTTGCCTGGTCTGATGAGTCTTGATTTCTGTTGAGACATTCAGATGGTAGAGTCAGAATTTGGCGTAAACAGAATGAGAACATGGATCCATCATGCCTTGTTACCACTGTGCAGGCTGGTGGTGGTGGTGTAATGGTGTGGGGGATGTTTTCTTGGCACACTTTAGGCCCCTTAGTGCCAATTGGCCATCGTTTAAATGCTACGGCCTACCTGAGCATTGTTTCTGACAATGTCCATCCCTTTATGGCCACCATGTACCCATCCTCTGATGGCTACTTCCAGCAGGATAATGCACCATGTCACAAAGCTCGAATCATTTCAAATTGGTTTCTTGAACATGACAATGAGTTCACTGTACTAAAATGGCCCCCACAGTCACCAGATCTCAACCCAATAGAGCATCTTTGGGATGTGGTGGAACGGGAGCTTCGTGCCCTGGATGTGCATCCCACAAATCTCCATCAACTGCAAGATGCTATCCTATCAATATGGTCCAACATTTCTAAAGAATGCTTTCAGCACCTTGTTGAATCAATGCCACATAGAATTAAGGCAGCTCTGAAGGTAAAAGGGGGTTAAACACAGTATGGTGTTCCTAATAATCCTTTAGGTGAGTGCATATATATATATATATATATATATATATATATATATATATATATATATATATATATATGCACAATTTTGTTTATTTTTATTCTTGACATCTATATATATATATATATATATATATAATCTTGACAGTTTATGTATATATGTATGTATGCCTCTATGGTAGTTCAGTTTAATAATTCATTAAGCATTTAAGGGTGGCGCCTTAATTACCAAGCAATTAGCAATTAGTTCAAGTTTAGCTGGTAGCGTAACAATCATCGCTCTCTAATAACTCGTTTCTGCTAGGATTAGTATGATCAGAAAGCCTGGCAGAATGTGACAGACGTGTGTTCCCAGTTCTTCAACCAAATGCTAATTTGGTCACGGGCGATAGCGGTTGAGGGAAGTCCAGGACAGAAGCAAGGATTACACTCTCTCAACTAGCATCTTTGTTTAAGAGATTAGCTCTCTGACCTCCAGCTGCTGAATGCTTCATGCGGTCCGGTCAGCAGACGCGTCTCTCATTTGGAGCTCCAGCGCTCATTAAAAGGGCACACATGACCTCTTTAGTCATACGCTGCCTACAGATACAAGTTCAGAAGTCATAATTACCATGTGATGTGCGTTCAAGTGATTCTGCTCGCACAAATCGGATGTGACTCCCTAAATAGCCTAAAGTCTATCTATATATATCAGACGACATAATCCGTCTCTTCAAGGTTTTGGTTCACATACCTGTCAGACAGAATGTGCAAAAGCTTCTGAACTCTTGTACTTTAAAATAAAGATGGATGTGCTGCAAGAATGCATTCCTCTGAAAAGATACAGGTGTTTTATGAAAAGATACTGGTTGTGTGTTTCTTGTATTTTCCAGTTACCCTTGTTTGTTGCCATGGTGATTGATTACCCTCACCTGTTCCTTGTTCTGTGTCTGGTTTTGTCCTTTTATTTGTCTATATATCGCTCTGTGCTTGGATTTACTCTTGTTTTGTTTGTTTAAATAAATGCTTATGTTGCTCCCCATCCCGCTGAAACTCCCTGCATTCCAACAGATGTTTAGAAATTTACTTCGCTCAAGATTAGACACAATTATAACAAAAAAAGTCACTCATAAATAGATAACGCATCAGTCATCAACTAATCGAAATTTAATTGAAATCGAAATTGTTTTCAGCTGTTCATCTTTTCAGAAGATTTCTATTTAAAAGTTTTGTGCTTAAACAACTAATAAGCATAAAACATCACAGAATTCATCATATCCATAGTGATACTTGAGCTGTGTTTTTTCCTTTCAAAATGACATCACTTCCTGGAAGACGATGTCATTAGGAACCAGGGTTATTATAGTTAAACTAAACCGACAAACAAGATTTTTAATACATACAAATAAATTATATATATATATATATATATATATATATATATATATATATATACACACACACACACACACACACACACACACACACACACACACACACACACACACACACACACACACACACACACACACACACACACACACACACACACACACACACACAATGTTTAAATGTTTGGGGTAGGTACAATATTTTTAATGTTTTGATGGTCTCTCGTATTTATTTGATTAAAAATACAGTAGAAGTAGTGAAATATTATTACAATGTAAAATAACTGTTTTCTATGTGAATATATAGTAAAGTGTAATTTATTCCTGTGATCAAAGCTGAATTTTCAGCATCATTTCTCCAGTCTTCAGGGTCACATGATCCTTCAGAAATCAGTATAATATGATGATTTGATGCTCAGGAAATATTTATGATTATTATCCATGTTGAAAACAGTTGTGCTTCTTCAGATTTGGGTGATAAATGCAATTTTTCAGGATTCTTTGATGAATAGACAGTCCAAAGAGCAGCATGTATTAATTACTGTCACTTATTGATCCATTTAATGCATCCTTGATGAATAAAAGTATATATATATATATATATATATATATATATTTTTTTTTTTTACTTGACATGGGGAAGAGCAAAAGTACTGCATTACAGAAATAACCCAGAGCAGAAAACATGATGTATTACTGCTGTGACCTCCCTAATCTCGTTCATTCTCTCAGTGTATAAAAGCACAAACTACTGTTTGAACATTGCATAATGTAGACAGGAAGTCTTTAAAATATAGTTTTGAGCAGCCAGCATTAAACACGTCTGCAATGAAGCCTCATCATGCAAACGAATGCACATAGAAATCACTAAATGTTTGACACGTTCATGTTTGCATTTGAATGATCTCGAGAGGTCTGGGACTCTCCTAAAACACTCCTAAAAGTCCTGATATTGCTGATAGATACATTGTTTTGGGCAAATAATTCATGAAATCAATTGTAGAGAAATGAACATTTCTCGATGCAACACACATAAACCTTCAGGTAACTATTTAGAAAATATCACAGTATAGAACAAATACAGAAATTACACTATTTCCAGGTTCACCAAGTATACAACAAAAGGTCTAAACCCAAAGACATGACAGACCTGTTTAAAATTACAACTCCAATCATGGTGGAATGAAATCAATTAATCTGTGAATAAAAAATAAGAGGGCTTGATGATGTCAACTGAAAAGGAATGTAATTTCACCAAATTGTAACATTCATACATTTTAATGAAATCCGTCCATCCTTCAATCTATCTATTTCTAAAACTAAATGCTTTGTATTCTTCGCCTTACAACAAACCACCACAACAACATGTTGGGGAAAATAAAGAATACTTGTTTTGAAGTAGAACGAGACATCAAGATATTTGTTTTCTTCTTGAGTAATATTTCATGCATCAGATAGTGAAGATGAAGTGCAGCTGTGGTTTGGGGTCTTTAGGCGTTGGTTGATTTAACAGGTCAGGTTGATGGTCAGGTCAGAGGGTTCCTCAGCGGGGCACGAGAGCTTTGCACTCTAACTGCCCCTGCTGAACCTGCCCTGGGGCAACAGCCACAGAACGGCCCACATCTGGGTCATGGAGGTGTTGGCATGTACATACAGAGGCGTAGGAACCAATGGAAATTTGCTTTTGGGAAACAATGATTATACTGCTGGTCAAAAGTTACCCAAAAGTCCCCCTATTATGCTTTTTCAGTTCTTTCCTTTCGTGTAGTGTGTAATAAATCTGTTTGTGAATGTAAAAGGTCTGAAAAGTTTCAAAGATCAGAATGAAGATAAATGGAGTTTTTGTCTCCTAAAAGAAAGAAGTGGTTGTCGGTAATTTCAGCCTCACTTCCTGCTCGAACCTTCTTAAGTTTGTAACAAATGGCCATAATGCCAGTCGATTCTTCATTGACTGCTGGTGAACAGCGTCTCCTTTGCCCCACCCTCAAACACTAGTTGCAGCTGACACTGGAAGAGTTTGGTTTGTGTTCAATCAGAGCAGAGTAGACCAATCACAACAGACTTGGCCATCTGACCAATCAGAGGAGAGTAGACCAATCACAACACACTGGGCCATCTGACCAATTAGAGCAGAGTAGACCAATCACAACAGACTGGGTTATTTGACCAATCAGAGCACAGTAGACCAATCACAACAGACTGGGTCATCTGACCAATCAAAGCAGAGTAGACCAATCACAACAGACTGGGTCATCTGACCAATCAGAGCAGAGTAGACCAATCAAAACAGAGTGGGCCATCTGACCAATCAGAGCAGAGTAGACCAATCACAACAGACTGGGCCGTCTGACCAATCAGAGCAGAGTAGACCAATCACAACAGACTGGGTCATCTGACCAATCAGAGGAGAGTAGACCAATCACAACAGACTGGACCGTCTGACCAATCAGAGCAGAGTAGACCAATCACAACACACTGGGCCATCTGACCAATTAGAGCAGAGTAGACCAATCACAACAGACTTGGCCATCTGACGAATCAGAGGAGAGTAGACCAATCACAACACACTGGGCCATCTGACCAATTAGAGCAGAGTAGACCAATCACAACAGACTGGGTTATTTGACCAATCAGAGCAGAGTAGACCAATCACAACAGACTGGGCCATCTGACCAATCAGAGCACAGTAGACCAACCACAACAGACTGGGTCATCTGACCAATCAGAGCAGAGTAGACCAACCACAACAGACTGGGTTATTTGACCAATCAGAGCAGAGTAGACCAATCACAACAGACTGGGTTATTTGACCAATCAGAGCACAGTAGACCAATCACAACAGACTGGGTCATCTGACCAATCAGAGCAGAGTAGACCAATCACAACAGACTGGGCCATCTGACCAATCAGAGCACAGTAGACCAATCACAACAGACTGGGTTATTTGACCAATCAGAGCAGAGAAGACCAATCACAACAGACTGGGCCATCTGACCAATCAGAGCACAGTAGACCAACCACAACAGACTGGGTCATCTGACCAATCAGAGGAGAGTAGACCAATCACAACAGACTGGGTTATTTGACCAATCAGAGCAGAGTAGACCAATCACAACAGACTGGGTCATCTGACCAATCAGAGCACAGTAGACCAACCACAACAGACTGGGTCATCTGACCAATCAGAGCACAGTAGACCAACCACAACAGACTGGGTCATCTGACCAATCAGAGCACAGTAGACCAACCACAACAGACTGGGTCATCTGACCAATCAGAGCACAGTAGACCAACCACAACAGACTGGGTCATCTGACCAATCAGAGCAGAGTAGACCAATCACAACAGACTGGGTCATCTGACCAATCAGAGCAGAGTAGACCAATCACAACAGACTGGGTCATCTGACCAATCAGATCAGAGCATGCTCTCGGAAAGAGGGGTTTACAGAGTCTTTTTTACAGACGTAAGAAAATACGTTTTTGACTTTAGATGTATGTAAACCTGTTGTAGGAGAAAAAGATACAAAATTTGAATGAAATTAGCACAAATGTACAACATTACACAAAAAATGTCACAATTGACCAATCACAGTCAAGTATTCCGGAGAGCAGTGTAATAATCATGGCTAGTTAATAGACAAACCTCACTGCATTAAAGTAAATCATTCCTAAAATAATCACTTCCAGACTGGGGTCCAGCTTCCCGCCAGTATAGGGAATCTCACACTTCCTATAGGCGCTTCATCATGTGACCAACACTCATTCTAGGAAAACTTTCCTCGAGCTCGGTGTGAGTCTGCGGATCCAGAGCAAACACATCCAAACAACACACTCTTATACTGCGGTCCAAATGATCTTCTTCAAACCACTGACTGTATTCTTCTCAAATAGACCTATTGTTATTTTTATTAGTAAAATCTGTTGACTTTGTCAATCTTTGTTGCATTATATGCCAACCGTGACACTTCAAAAATGGGTACTTTGTCCTTCTTTGCACTTCTTGTGTTTTATGCCCCAAGTTTGCATGCCTGTAACTCAAAAAGTGTAAAAGATATCTCAATATCCTTATATATTTTGGTTTTCAACCAACTTTTCTTTTTGTATCCATATTTTTAAGGCCCAATATTGTTCGTTTCCAGAGATATTGTTATCTCAATGCGTCTCCATGTCCAAATTGTTGAATTTTACCCATTTTCAATGACCGAAAACCAAATATGGTTCACTGCGCAAAACAGCTTATACTTCTTGCATTTAAAGAGGAATGCATGAAAAATATAAAATTTTGAAACTAGAAATATATCTTGTTTCCCTCTACCAAAACACTTGCATACAATGTACATAAAATGTTGCTTATTTATGAAACTTGATAAAAACAGAAAGCATGAAGCTAGAATAAAATTGTTTTATTTTAATTGTAGTTTTAATTCAATTTGGTCTAAAAATGTAACTACAAATGGAAGGTCAAGTTGAGTCCATTGCATTGTGGGATACATTTTCTACAGCAGTGTATTGCAGCAAATTTGGAAAATTAAGTAGATTATCTGGGTTTTCTGTCTATAAACATGTTCATATATGCAACATTAAACTAAATACTACAGTAATATTAGTAGGCTATGCTTTTTCAAAGTCTTATGAGTAATGTTGAGCACAAATATAATCTAATGTTTGCAGATGCCGCCACCTTGTGGTGGAGAGTTTATTATCACACAAGCGCAGCATTTAAGTGATTTTTCATTCAGCTTCATAAACTCGCTCTCGTGTCAGTCCAAAGACTTCCTTTCTCCTGTAAACACACACAAAAAATATTTTTTACAGGTTTAGAACAACATGATAATGAGAATAATGGATGACAGAATTTACAATTTTAAGTGCAAAAGCGTGTAAAACAATAAATGTTTCTTGAGCATCAATTCATCATATTAGAATGATTGTTCTAGTGGTTTTTGAATATTTTAATCCAAAAATTTTACATTTAATGTCTTTGAAAACCTTGGCTACTACTTTGGCTACAGTCTGTTTTTATTGTTTTTTAAGTTTTAAATATATAATATTTTGCCTACGGAGAAAATGAAATACTATGAAAATAGTTTCATTTATGACTTTTTTCACTTCATGTCTAGTTAGTTTTGTATCAAATACAATGGGGTTTTCGTTGATCAAGATCTGGCAGCAACAGCACATTTTTCCGCTTGGGTGAGCTATTCAGAAAGCTTTCCTGCGCATGAAATTCCCCAACCACATCCCAGCAAACCACTACGAACGCGGGAATGATGATTATAAATAACAACAGAGCATAGGCGCCAAAGCTGTTGTGGATCCGTTTACCCAACTGCCACAAATTTAAAGAAAATGAGTTGTTTGGCAAATAAATAAATTACAGTTACAGCCTACGTATTAGCAACATTTTATTATGTAAGATTTATGTTACACCTCAAATGGAATTTATAATAATGTACAATTTATTAGTGAGTCCACGAACTCATCCTCATGACTTGTCGAGCATTCAGAGCCGGTATTGATGTATTGTAGATATAGGCTAAGTAGTATTGATAATTGAATGCTTGTTTGTTTTGGTGTTGCCATTCCTCACAGTCCTCATGCCACCCTATAATGATTTTCTGGATCCGCCCCTGGTGAGGAGCAGGGCAGCAGGTGCAGTGTCAGCGCCCCCTGGCTGTGGAGCTGCAGTAGTCGCACAAACTCCTCTGGCATCTTGTGCATGTTGGGGTGCGGCCGCATCTGGTCGTAATAATGGTATGGAATCGGCTGCTCCTGCAGGTCGCTGTCGAACGGCCAGAATCCGTAAACGTGAACATGCTCACACATTTCCAGTGCAGTGCTGATTAAAATAAACCCAGAGGAGAGGCGCACCTCCTGCAGGCCACGCCCCTTCCAGAACCTGTCCAGTGTCCGCAGGTAAGAGGGGCTGAAGAACACCACCGGCTGGTGAGGCCTGATTGGCTGGAGGACTTTGAGTGTTGTGATTGACGGTGATGTGCAGATCGTGTAGGCAAAGGCAGGAATAATGAGGGAGGCGTTTCCGTACACACTGACCCGCTCCACCAACGGATCCGGATTCTTCTCCAGGTTTTTGTATCTACAGAAACACAGTTTTAATAAATGCTACTGACAGAACACTAGATTATCATATATGTGTATGCCAGGGAAAAAGCGACTCAGTTCCCCATCTGTCATTACTACGTTATGTTGACTGACAAATGGGGTCTCACTTGGGAGCCCCAATCACCTCTGAATTTACCCCTGTACATACAGTTATACGAGATGGCTGCTCGCATCCACTCATTCAGAAATTTGCTTTGTAGACGATTGGTTGCAGCAGCGATCTGTATTTTCAGTCATCTCGAAAAATAGTTGCAGTGTGGGGATCTCTCTCTTGACTGGTGAAGAGGGTGCATTCAGCGGTGTTTCGCCAGCATGTTTGCAGTGCACGGATGAGTGAGTCTCCCCACTTCAGACAAAAAGAGCAGTTTACCCTAAAAGAGCAAATCGGACGGCAAGTGTCTTTTTAAAGATCCCTTTCCATCCTTGTTTTTCTGGTTGCAGTCGTTTCCTGTCTTCATCTGACGGCCACAATAATAGTCTCACATGCCTGGGCCGATGCTGAGACAGCATTCGTGATTCATTTCCTCATTGCAAGAATATGACCATGTCGACACTGCGGTCGAGACTTACCTTCTTTGTGAAGGAACGATGTCCACTCTGCTGTTACCCAGCCCGCCGCCGCTTCTCATAGCAGAGCCTCTGGTCTGATAACGCTTTGGGAGACCTGAGGGTTACAGTGGGAGCGCTACCACTGGGTCAACCCCCACGGACCTCCCCCTCCTCTGCAGTATTGTGTGCTGTCGAGTTGCAGATCTGTCTAAATCGGTTCGCCAATCAGTTCTGTTCAGTTCCTCACGCACTGAATCGTCTGAACTCTGAAGCGCGTTCAATCACACTCGACACGGAGTCGTAACAGGAAGATTTAAGAATGTCTTTACCAAAGGCATGGAGGCTGCTCTTGCCCCGCTAAGGGAAGTGGGCATTCGCATTTTAAACTATCTCGACGACTGGTGTATGCAACGAGCACGTTGCTGTATGACCTCAACTGCAGTGGCATAACAAATGCCTAGAGTTGTTTGCAGTTCTTCTTGCCCTGCACCAGTTTCAACCATTGCTTCCGGACGGACAACGCGGCGACGTTTTCTTATATCGGATGCGTTGCCACACAGCTGGCCCCGGGGCCTACGAAAATTGGTAATCCCATATGTGTATTCTCCATTGTAGGGTTTCCCTGTCAGTAAACCTGGGTTTTTCCCTGGGCAGATTCTGCTCTGCCCCATCCTGAACAATCCTGAAGCACCCCGCTGAATGGCCGGGACCACATCTTGGCTCCGCAGCAAAATCCTTAATGAGTAGATGTGGGCCGCCATCTTATACACCTGTATGTATGGAGGAGTGGTTTGGCATGCAAATTTCATTCATTAAAGATGTGTGTGTGCGTATGTGTGTGTGTGTGTGTGTGTGTGTGTGTGTGTGTGTGTGTGTGTGTGTGTGTGTGTGTGTGTGTGTGTGTGTGTGTGTGTGTGTGTGTGAGAACACTGACTGAAGCAGACTGGGGTTGATGGTTATCAGATCTGTCTTCAGCCCAACATCACTGTCATTAACTGTTGCCAAATTAAACCTGAAAGAGAGAGAAAACATCATATTAACAAGAAGGATGGATGAATACTGATGGATGTGTTGTGGTCAGTGTGGGAGCAAGGAATGATGGGATGTGTTTACCGTATGACAAAGTCTGCGTTGTCAATCTCACGTCCACAGCTGCTGTTTTTCAAAATCCCACCGCTGCCGACCACAGCACACCGGCCCAGACGCCGACCGGACCAGGGGAAGTCCTACACACACATGCACACACACGTTTTCATGTTATATGGGGACTTTTCTTGCACATACTATATATTATTTCCCCTTACACTAACCCTACCTAATTCTTATTATCACAGAAAACATTTTCATGTACATTTTACGAAAAATTAAAAAAATCATTTATAAACTGTTTTCCTCATGGGGACCAAAAAACATCCCCACGAGGACAAGAATTTCAGATATTTCCAACTTTGTGGGAACATTTTGTCACGCATAGCTACTCACACACACACACACACACACACACACACACACACACACACACACACACACACACACACACACACACACACACACACACACACACACAATACACACAGTCACATTCACACCCTCAATACACTGTGTGTGAACACAAATACACTGACATAACACACACACACACACACACACACACACACACACACAGAGAAATTCAAATAGAAATTTCCTCAATAGTTAGTCGTCATAATATTTCACTATATAAGTGGACACACACACACACACCTCAGGCAGCATACTGTGGAGTGCTGCATTAATTGTGTATGTTTTTGTTTTGCTTGTTTCATATTGGATGGATTGATTGATGGCTGTGTTGCTTTTGGTGAGGATGAGGGATCCTGTGGCGTTACAACAAACTTGCAGCAGAATTCTGTCATAAACACACACAGAGAGAGAGAGAGAGAGAGAGAGAGAGAGAGAGAGAGAGAGAGAGAGAGAGAGAGAGAGAGAGAGAGAGAGAGAGAGAAGAGTAAATGAGGATTCATATTAAATGAGCAGCTTTATCAGCGTCATCTTTGTTAATGACCTACTTCAGTTTTCAAAGATTTATTGTTTGAACAATTTATCAGCTTGTCTCTTTAAAAACTGTGTATCTGAACAATAATGACATGTTTTTTAGAAAGATTAGAAAGAGGGTAAACCCTCTGGTGAGCCGGATCCGGCATTGACAACACTCTCTACAACTTGCTCTTTCTCGTCCTAGTCCTCATCCTGTTCCTCCTCTGCCTCTAATATGGTTGGTATCAACATTCAGTGGACCTGTGTCACCTGTGCACTCTGAGCTGGCTTATATTTTATGTTGTTGGTTTGATTACATCATTAGAAACCACTGTGAACAATTTTGAGTCGTTAAACGATGACAACTGTGATTTAGTTGTGCATAACTTTTGCCTGCCTGTGTTTAGCATTTTGAAACATGAAAGCATCTCAGTGCAAAATGTGTTTTAGTGCGTGAGAATGTGTTTAGAATTTTTGCAAAAAAAAGTGCATAAGATTTGCAAATGGTGTTTTACTGCCTGAATGCTCCACCACCACGTCCATTCAAAGAGCAGTCTCCAGAATTCTAGGCCCCGTTTACCCGCACATGGTTATTTTGAAAAACTGAGACATTTCCCTTTGTTTGTGCCGTTTTTTTTACACGCAAACGGAGAATTCGCCTCTGAAAACTATTCTTTCTAAAAACTCAGGCCAGAGTGGAGATTTTGGAAAACTTTGTTTGCACATTTGCATGTAAACTGAGAAAAACTGAGTTTTAGGCAACCGACATCACAGTATGCGACAGAACTTACACCTGCGTCAAAAGTGCGACCTATGTTTACATTTTCATTTGGATATGGTGATCATGGATGCATTCAGAGTAGCAGTCGCATTTATGTTAGTGCAAACCCTTTTCGTCTGTTTACATTTGCAAATAAAGCTGCTCTATTATGTCGAGGAGCAGAGACGAATAAGTGCTCGGAGGTCAGCAATTTTGCAACAACTTCTCCTCCCTCCAACACGAAGAGCCAGTTCACGTCGCCATCAGCATCGCCGGTTTTGGGTCTGAACTGGGCGAATTGCTGTCTGGTGAGAGAACTTAGAAAATTAAGTGGTTGTCCTGGAGGAGTGGCGTGAAAAATTTTGGATTCTGATTGGCTAACGTGGGCTTGAGCTTCTCATTACACTGCCACCTACAGGTTTGGCGGCATATATATGTGTAAACTAACACTTTTCTGAAAACTGACAGGTGTGCACAATGTTATTTTTGACAAAGGAGAGGGTGAAATGTCTGTTTATGAAAATAGCCGGCCAAGTGTAAGCGTAGCCCTAACCAGCTGTTTTCCTCATCTCTACACTCATTATCCTCCTTATATATATACAATCATTCCTCTTCTTCATTGTCTGGTCTCCACTGTGGAAAAGGACTCATAACCCGCGGTACATACCTTACCTTTCTGAGTTTGGTATCTGTTACAGAAGACCAGACCAAAACATCTTGAATCCGACAGTCCTGAATCCTGAAAGTTCTACTCAAGATTATGCTTTGAAATTCACACTCTCGCTACTGAAAGTGGTTGAGAACTCACCAGAGGACTTTATCACTACCTCTCGTCAGGGTCTAGATCCTGCACTGCGGCTGCATCTCTTGATTCAACTATCCA
This sequence comes from Siphateles boraxobius, assembly GCF_051911475.1. Classification (NCBI taxonomy): domain Eukaryota; kingdom Metazoa; phylum Chordata; class Actinopteri; order Cypriniformes; family Leuciscidae; genus Siphateles; species Siphateles boraxobius. The sequence continues at coordinate 27,896 of NW_027508729.1, forward strand.
TCCGTGTTGCAAATCGTGTGAGGGGTTGTATGGAAGACCGAACATGCTAGCAGTCCTCCTATTTCATCTCCAGCCAGTGTATCCTAGCACTCCAGAACCAGCCCCGGAGCCCATGCAAGTTGATAGTATCCGTTTAACTCTGGCCGAGCGGCTGCATCAGCTGACCCAGAGACCATAGCTGTATTGTGGTTCTAGTGGGCATGTTATTCAGGCATGTCCTGTCCTCTGGTGAGTTTTCTCTCTTCATCTAATGTTAGTTTCACGCCACTTACTACCATTGTGACACTAACTGCTGCCGGATCCTCTATTCCAGTTACCACCCTCCTCAACTCTGGGTCAGCTGGCAACTGGATCTCTTCTCAGGAGACCTCTGCCATCAGCTACAGCTAAAAAAAAAGCCCCATTACCATCCCTTACCAAGTGAAATCGGTACCTGGCAAACCGCTCACCTGAGTACAAGACTGTGTGGGACCCCCTTCAGCTCCAAGTTGGCCAACTTTACATATAGAGGACATTTGCCTGCTGGTTCTGGAGAATTCCACTGCTCGGATTATCCTAGGGCGTCCTTGGCTCGTTTCACACAACCCGATCCTCTCCTTGTCTGTGACGTGTTTTGCCCGAAATGAGCCTCGTAAATTCCACCACATCGACCATGAGTCTGTGCCATTGACATCCTTCCAGGTGAGCCAGTGCCCTGAGGCAAAGTATATCCTCTGTCCATACCCAAACAGAAGGCTATGGAGGACTATATTGAGGAGGCTCTAAAGCAAGGTTACATCCGTCCATCTACCTCCCCTGCTGCTTCAAGCTTCTTTTTCATGACCAAGAAGGACACGGATTACCGGGCACTCAACCAAAAACCATTAAGTTCAGTTTCCCCCTTCTTCTCGTCCCTGCAGCTTTGGAACAACTTTGCGGAGTCAACATCTTCACAAAATTGGACCTCCGGAGCACATACAATCTTGTAAGGAATCGTGAGGGGGACGAGTGGAAGAAAGTCTTGAATGAATGAGGTGTTCTGGGTACATCCTTACAACCTATCGGAGGTCCCCCTCAAGCTCCGCCAACCCCAGCTATACCTCAAGGCAGAGAAATGTACTTTCCACCAGCCATCCATCCAATTCCTTGGTTATAATATCAGCCAAGAAGGGATCCAGATGGATGAGAGGAAGGTAAAAGTCAAGTCAAGTCAAGTCACCTTTATTTATATAGCGCTTTTTACAATACAGATTGTATCAAAGCAGCTTCACAGTGATAACATGAAAATAATATAACAGAGTTTGTTTCTAAAAGAAAATTGAGTCAACGTCCACCTTAAGCAAGGCAGATCAATAATATTATTGAATATTAAATGTCCCCAACTAAGCAAGCCAAAAGCCAAGGCAACAAGCAGTCTGGTCCTGGCCAACTCCCACTACCATCAAGGGAACTTCAGCAATTTCTGGGATTTTCAAACGTTTACAAACGATTCATCAGTATAGTTCCATAACTTCTCCGCTCACCAGTCTCCTCAAAGGCAGGCCCAAGTCTCTCTCCTGGACTTCGGAAGCCACCAAAGCCATGAATACCCTCCAGAAAGCATTTACATCTGCGCCGCTCCTAGTCCATCCTGATCCCAATCACTCTTCATGGAAGTCGACACCTTCACCTCTGGAGTAGGACCGGCTCTATCCCAGGAGCAGGGGCACCCACCTCAACTCCCATCCACATGCCTTCTTCTCCAGGGGGAACCCCGGGGGAACAAAATTACGATATGGGTAGTCGAGAACTACTGGCCATCAAGCTCGCTCTTGAGGAATGGAGGCATTTGTTGCAAGGGGGCCACCAACCTTTCACCATCTGGAATATCTTTGAGAAGCTAAAAGGTTAAACCCCAGACAGGCGAGGTGGGCCCTTCTCTTCACCCGATTCCAGTTCTCCATCACCTACCAGCCAGGGACCAAGAACATAAAATCAGATGCTCTCTCCCTGAAAATTCAGAATACATCCTCCCTTCCAATCTATTTGTGACCCCCATCCAGTGGTCCCTGGACGAGGAACTCACAAACCCATGCCTCTGAACCCACTCCACCAGGGTGTCCACCAGATCACACTTAGGTTTCACGTCCCTCTGATTCAGCCTGCACACTCTTCACTGGGCACTGGTCACCCTGGGACCAGTCAAACCCTCTCGCTGCTATGAGACAGCTTCTGGTGGCCTAACATGGCAAAGGATGTGAGAGGGTACGTCCAGGTATGAGTTGAGTGTGCCATGTCCAAGACCCCATGTCACCTCCAGTCTGGTAAGCTGCTATCTCTGCCCGTTCCACACTGTCCATGATCATACCTAGGAGTAGACTTCATCACGGACTTACCACCCTCGGATGGACATACCTGTGTTCTGGTTGTAGTGAATCAGTTTTCCAAGGCCTGTCGCCTGATCCCACTAAGGGGACTACCAACTGTCATGGAGACAGCCGAGATGTTATTTAACCATGTCTTCAGCAACTTCAGTCTACCCGAAGACATTGCGTCTGACAGAGGTCCGCAGTTTTGGTTCAGAGTCTGGAAGACCTTTTTCAATCTCCTAGGTGTGACTGTGAGTCTCTTCTCTGGTTATCAGCCCGTCAGCCTGGAATGCAAGATACAAGAGATAGGATGTTTCTTACGTACCTTCTGCCATGTCCACCTCAACTCCTGGAACCACTCACTCATCTGAGCCGAGTACGCACAAAATTCCCTCCGTCATCCAGCTACTGGTCTTACACCAGAGCCGGCGCCAGCCGAGCACTGATGAGGGGGCGTCTGAAATACCGAGAGGGGGCGTTCACATTAACGCACGTCACCACTTTTTGCCAGGGTCGATCTTCTCCCCACCACTTTTTAAAACATCTTCGCGGCACGGATGTACCAATTCAAATTAATAAAACATCTCCAGTTAACTAGCAGAGGATTCATTTTGTTCGTTTGTCAAATTAGAGTTGTTCTAGCGCTGAAATGTGTTGCTTTTTAAATCAAGTGATCAAGTTGCCGCTGCGATCATGGAAGCGGATACAGTGTTGTCTTGTGGCTCGCGCAGTTTTCACACTTACGCGCGTTTCAATCTATCGCTGTTGCGGGAGACTATTCGTTACAATGAAATCACAAAAGAAAATGCACACAAACGTGTCCCTGCTTGATATAGACTGTTATAGACGATTGATAAGACGTTTTGATGAGAGAGAGAAAAAAAAACTTTTTGCTAAAAAGGCTTAGCCTTCCCCTGGCCACGGACTTGAGACTAGCAATATACAATTCCAGTGAAATTTTCTCCCTCAAAAGCAGCCTGACTGCTTCTACTAGTTGCTTTTATAAAGAAATGCTGCACATAATTGCTGGTCTAGGATCAGTTTCCTCCACTCCATAACCAAATGATAAGCGCGACTGGGCTGGCTCAGCTGTGGTCTGTGGAAAACGACGTAAACTGCATGCGTGCGCACGCGCAGAGATAATTCATGCGCGTGATAATTCATTTTATGCAGGATTTATGCATTTTTTTTCGATAAACAATTTTTAAATAAATGAAAGCAATATAATTTATAAATTGCAGGATTTATGCATTTTTTTCGATAAACAATTTTTAAATAAATGAAAGCAATATAATTTATAAATTGCAGGATTTATGCATTTTTTTCGATAAACAATTTTTAAATAAATGAAAGCAATATAATTTATAAATTGCAGGATTTATGCATTTTTTTCGATAAACAATTTTTAAATAAATGAAAGCAATATAATTTATAAATTGCAATGTTTTTATTAAATTGTTATCACTTTAAATACTCATTCATTTGCACGTTGTGTCCGAGCCCGGCCCGGCCCGACAAATTAACTGTAATTATGAGCCCGAGCCTGTTTAGGGATAAAAATTGCTAGCTATGAAATTAGCCTTGGCAAGACAAAGACGTCAGCTATTTTGTTTAAAAAATCAGCAACATTTCCTCTAAATTTACTGACGTTCTCAACTACTTTCTAAGTTACTTTCCCCCGCCCGCAACATTAATGTTTTATCCCGCTCCTGCCCACAAATATACTTTTTTTCTGTACCTCCAAAATACAAATACTACGTGTCGCCATCATACACATCAGACATCAGCATAAATGCTCCTGATAAATTTGTTACTAAAGCATTAACTTTAAAGCTTGTTAAAGCACACATATAGTTGCTCTTGTTGCTTTTCTGCAACAGAAGAATAAAAATGTATTACTTTTTATATGTTTTATTCATAAATATTTCTAGTTTGAGGGAGTCCCGTGATTCGCGAATCGTTTTATTCTCCCGCAACCCGCACACACAGAGTGAGTGCATTACCGCCCGCGCCCGCGCTCGGCCATCAAATCTAGTCCCGCGCCGCACTCTATTGCGTTGAGTGCACGTCTCTAGATCAAAGGCCCGGCCCGGCCCGAGGATAGTGACGGGAAATATCGTCGGTTCGGGTCAAGTTCGGGCTCGGGCAGAGAATCTAGCAGCTAAGCTCTAATTGAGAGTGACATAACCACAAAACTAAACAACGAGGGCATCATCAACGCATGATGCCATGTCTAAACGCAGGATTTTGCTGCATTAGGTAAGGCAATGTTTATTTATATTGGCTGCCAGGCATACAGTGCTTGTTTTTTTTTGCTCAAATTAACAGTTTGTAAACGTATAGTTGCGCTAATAACAAGTGAGTTAACGGGAGCGTTTATACTGGGACGCTTAAGTTTTTGCTAGGCGACGTTGGTTAAAACTACATGGTTAGGAAATCTATTTAAATGCAGGGGAAGCGCACATCTTAGCCTTACCCTGGAGTTGGTTCACCCTCCGCCTATGCCGACTCTCCCGATTGCCCCCGATATGCATTATTCAACCTTAAAATTATGGAATATCCGTTCTACAGTCCGTAGCCGTCGTGTGATCTTTCCCGTATGAGAAATTTAACGTAATGCTAGGGTGAGCGAGCACGCAAAATCAAACGACCAATCAAAATACGACTTTGTCTAACAGACTGTCCTTAATTAAAATATTATTAATTCAGCTTAATATTCACAAAAACAAGAAAATGTGAAAATGTAATTGGCAAATGTGATTTTTAAATAGCATATTTTATCAGTACAATCCCGTTTACATTCATGGTGATCTGAGGGGGCGGGAGAGTCCCGTTGAGGGGGCGTCGCCCCCTCACGCCCCCCCGTGGCGCCGGCCCTGTCTTACACCCTTCCAGTGCGTACTCGGCTTCCAACACTCTTTGTTTCCCTGGTCTGGGGAACCTTTTGAAGTTCCATCTGTTACTCATTGGTTCCAGGAGAGCGAGAGGGTCTGGGAAGCAGCTCATTGACCCCCTCAGCGGGCAGGGCGTCGCCAGAAGAGCCATTCTGATGCCCAGAGAACCGCCACTCCCACCTACCAGCCCGGGCAGAAAGTGCGCCTCTCCACCCTCGACATCAGACTGCGCCTGCCAAGCTGAAAGCTGAGTCCCAAATACATTGGTCCCTTCCCCATGGCACAGAAAATCAACCCAGTCACATGTGAATTGCATCTTCCTACTCACTATAGAATTCATCCAACTATTCACGTATCACTCCTGAAACCATACCATACTTCTGTTTCTCTTCTCTCCATGGTGCCTGGGCCCAATGACGAACCCCCTCTGCCTTTTGTGGAACAGTATACGTTGTGAAGGAGATACTGGACTCCTAATGTCATGGTGGCCGCTTGCAATACCTCGTTTACTGGGAGGGGTATGGTCCAGAGGAGAGGTCATGGGTCCCCAGGGAGGACACCTTGGATCCAAATCTCTTCACAGAATTCCACGCCTCTCATCCAAAATGTCCAGCTCCACATGGGCGGGGTCGGCCACTGCGACGTCGGGGTCCTCGGCCATCACGCGGAGGGGGGGTTCAGGCACGGTTTCACCAGGCCGATTCAAAGATCACAGTCTCCAGAATTCTAACCAGCTCATTATCCTCCCTATATATACACACACATTTCTCTACTCCATTGTCTGGTCTCCAATTTGGAAAAGGACTCGCACTACTTACCTTACCTCCTATAAGTCATATCTGTGCTACCTGCCTGTGTTATAGTCATCTTCATTTATACAGCGCTTTTAACAATGTAGATTGTTCCAAAGCTGCTTTACAGTGATAATAGGAAATCAAAGTAACAGAGATTGTTTTGGCTTTATGACAGCTCTAGAATAAAGTTATTTTCCAGCTTAAGTTAGTTTTAATTGATTCACTTCCGTCGAAACAATCATTAGTTATTAACTTAGGGGCCGCTAACACGACACCGTTTTAACAGAAAACTCTTAAGTTCTCTCTACGCAAACTTTAAAAACGCAAACCCACGAGAATGCTGATGGCGTGCACATGCGTATTAAGAGTTCATTCTATAGGTATGCACATTTGAATTATATGTGCACAGGCATGTAGTCCTTCCCCACAAAACCAACCCTCAACAAACTACTTGTCTGGCCTTAAACTTTATAATACAGAATTGTATCGCTTCGGCGTAGCCACGTGAACCAGAATCATCCCGACAACGATTATACAACCTATAGTCTTTACTTTCATTTTGTGTTTGTTTGTTTTGACATTAAAGTTTCGTTGAACGTTCGTCTGTTTCCACCTCCTTCTCTCCTGAACTTTAAACCTTGTTACAATGTGTTTCTAGGTCAATACAATCAACGCAGAAATGAATCTGCAGCAGTTAGGTTGTACAAGTCCGAGCTCTGTACGTTCATTTTTATTGGTTTTGTTATGTGCTTTGAAACATGAAGTAATTTAGCGCTGTCTCTCACATCTCTTTGCAGAATCTACTCTGTGTGCGTTTCTTGTTTTTTGAAGGACTTGTGGCTTTGGAGCAGCGTCAACGTTTATTGTGTTTCGTCTGATGCTCTGAGACTCAACTCATTTATGATGGAGGAAAAAAGAGATTGCAGCAACTTACATATTGTTACTGATATTTTGCACTTATTTCCATAACAGTTAATCAGTTAAAAAATTATCCGCCTCAATTGCGTGAATATGGATTTGTATGCACATTTGTAAAATTGATGTGCATCTTGGCATTTCCAACCGTTTTCCAAACTTTGCATAAAAACAGGTAGATGGAAACACACAGACTTCAGAACAAACCATATTTGGGAGTTCCTGAAAACTCTATCTGTACACAGGATTAAACTCTGCTATTCTAAAATACCAAATGTTTCATAAGGCGATTTCATTTAATTGCTGAGGTTTCACATAACAAGGGGACTTACATACATACATATATATTTACACTGGTGTTGCTAAACAACTTCACTTCTCATGGACATATAAAGACACTATGAGAAAGACACTAAAGGAATGTGGAACTGAACATGTACAAGTTGTTCCTATAGCATAGCAGATTATTGCACCAAGATCATCAGTACGATCCCCAGGAAATGCAACCTGAGCAAAATGTAAAACTTGAATGTGAAGACGTTAGAGACACACCTGTTTAGCTCCCGCTCAGTTTTGTTAGATTTATACGGGCAGCTCATGAAATCTGACAGCTCCTGCGTGAACCTCTTGAGTTTTATACTGAGAGGGAAACAAAGGCATTTAATTCAATTGTCAGTTCGTTGAAATATCAAGATCGCTGGTTGATCTTCATTCTCACACACCTTTTGGCCGGTTTTATAACAGAAAACTTGCGTCTGAGTTTTGCGCAGCGCAGCTTCTGAAGCGCCTCTGTCATCGCATCTCTGAAAGAAAAAGAGCATATGTCATTTTTTTGTTGCTCATTAACTATTTCTAATGTCTCTAAATGATCAACATGATCACAACTGCTGATAAACATGTTGCACACAATCTACTTCATTCTAGTTCTGCCTTATGGGTTCCTCCTTACTCTTAAAAATAAAGGTTCTTGTTCAGAAAAGAACCTTTCTTGCCTTTAATGAACTCTTGGCTGGTAATCAAGGGTTCTTGATGTTTCATTACCGGTTATTTTCTGCAGAACTATAAGAGAATCAAAAGTTCAGTGGAAACTTTACAGGATTTCCTGTGACATCAGACCACTTTTGTTTCTATTTGGGTCATTTTTAAGGGTGGAGCATTTCCTCTTGAAGAGCAGGACGCACAACAGAAAGTCTAGGGTAACAATTTCTGCTAGAAAATGCCAGTGAAAGCAATTATAACCTTAAATCTTCAGTGAAATCAGAAGATTGCTGAATAGGAATGTTGATACCGTTTCATGCCAATCTGAACACTAAAACAAACACAAGGTATTTGATATATTACTGTATATTACTACTTCTAAATTAATACAAGAATCAGATTTTTTATTGCAAAATGTAATTACATTATTGGCAGGTCTTTATACAAAGTTAGATAAACAAGTATGTCCCCCTTTAATCTTTTTAATGCGACAATAGGGCGTGAAAATATTAAGGTATTATACATTTTAACATCATGATGTTCTGTACAGCTGCTCTGAAACAATCTGTGTTGTTAGACTTGTGGAATTACTTGTGCAGAAAGACAGCAAATGGTTCAAACATTTTCACCACAGTAAATTGATGGATTTATTTGAAGCACAATAGAGTGAAACACCTTTATCTCTGATTCAGTGCTGATCAGCTCTACTCTCCTGCGTAACAAATCTAAAACATTTATATTCCGACTAATATTATAATGATGTTTCCATCTAAACTAATGACAAGTAAATAACAATACACTTGTGTGTTTCTTAGACTCCTCAGACAACAATTTAACAACTTCATGACGGCATGCACAATATCATATTGTATTAGTGTCATCAACTAGAATAAAGAAAAAAAACTTTATTAGTTTTAGGCTACTTAAAAACCAGCAACACGGAGCCCGCTTGAAATTCATTTCAATAGCGTTTATTTAATCATAATGAGATAATTGATTGAGATAATTTGAATAGAGATAAAAGCGCTCACCTGCACGAGTGTGTGTCGGGTATGTAGTAAAACACCACACACACACCCTGAAAGATGACCAGGACCATCAGCAGTGTGAAGATCCACTGGAGAGACATAGAGAGAAATTGTCATTGCGTGTGTGTGAGAGATTCAGAGGTTACAGGCGACCCACCACACACACCCACACCACACCCACACACACACACCACACCACACCCACCCACCCACACACACACACACACACACACACACACACACACCACACCCACACACACACACCACACCACACACACACACCACACCACACCCACACACCCACCACACACACACACACACACACACACACACACACACACACACCTCTAAAACTCACTCCTATCCTGTAAAATATTAAAACAATTTTAAACTCCACCTTGACTTGTAGTTTGCATTATGTCATGTTGTCGGTTCTTTTCACTAAATACGTGTTGTCAAATCAACTTACATAATTAATGTGGTTCAGATAACCTAATTTTTTGAGTTTCTATTTATTAAACTAATCACCTTCATTCTATAAACAAAAAAAAAATATATATTTCAATGAACTTACCAGCAACCCAGTAACTGTCAGGTGACTGTGACTGCGTCTCTATAGCACGCATTGTGTATTATCGTGTAATTTATACGCGAAAATGAGTTTTTACGTGCATTTGATACGCCATTTACTGCGTGTAATACACACGCACCCCACACGACTAATCCTACCCATGCGTATCATATGCACGGTCACCGTCTGCACTACATGTCCCATCATCCTCTCCGGCTCACATCTGCATCATCACCTGCCAGCGATCATCCTCATCATCATCATCATCATCACTCACCGTGTTCAGCTGTTCCCACCTTGTCTTCCCCAATTCATCTGTGTCAAGTGTTCATGCTCATGCTTTTGTGTTTGATACACACTGTTTCGTATGTTGGCTAGTAATCGTGTTCGGAATAAATCCTCTTATTATTTGTATCTTCGTTGTCTTCATCATCCTTTGGGAACCAAAGTTACAGTAACTTACTTTTTAATGTTATACCAACAATACATTTTTATAGTGTATTTATTATGATTTATTGTGATGTATTGGTATTCATTTCAGCGGTGGCAAAGTTAACCCTAAAACCGTATTCACTTTATAGCCCTTAATCCTGTAATTGTGGACAAATGTGGGCACAGAGGACTCAGGTGTGATCCTAATTTTTATTTATTATAAATGTTATATCACTGTCTTCGATAAAGTTTTGTCTATCCATTTATGGTATTATTATTTTATTTTTTTGGGGGGTATTTTTGAATTTATTTACTTCAAAAAGTATCATATTTTCTATGTAAATTATGCTTATTTTTATGTTTTTTTTTAGTTTTTTTTTAAACTACATTAAAATATCATTCCAATAAGTTCTTAGAGCTAAAACCTAAAGATGAAGTGACTTTGCTGTCACCTGGTGTCTTATTTTGGTATTAAATTAACAAAAAACAATAATATCAATAGCCACTAGATGGCTATAGTACTTAATGGCTGCATATATAAGCTTGACTCTATGAACCACTGTATAAAATGAATTTAAGTTTTTGACTATCACAAGTTAAAATTGTAATTTAAAAAAATATATATCTGTGTTAGGTGAGACTATATAAAGATGCCAAAATATGCTTAGATAAATATGACCATGCTATAAGGAAAAGACTAAGTAGTAGATCATTTATCATTTATTTCAAACACAAAACATCAAATTTAAATAACTAATTAGTACCAAACAGGTAAGAACATACATAAAATAACTAAATAAGTGACAAGAACAAACAATAATAGTTATTTACACTATTTACAAATTTACATGCACTTGTGGCAACAGGTAACTGTAACTGAATGTTCTTTGCAGATATATTGTCTGCATTTTCCACATACAGTGCTGGTTTTTTTCTGTTGGAAGTGCAGACATGGCACCTTTTTCTTTTTGTTGGGGGGGTTGCTGTGGATGTGCTAGGGATGCTTTCTGAGGAGGGTTGTCCTCTGATCTGATTCAGCATCCTCAGAGAGGCCGCTCCATGGGGAACGCTCTTCCGTCTCTCGATTTGTGGGGACACCAGAGCCTTACCAGGCTCTTCCAAAAAGATCCTCCTTCTCCTGGACTTTCCTGCATTCCAGCCAGGATTTATTTTGGATCACAGGACGAAGGCGTTGAGAGCTGACCCATCGAGAATGCTGGAAAATACAACCATTGGCCAACGGTTTGATTTTCGCTTACAAGTGTAAGCAGCCACCATCTTGAATAATACACACAGAAAAAGAATAAAAATCAAACGTTATACTGACAAAAGTACATTTACATTTATTCACTTAGCAATTCATACATTTGTTACAAATTATAAACCACAAGCAATTTTTTATAGGAAAATTTGTAAAAAATGCAACAAAAAATAAATAGTAAAATACCTGGTCAAGGCTGTCCACTCCACCCTCCTGTTGTAATCCAGGATTACATCCGGCTTCCTCTCGTCACCTGTGTTGACCGTGGCTCCCTTGTGAACTGTGCTCATCAAGAGCACATTTCTGTTTTATTTGGGACAGTACGACACAAGTGTGTGTGTATTGGTGAAGGCAAATACTGAAGAGAATTTCTCTCTGCCCCTTGTCTTTACCAGCGCAGATGGGAGCTCAGGTTTGTTTTTTCTCACAGTTCCCATCATGCCCAGTTTTCTCTTCAGGAGCTCCTGGCCAAGGGCATACGACGTGAAATAATTATCACAGGTGATGGTGTGCCCTTGGAGACCCACGGACATGTCGAGGACAACGCGCATTGCCAGGTTCTTCTCTCGCTGCCCATCAGCTGGCTTGCCAGTATATATTTGCATATTATATGCATAACTGGTCTTAGCATCACAAGCTGCCCAGATTTTGATGCCATACCTGGCTGGCTTGCTTGGCATATATTGCTTAAAGTTACAGCGTCCTCTAAACGGCACCAGACATTCGTCGACTGTAACTGCTTGGCCAGGGTTGTACATTTTCGGTAGAATTTCAACCCATTTGTCCCATATTTCTCGAATCGCTGCCAGTCTCCATCGGTAAGGTCTTGTTTCTCGGTCGTCGAATGACTCTTGTCATCACTTCAAAGGCTCGCAGAGACATTGTAGCACAAAAAATGGCTCTCCCCGTTTCTGCGTTCCACAGGCTCATTGTGGCCTCATTGTGGGAACGGTAGACGCCGGCCAGCAATAGAAGGCCAATATAAGCCTGTAAGTCCACCCAATCCACCTCATTCCATGACTCTCCAAAGACTCTTTTTCCCTCTAAATTTGTCATGTCTATCAGTGTCTTTTGAATTTGCTCAGGAAAAAAAAGCTCAAAAGCTGACCTTACGTCCTCAACACGTGAACAGGCATATCTCGTTGGCCCAGGAGTCATCTTCATGATATTCTCTGCAGCTGCTCTCCCTGTTGTCTGGTCAGGTGCAGTAGCAGTCCAGACAATTTCCCCATTTTTGGATGCATACGTTGCTACACCAGGATCCTCTACCTCGGAGTCGACATAATCTGGGTCAAACTCAGTCTGACTGTCCGTTTCAGATCCTTGATCCTCTGCTGACTCCAAACCACAGTTTGTCTGGTCTCCTTCCCTCCCTACTGGATTCCAGGAGAATATCCAGGGTTTCTGCTGCACTAAACCTCCTTCTCATTGTGCTGCTTGCAGTGAACTGAGAAAATAACTGCCACTGCAGGTTTAGGCAGCATATGCTACATAAACGTTTTGTTTGGAAGTATCAACAAACCTTGCAGTAGCAGTTTGATCTGACTCTGAAGGTGTCAGGTGCCAGGGGGTTGATTGGATCATACCAAAAAACATGGTCAGACATTAGCCCAGCTCTGTCATAGGCTCATTGAATGCATTGTTTGTGTGTGTGTGTGTGTGTATGAGTGTGAGTTTTTGCCATGATGAGAATGTTGTACAGGATCAGCCCTTCATTTGTGTGTATGTTAGATATGCATTGTATTGGATCTATTAATTTATTTTTACAAAAAAAAAAAAAAGAAGAATGCTCTAAATTACAGTTTTTCCCATTCATTTCTATTGGTGCCCATTTTTGACCCAAATACAAGATTAAGGAGGTTTTTTTTTTCACCCACTTAACATTGTAGAATTGAGTAAAAAAAAATTGTGTGTGTTCAGGAGGCAAACTTAGGAAAAGTAGCCAAGTCTTGTACCGCTGAGATCAAGGGAAGTATTTTTTTAAAATAAATCAAAACTATTTTGCCCACATTTGTCCAGAATACGGTTAAAGCACCAAAAACATTATGACTGGCTGGCAACTTACAAAAAAAAAAAAAAAACGATAGTATAAACTATAGAAACTGGGTTTGAACAGAAATGCTACTTTAAATTACAATTATTTGTGCATTATATAATTTCAAAAATTAAATTTTATAAATATATATAGTACATATATATTGAGGTTGTAGGAGAACAAGCTTGTTTCATGCCAGAGAGAGACGGGAACCCAAACAATGTGATTTAATGTTTATTTCCTCCAGCTCGCATCTCGCTCCTTTTGATATTCTGTAGTGCAGCAGAATATGGAGATAGAGAGATACTGTATATTTGATATGTCTTTATTAACAGATGTTTACACAGGAACACACAAGCTAGATCTGCCACCAAGCACGGGGCTACAAGAACACCGCTAACGCCCTCTAGTGGTCACACTCCCATATAACCTTATACTTCACTACACCCCCTTCCCCCTGACAACACTAGCCCCCCAACAAGTCAGATATATGAACAGCAATATAATGACATTATATGAACATTAAGTTGGGGACATGTAAGTTGGGGACTTCGGGTAGACCGCCTCCATCCCAATGAGTTCAGGACGCATTCTTGCCCTGTGCCTGAAACTCAACACTCTAAAATCTTTCAGGTAACTGGGTAGCCGCCTCATCCTCATCCATTTCAAAACTACTAATGGACCGCTGTACATGTTGATATTTCTGCCCTCTAATGCCCTAGCACATTTAACAAAGTTTTAATGCATTTTGTACATACCCAACTGAATAGCTATGTTTGAAACACTTTACCATGCTAGTCATGTTGCTTCAGGTTATCTATCCTTCTGCTATTCCGCTTGTGCTGCCATTTTACATTTTGAATAACTTACCTTTTAAATTTTTGCACTCAATGTTCAGTACCTTTTAATTGAATTTAAACATTTTTATATGTGTGATTATATACTTGAATGTTGGTACACAATGTGTAATTTCATGTCGCCTTGCACCTTCAGCCTTATCTTGGGCAGGTCGCGGTTGCAAAACTTGTTCTCAACCAATTAAACTGGTGAAATAAAGGTGAAATAAAATAAATAAATAAAGTTCAGGCTGCTCCTCCACACGTGAAGTCTCAGACATCGTAACCTCTGGTGTAATTAGAAATGTTTCTTGATCATCAAATCATCATATTAGAATGATTGTTCAAGTGTTTTTTGAATATTTTAATCCAAATTTTTCCACTTGGGCGGGTGATTCGGAAAGCTTTCCCTGTGCATGAGATTCCCCAACCACATGCCATCATATTACATATTAAGTGACAGGGGCATCGCACCCGTGGAACACTTTTCCCGGTGAGAGGGTTCGACACCCGCACTTTTTCTGCAGTTTTGCACAAACGCCTTTCTACAGTCGCTCCTCCGTGTCTCTGGCCGCTCTGTGTCTGCCTCCTCTCAAACATGACACCGGCTTTGAATGTGACCGGCTAATGATTGGCTGTTCTGCCTCTTTTGGTGTGTTCGATTTATCGGTCAGCTCGTGCTGAGGAGGCGGGAACTTATGGTTATGGTTATTTACTTTGAATGAGTGTTTATGCTTTCGAGGTTTTTTAAATAAGCCTGATATGTGTTTGGGAAGATGTTCTGTTCATGTTTTGTTGACATGTTCATATTTCGTTTTTTAGACTAATGCTAATTGGGATGTTGTTCAGCAGCTAGCTAATTTCGGTAATGTATGTGGAATGCAATGTATAAAGTAACTGTGATGAAGAAGGCAGGGAATTGACGAGGAGGACAGACAAATTGCCATTGTTAAGCAGTGTATTTATTAAGGAGGCTGTGAGAAAGGCAAGGGCTTCATCATCTCCAGGGCCTAATGGAGTTCCGTACAGAGTGTACAAGAGCGCTTCAGGAGTTCTATGAATTCTGTGGAAATTGATAAAAGTGGCATGGGAAAAGCAGCTTGTACCTAGAGCATGGCGCCGAGCAGGTGGAGTCTTTATACCTAAAGAAAAAGATGCTACAAGCATCAGTCAGTTTCGTCCTATTTCACTATTAAACGTCGAAGGTAAGATTTTCTTCAGCATTATTGCTCAGAGACTGTCAACCTACCTATTAAAGAATGGCTTCATTGACACCAGTTCAAAAAGCGGGCATTCCAGGGTTCTCAGGATGCTTAGAACACATCAATGTTATCTGGCAACGAATTCAATCAGCTAAAAAGGATCCTGGATTTGGCTAATGCATATGGTTCAGTGCCACATGAGCTTCTTTGGGCAGCATTTGATTTTTTCAGGGTACCGATGTCGATAACAAATTTAGTGAAAGCCTATTTTGGAGATTTGCAATTTAGTTTCTCAACTCCAGAATTCAGCACTGCATGGCAATGCTTAGAGGTTGGAATAATGGCAGGATGCATAATTTCTGCACTGGCTTTTACCATGCCAATGGAAGTAATCATTAGGGCATCAAAATGGGTAGCAGGAGGAGAGCGCTTGGCTTCTGGGATGCGACTACCACCAATCAGAGCATACATGGATGACATGACATCCATGACTACAACAGTAGCCTGCACTAATCGGTTATTTGGCAAATTAACCGATAACATTGAATGGGCACGAATGCAATTTAAGCCCTCTAAATCAAGGAGCATCTCGATAATTAAAGGCAAGGTGGTAGATAAAACATTCTTCATTAATGGTGAGGCAATACCAACAGTTTCTGAGAAGCCAGTGAAGAGTCTTGGGAGATGGTAGACGACAAGCAGTGGAAGGGTTGAAGAGCATAAACAACTGTGCTCTACCAGGCAAACTAAAACTCTGGTGCTTTCAGTTTGGTCTACTGCCGAGGTTACTGTGGCCACTGACTGTGTACGAGGTTTCTTTGACAACAGAGGATAAGCTGGAAGCGTTAATAAATTCATATATCAGGAAATGGTTGGGAGTTCCACGCTGCCTCAGCAGAGTGGGACTTTATAGTAAAGGAATATTGCAGCTGCCAGTCTCTGCTTTAACCAAGGAGTTTAAGTGCGCCAAGGTCAGACTGGAAATTACCTTGGTAGAGTCACGCGTCAAATGTGTAAGGGAGGCAGCACCTGTGTTAAAAACTGGTAGAAAGTGGTCAGCAAAGAAATCTGTAGCAGAGGCAAAGGCTGCCCTTCAAATTGGTGATATCGTGGGGCAGGTACAGCATGGAAGAGGGGGTTTTGGGCTCAGTTTAGCTCCTCCCAAATGGCACAAGGCAGCCCCAGCTCAAAGGAGGAAGCTCGTAGTCAACGTGGTGCGAAAGCAGGAGGAGAGGATGTGGTGTATAAAGGCCACCTTTGGTCAATGGAAGAGAGTAGGATCAGTTTCCTTATCAGGTCAACATATGATGTTCTCCCATCACCACAGAACCTAAACCTCTGGGTAGGAGAGGATCCCTCTTGTCCTTTGTGCTCATCACCTGCCACATTAAGGTACATTTTGCAGGATGTAAGGTGGCTCTTAGCCAAGGTCGGTTTACTTGGCGCCATGACCAAGTACTCTGATGTTTGGCTTTAGCATTGGAAGACAAGCGTAACATGACCAATAAGTTGCCACCTTCTAGCAAAACATTACACACATAAGACAATATTCCTCCGTCCAGGCGAGCAACCACCAAGAAAAGTTGCTAACACCAATTCCTGCCCAGGACAACTGGAAGCTGCCAGGGACTGGAAGATGCTGGCTGATCTTGATCAACGGCTTATTTTTCCACCTGAGATTGTCACCACTAACCTCCGACCAAATATTGTTTTGTGGTCTGGATCAGCACGCATTGTTCAACTGATAGAGTTAACAGTGCCATGGGAGGATGCTGTAGATGAGGCATATGAGAGGAAGAAACTGCGGTATGCTCAGCTGGCCACTGAAGCAGAACAGTGAGGATGGAGAGTCCGGATTTTTCCAGTGGAAGTGGGTTGTCGAGGATTTGTGGCACACTCCACAACCCGGTTCCTCAGAAAGGTCGGATTAAGTGGCCAAGAGTTGCGTCGCACAGTAAAGAACTTATCTGAAGCAGCAGAGAGGAGCAGCAACTTGGTGTGATTGAGACGGAAAGATTCTGGCTGGCTGTGTACAGGCCGCCATGCTACGGTTTTGAAAAATTCTTGAAAATTTGATGAGTCTGTTGGTTTATTTGTATAGTTTGCATAGTAATTACAGTTATTACGTTCCTGTGTATTTTGCGTGAATGAGGATTGGTGTTTGGACAGATATTGTGTTTTGTGGTAGTATGCCATACGGAACCGTTGCCACTGACCGTTTTAACGTCCGCAGTGGGACTCGACAGCCTTAGTCAAACGTGTTGGTGCGTATGGTTGGGTTGCGGAGAGATTGTGGTTAGGTCTCAGCAGCAGGAGGGATGTAGAGGTCAGTAAGCTGGGCTGAGTTGAGTGGGGGACGGAGGGGGGGGGGGGGGGGGGGGCTCAGTCACTGTCGAGCCCTCTTGAGGTGTCGTGGGTGTTGAAGATTTTATTCTTTAGAAAACAAGTAATTTTGCTATATATTTGGACACAATTATTTCTTCTGTCTGTGACTTTGGATTTCCTCTGTGTATGTGAAAGACCTTGAATGGAATGTTGTTTGCTGCAGAAAATTCTATTCTGAGAAGTCACATGGTATGAGATATTTACCCAAAACTATCTATAGGGTGTGTTACCTTCTTTGGAAGAAGATGTATGTATATAACTCTGAACCAAAATACACTCTGGAGCGCGCTGGAAGGCCAGAGGGCCAGCTCAATCCAGACGGTTGTCATGAGGGGACCGCACTGTGGTTGCAGCCGTTGTGTGTGCAAATACACTGCAGCTATTAACACCAGACAGAAGGAGATTCACATCACCATTTGGAAAGAAGCGTAAATGGATGGAGAAGCATAGGTTACTGTAAAGCCACGTCTTAGTTGGTGCTTATCTTGGCGAAAGCCGAGTACAAATCAGCATGAAGTTTTAACATCTACTCTCGTGTAATGGAAATCATTTATGGGTTTATTGCCAGTGCAATTTGATTTTGAAATTTTGAGCATTGTTTGTTGATTAGCTGAATACTTTTGTGGATACTTACCTGTTGTGTTTGTTGTCTGTTGAGGTATTTCTGATTCTTTAGCAAGTCTACTGTTGTGCATTTTCACAACAGAGTTTTGACTTATTTTCCGTGTGTTCCAAGTTTGTTTTTATACTTTTCTAGTCTCCGCTAATGTTTACATGTATGATCTCAGTGACTGAATCACAAAGCACTATCTGTGTAGAATACACACAGAGACAATTGGACAAACATTGACACTGATGTATCCTTTGAAGTGTTTTCGAAGTGACTTTGGCTACTTAAACAGTCGTCAGAACAGAAACCACTGAATTAAGAATTGTTCTAGTAAGATTGCTGGGGTAAGTTTGTTGACAAGGGGTTTCCTACAAGTCTACCATACGAGGTGAGGTATACCAAATATGTTGCAATAGAAAAATTTACTGTCAATCAACTTTGCCCCAAATACCGTACTTCTCCTTTAACAGGTTATAGCCATTTAAGTGTCTCAGAAGAATGTCTGTACTATTGTCTTTGTGAATATAATGTGTTAATATTCTCTAGAACATGCTCATGGTCAAATGAAAGCTGTTGTTTCGTTAATATTTTCGTTCTGAGATGCTTGATAAATGTATGCTATACAGTCATTGAACTGGAACAGATTGCAAGATTGAACAGAATAGCCAAACCCATCCCTAAACTTTAGCCTAGTCTCAAGCTATGTGGTTCCCTTTCGTAGTCACTCCGAGTTACGTCGGATGACGGAGAATGGGGGTTTCGCCAAGAACACCTATCGACTTCGAGTATTACAAAATATACACAAGCCGTGCTCTCCTCGTCCCCCTCTGTCCCAGAGGTGGTTGACACGGCGTGCCGTCCACGGACCGCTTCACCCCTGTCCCCCTCTGTCGCCAGACCCCTGACAGAGCAGGCCCCCGTGGAACGCTGGTCCTTCCCTGGTCTCCTCTGTCAGGGTGCGGTTATGACCTTGCCCCCACACCAGGCCGCTATGCCGTCCTCGTCTGGGCCGGTCATTCCGCTTCGCTGCACCACCGGGGGGACGTCTGTGGTTCTTCACTCCGCTGGCACAGTTGGGAGCCTGCACTAGAGCTTCCCTATCTGTTCCGCTGGGTCGTGCGAACCATCGGCTCGGCTATGCGATTCAGTTCGCACGGTCTCCTCCCTGCTTCACGGGAGTCCGCTCCACTTTGGTCGGTGGCTATGCCCCTATCATGAGAGCGGAGGTTGCTCCCTACTGACAAAGGGTGCGATTGAGACGGTCCCTCCAGCCGAAATGAGGTCCGGGTTTACAGCCCCTACCTCATTGTCCTGGAGAAGTCTGGTGGGTTACGGCCAATCCTGGACCTACGTATCTGAACAGCTCCCATCACAGGCTGCCGTTCAAGATGCTCCTGGCCAAACGCATTTCTGGATGTGTGCGGCCACAGGATTGGTTTGCAGCGATCGACCTGAAGGACGCCTACTTTTATGTCTCCGTTCTCCTTCGACTCAGACCGTATCTACGTTCTGCTGTCAGGGCGCGCGCATATCAGTACGCTGTTCTCCCATTCGGGCTAGCCCTGTCTCCTCGCGCCTTCACAAGGTTGTTGAGGCAGCCCTTGTTCCTCCATGGGAACACGGGGTTCGCATCCTGAACTATCTCGGTGACTGGCTGTCTTAAGCTCACTCCTGAGACCAGGTTTACGAATACAGGGACCCAGTTCTCTGGCACCTAGCTCGTCTGGGCCTTCGGGTCAACTGGGAAAGGAGTAAACTTTGCCCCGCGCAGAGGAGCTCTTTTCTCGGTATGGACTTGGTCGCCTTCTCCACTCAGCCATTGCTGACTTGCCTGAGACTATCAAGCGCAAGAGTGCGGTTCCACTGACATTTTTTCAGAGGCTCCTGGGGCATATGGCATCTGCAGCTGCGGTTCGCCGCTCAGATTGCTTCATATGAGACCGCTTCAGCTTTGGCTTCGCGACCGAGTCCCGAAGTGGGCATGGCAACACGGCACCCTCCAAGTACCAGTTACTCCGACCTGCCGTCAGTACTCACCCCATGGTCGAACCTCAGTTTTCTACGGGCCCGAGTGCCCCTGGAACGAGCTTCCCGGCATGTTGTTGTCTCAACAGATGCCTCCACGGGCTGGGGCGCCATGCCCAATGGACATGCCGTCACACTCTCATGTTGAGCAGAAATGCTCCTGAAGTTCAGTGAATTTCTTCACACTTAGGTGTTGAGCAAGGTTGCTCCTGAAGCTCAGTGATTCTCGCATGTAGTGTTGAGCAGTTTGGCATGTCTATTGCCTCGAGTTGCTGGCAGTACGCCTTGCCCTGCACCGCTCCGGCGTTGCTCAGGGGTCAACACGTACTAGTCCGATCAGACAATACCGCCACAGTAGCGTACATCAACCGTTAAGGTGGTCTACGCTCGCGCTGTATGTCGCAACTCGCCCGCCACCTCCTCTTATGGAGTCAGAAGCATCTGAGGTCGCTTCTGAACAGTCCTGGACTGTGCAGCCGACAAGCTCTCGCGGTTTCAGCCCTCCCTGGAGATTGGCGACTCCATCCCCAGCGGTTCAGCTGATTGGGACCAGTTCGGGGACGCACAGATAGATCTGTTTGCCTCCCACGACTCATCCCATTGCGCCCTGTATTACTCCCTGTCCGAGGGCACCCTCGGCACGGATGCACTGGCGCACAGCTGGCCGCGGGGCCCTCGCAAATATGCGTTTCCCCCAGTGAGCCTTCTCGCACGGACCTTGTGCAAGATCAAGGAGGACGAGGAGCAGGTCATTCTGGTTGCGCCTTACTGGCCCACCCGGACCTGGTTCTCCGAACTGATACTCCTCGCGACAGCACCTCCTTGGCTCCACCTGCGGTGGTGGCTACCATCACTTCCGCTAGAGCATCGTCCACGAGACATGTCTCTGCGTTGAAGTGGAACCTCTTCGTCAACTGGTGCTCTTCTCGCCGAGAAGACCCCAGGAGATGCTCGATCAGTGTCGTACTTTCCTTCCTGCAAGATGGGCTGGAGCGAAGGCTGTCTCCCTCCACCCTGAAGGTGTATGTGGCCGCTATCGCCGCATATCACGAAGCAGTTGAAGGTAAATCTCTGGGGAAGCACGACTTGATCGTCAGGTTCCTGAGAGGAGCGAGGAGACTGAATCCTCCTCGCTCTCCTCTCGTTCCCTCTTGGGACCTCTCAGTGGTGTTAAATGCCCTGCAGAGGGCTCCCTTTGAGCCTCTGCAATCAGTTGAGCTTAAGTTCCTGTCTATGAAGACAGCGCTCCTGGTTGCATTGGCCTCTATCAAGAGGGTAGGGGACCTGCACGCATTCTCCGTTGACGAAGCGTGCCTGGAATTCGGGCCCGGTCACTCTCACGTGATCCTGAGACCCCGGCCTGGATACGTGCCCAAGGTTCCCACCACTCCCTTCCGGGACCAGGTGGTGAACCTGCAAGCGCTGCCCCTGGAGGAGGCAGACCCAGCCTTGGCACTGCTCTGTCCAGTACGCGCTCTCCGTGCTTACGTAGACAGGACGCAGTGTTTCAGGACCTCAGACCAGCTCTTTGTCTGTTATGGTGGGAGACTGAAGGGAAAGGCTCTCTCAAAGCAGAGGTTGTCCCACTGGTTAGTGGACGCCATTGCTTTGGCTTACCAACAGCAAGGCCGACCGTGCCCCCTTGGTGTGACAGCCCACTCCACCCGGAGTGTGGCTTCCTCTTGGGCTCTAGCGCATGGCGCCTCACTGGCAGACATCTGTAGAGCTGCAGGCTGGGCGACACCCAACACATTCGCCAGATTTTATAATCTCCGAGTGGAGCCTGTGTCCTCTCGTGTACTCGCTTCAACCAGCTAGTACTGGACCCGCTCAGGTGTCTTCGCTTGCTCGCCATTCCACTCTACGGACTGGATACGTGCGATATTCTCCTTAGGTGAGCCTTCCTCTCCGAAGCCCTGAGTTCCTCCAGCACTGTTGACGCTGGCGCCAGTGTCTATTGCCTGTGCGTCAGCTAGGTGCCTCCGTGTGCTTGGTTCCTCCCCTGAGTAACCCCCACATGTGTATTTCCACTCCAAGCCTCCTTGAGCATGTGCCTTTCCCTCGGCAAGCCACCTTGCCACTCCTGGAGTTAATAGTAATGCCACCCCTCGGGCTGGTCACTCCAGCGTTCCTCCATATGAAGCCCTCCGGCCATATGTGTGTTCTTAAGTCCTCCCTACGGGTAGGCATGCTGTGGCATATTTCCTCTGAGATATGCTTCCCAGTGTACCTTGGTATTCCTGTGTTAAGTAGGACTCCTTCGTCCGTGCCAGTATCACGACAGGGGATCAGACTTTCACAGGGCACTGGAAGACAGCTGTGAAGGTGGCGTGATTACACGGGGACCCCCATTCTCCGTCATCCGACGTAACTCGGAGTGACTACGAAAGGGAACGTCTCGGTTACATATGTAACCCTCGTTCCCTGAGTAGGGAACGGAGACGTTACGTCTCCCTGCCACTTCCGCTGTACCGCTGGGTAGACGCCTGAGTTCAGTCTCGGCTCCTCAGCGAAGAAATATCTGCATGTTGCCGGCGTCCTTCTTTTACACCCACGCGGTGGGGCGGAGATACGCTATGCAAATTCCGCAGACCCATGGCATTTCATCGCCATTGGCTCGTTTTGTAATACTCAAAGTCGATAGGTGTTCTAAGCGAAACCCCCATTCTCCGTCATCCGACGTAACGTCTCCGTTCCCTACTCAGGGAACGAGGGTTACATACGTAACCGAGACGTTTTTCATTCTTCTGCATGGACACGCTGCTCTGACACTGGCAGTATGTCAAACCTGTTTTTTTTTTAAATGGGTGGACAAGATAATACATCATTCTTTCATCACATTTCTCATTCTAACGATGTTTTAGAAATCTGAAACACCTGCCAGAATAACAGTCGACATTAGACCTACAGTCAGATGGATTACCTAACAAAACTGAAGGTTGACCAGCATAAACACACAGGACAGCATAGTAATTATACTGTTGGTACTATAACCCCATCGCTAAAATTCAGTCTTCATTTGATTGTTTTAAAAGTCTGCGGGCAAAAATAAAAGGCTAAACTACTGATAGCATACAAGTCTACCCTAACAACTGATAGTTAGCTAACGCTATATTGAGTGCCCTTAGCAAAAGCTACATATACTAACTTACTTAACTTACCTTCGTAATTATGAATAAATGAGGAGGCGTACAACTTAAATCCCTTATTTAACAGAGTACTCGGGGCTCTGGACTTCCGTTTGGCAATACGGTGTACATCTGAAATTGATGGTACGGGTAGCTCCTGTAAACACCGGCTATAGAAGGTCGTCATTAATACATTAAATAGTTAATCCTGTTTTGTAAAACCCGGAAGAATGTTGCGCATAACCTGTATTGCTCGTGGGCGTGGGTGTGGTCACATTAGAGATAATGAGCACTCGTTTAAGAAACTGTACCTCTCGTTGCTTTCATACGGATTACTTAAACAGAGAATATTTGTTTTCAATATGAATTACACTGTTTAAAAACAGAGACTTCAATCTTTGTAAAGACATAACTCGGTCACCGTGATTTTGCCAAGTAAGACATGTTTCTGGATCAACAGATTTTGTTGATCCTGGAATAACATTCCTGTCCCAAAATTTAGTTCTTACCCTATCCCAACCCTTAAATCTAACCCTACCCATAACTTTTCCCTAAAATCAGAGAGAAATGACAGGTGAATAACACTGATGTTGAAGCACCTCACCCTGGTTCTAAACCTAAACTTGACATAAACTGTAAACTTGTCCGTCAAATCTGATTGGTTGATTGGAAAGTTGTTCCAGGATTAACAAAAATGTTTATCAAGGAACATGGGGTACTTGGTGAAATCATGCTCACCGACATAACTCACACGTGTGAGTGGCCAGTATTCACTGAGTTACAGTTGATTTTCTGTCGCGTTTCAGAATGAACTTCACACTGAAAGAGACAGCAGAGCGCGCATCATGTTTATTTTCCGAAAGGCAGAACATTTTGTTTTTATTATGAGTGTAGTACAGATAAAAGTAGACATTTAATAGTTTTGAATGATGTATAACACTCTTCTTCTCTTGCTCTCAACGAAGGCGGTCGCATTTTTTCTCCCTCTCCCTCCGCTTACCTCCCCTGCTTTGCTCCTCTCGTCACATCTAGTCTACTGTCTTGTACTTTGAGAGACTCTCGCTGCACTGCTCTCCAAACTAAGAAATTATGGATTTGATCAACTGGTCTTGTCACGATACCACACACAGGAAACAGGGATCCAATAGCAGTATTTATTAACCCTCTGGGGACTAAGCTCTTTTTGGTCCGTTTTCTCTGTTTTTACATTTAATAATAAATTTTATTTGTAATGCACTTTTCATTTGCGAACAAATCTCAAAGTGCTACAGCAAACCTATTTCAAAAGTAAAAACAGGGGCAAGAAAAGGAAAACGTAAAAACAGTTAAGTTCAGCATTAGTTGTAGCTATTTTTAAATAGAAAAGTCTTTAAGCCTTTTTTAAAATGGTCAACTGACTGTGGAACCCTCAGGTGGTCTGGCAATGAGTTCCACAGTTGCGGGGCAACAGAGGAGAAAGCACGGTCTCCCATGATCCGGAGCTTGGTTCTGGGTGGACAGAGAAAATTACCATTTTGTGAGCGGAGGTTTCTGGTTGATATTTGCTGAGTGAGAAGTTCCTTGAGGTATAGTGGTGCATTGCCATAGATGCATTGGTGGGTGAGGAGAGTGATTTTGTAGTGAATCCTGGCGGAGATGGGAAGCCAGTGAAGTGCTTGAAGGATGGGTGTTATGTGTTCATATTTACGCACTCTCATCAGGATCCTAGCAGCACTGTTCTGTATGTGTTGGAGTTTCTGCAGACTCTTGCTAGAGATCCCATAGAGAAGTGCGTTGCAGTAGTCCAGCCTGGAGGAGACAAAGGCATGGACAAGTTTTGTGGCGTCGGAAAGGGTGAGTGTGGGACGGAGTTTGGCAATATTCCTGAGGTGGAAAAAGGATGATTTGCACAGATGTTTGATATGGTTGTCGAATGTAAGGTGAGGGTCAAGTCTTACACCGAGGTTGGTTACTGTTGATGAGAGGGGGATGTCTTTTCCGGAAAAGGTGATAGAGGTAATCAGGGACGACTGGACCTGATGAGGAGTGCCGACAAGGATTGCCTCAGTTTTGGAACAGTTTAACTGAAGGAAGTTCTGACTCATCCAGGCCTTAATCTCCTCCAGGCAAGAGGTCAGTAGGAGTGGTGTGGATGAGGATGAAGGCAGAGAAGTGAGGGGGTGGGGGGTTGAGTTTGTTTTGAGGTAAAGTTGTGTGTCATCAGCGTAGCAATGGAAGGAGATACCATGTTGGCTAATGATGCGGCCAAGGGGCAGCATGTAAAGAATGAAAAGGGTTGGACCAAGTACCGACCCTTGAGGGACACCACATGTGACAGCATGTGGGTGAGATTTAGCTCCACCCAAACTGACATACTCGGTCCTTCCAGAAAGGTAGGATGTGAACCAGTCCAAGGCAGAATATGATAATCCTATATCACTGTGGAGGCGGTTGAGAAGGATGTTGTGGTCGACAGTGTCAAAAGCTGCGGTGAGGTCAAGAAGGATGAGAAGTGAAGGAGAGCCAGCATCGGCTGCCATCAGAAGGTCATTTGTGACTCTGACCAGAGCTGTTTCTGTGCTGTGGGCGGACCGGAAGCCTGACTGAAACTTATCGTATAGGTTATGATGTTGAAGATGGTCCTGGAGCTGAGCAGCAACTGCTTTTTCCAATACCTTGGAAAGGAATGGAAGGTTGGATATGGGCCTGAAATTGGCAAGGTTTTCCGGATCCAAAGTGGTTTTTTTAAGAATAGCCGTGTGATAGCCGCAATTTTGAGGGGTGAAGGAACATGGCCAGACCGGAGGGAGTGGTTTACTGTTTTTGTGATAAGGGGACTTATGGCAGAGAGATTTGATTTTATGAGGGTAGTAGGGAAGGGGTCCAGGGCAAAGGAAGATGATTTCATTTTTTTGATGATTCCCTCGATTTCAAGTTGTGAAACCTCGGAGAAACAGTGGAGAGAGTGGGAGAATCCAGTCTGTGAACTGACAGAAAGGGCAGGTAGTGCAGAGGGACCAGTGAGATGTGATCGGATGTAGTCTATTTTTGTTCTAAAGAAAGTGATAAAGTTGTTGCAGTGTTCCTCTGTGTTTTCTGTGTGAATTTTAATCTGAGGTTTAAGAAGATGGTTTATTGTAGAGAAGAGCTGCTTGGAGTTTCCAGGATTGTTGTTGATGATGTCCGAAAAGAACTGTGACCGTGCATCTTTAAGTGACTTGGAGTAGGCTTGTTGGTGTTCTCTATAGGCTAGTCTGTGTACGGTTAGTGCAGATGTTTTAAAACGACGCTCAAGGGCACGGCCAAGTGTCTTCATTCTCCGCAGCTCCGAGGTGTACCATGGGGATGAGCGAGCGAAAGACACTGTTTTGGTCTTGATGGGGGCGTGAAGATCCAAAAGTCTGCACAGTGAATTGTTGTAAAATGTGACTGATTCGCTGGCTGATGAGAGATTGGCAGAGGAGAGATGCAGGAGATCCAAGGTCAAGGTGTCTGGGTCAATGTTTTTTATGTTACGAAAGCAGATTTGGCGTTTAGGCTTGGAGTGAGGGGGCAGGAATGGCAATTCCATAGAAATTAACTTATGATCAGATAAGCCAAGATCATACACTTGCAGGTTGTTGATGGAAACAGAATCAGTGATGACCAGATCAAGAGTATGCCCTCTGGTGTGTGTTGGGACGTCAACATGCTGTATAAGATTCAGACAGTCTAGTAATGGTAAAAATTTTGCAGCTGAGTGACAAGCAGGGGTGTCAACGTGAATATTCATGTCTCCAAGTATTAAAAGATTGGCAGATGTAGGACCAAGTGTTGTGAGTAGATCGTGCATCTCATCAATAAAGGCTGAGTTTGGTTTGGGTGGGCGGTAGATAAGTAATATTGTCATCGGAAAAGGGGGTTTGCATTTGAAAGCTAAGCATTCAAATGAGGAAAACTCAGGTAGTGACAAAGCGGACAGTTTGAATTTAGTTTGGTGTATTATCACAAGACCACCACCACGCCCAGTGCTGCGAGCTTTCTGAAGGTAGGTGTAAGCAGAGGGACAGGCTTCATTTATGGCAGAATACACCTCTGGCTGATGCCAAGTTTCAGTGAGGCACATGAAGTCAGTCCGATTTTCCAAGATGTGATCATGTATGAAGCTTGCTTTTCCTGTCAATGATTGTGTGTTTAAAAGTTCTATTTTAATGTGTGAAGAATTTGTGATTTCCTGCACGGGTCTGAGCAGGCTATGGTCCACTCCTGGTTTTCTGTCCCACTCAGTGTGCCTCACAGCGTTTCCAAGGACACTAGACCAAGCAGTAACAGCGCTCTGATGACGTAGCAATGGTGCGACGTTGCGCTCAGCTGACCAGATAGATGTAATAGAAGACCGGGTGTAAACAAACTTTCTGCGGGAACTTCTGTGGATGTAACGTGGTCTGCGTAGCAGTCCAGACTGTTTGATGGCTGAGATGCATACTGGAGCGGAGTAGTTGTTATATTTGAGCAGTTGCAGATTGGAGTATATCAACATCGTGCGTACCAATCGCGTTGAATGTTCGCCTGATGATTGCCGTTTGCCACAAGCTGGCGACATAGAGATAGAAGCTGGGCAGGTGATCGGAGGCAAAACAATGCCAAACCTCACCGAAACAGCTAAAGGACTGTCCGGGACAATACCACCAACAGTGGGAGCTAGAAAGCGTCGGGATTGTCCAGGTCGGTGCCTCTATTTGCGAGAGGACGATTTGCTGTAAGCCAGTGTGAGCGAGGAAAGTAGCAGGTAAGCTACACAGTCATACAAATCCAGTGGAAAACCGTGCAGGGAGGTCCAAAAAACGAGTAGATGCTTCACCCAGTGATAGCTACAAAGACATATAAGACAGAACTAAAAAATAAAATCTAGAGTTTAAAAATCTAAAAATCTAATATCTAAAATCAGCCAGGAGTCAGAAGCAGAAGCGGCGAACAGTCAGTCCTCTGTCCTCTGACCAGATTCTGCATGCAGTCGCGCGCAGTTGATCAATTTGGGCTTATAAACTATATGTAATGGAGATGGAACACTATGTGTTTGGTATCTATGGATTCAGAAGACCCTAAGCTAACATAAGCACGCATGTAATATGTTTATAAAGGAAGTATGAGTGAAAATGTACAATAAACTAGAGAATTTCAAAAATGGAAATTCGATTTTTGGCATTTATTTCTGAAAATCACACATCACACAACAATAGTGAGCAGTTTTTGAATGAAATATATATTTGTCAAAGCCTTTGCTTGACAGACATGTGTAATTGTTAAATAAAATGTGTAAAGAACAATGAAAAATTTAACTTTATTTACAAATAATCCCAGGCGTTTTTCTTAGGAATGCTTAGAATTTTCTAAGCAATGCTTTCTCCTCATCACTCTCCAGTAATTGTTCCAGAGCTTGTTCCACCGTAAATCGTTTACGGCTAGCCATCATAAAAGTGCTAAAACAATAAATAATGATATAATTGTATGTGTATATATATATATATATATATTATAATTGTTCTGTCTCTCTCTCATATTTCTGTGCGCTCTCGCTCCGTAAAGCCTTGTTTATACTCGACGCGTCCGTTCGCTTTCTGTTGTCTCTGCCACTCAACGCTGTTTGCGTAATAGTATATAGTACCACCCCTTGCAAGGCTACAGAGTCCTCCGATTTGCTAGAAAACGTCATGGTAACCTTCCTCTGTTTGGTTAAGAAAAATATTCCTCCATCGGCAATTTTTCCATTGGTTGTTGCTCGTGAATCTGCCAAACAACATCGATTTCATTGGCCTTTGACGTAGTGGTATTGCACAACAAGGAAGTGTGTATACAAGCCGGGTAAGTTTGTTATCACTGTTTTCAGCGGAACCTGAGGAAGAAGACAAAAAAGACCGCACCTCTCTATCATTAATAGTTTTTAAGATAATTACACATTTGTAAAAGTATGCCATTTTGGGCGGTACCGCCCAATCCGTCCCCAGAGGGTTAAGGGTAATCCGTACTAAACCAGTCCAGGCAAGGGTCAAAATCCATAAGGCAATCCAAAACATAAAATACACGAGAAACAAAACAAGAACAGGCAAGAAACACAGAACTCCGAAGTGGTGTGACGAATAACAAGGACTCTGTGACAAACACTAAAACAGACAGGGTATATATACACACAGAACTAACAAGGTGATGGGACACAGCTGTGTGCAATGAACAGATGAGTGGCAGAACAGAATGCTGGGAAATGTAGTCTATAGTCAGTGTTGTGCCTGAAAGCGTTCATTGAACGATAGTTCATGAACTCGTTCATATCTTGGGCGAACGTGAACTGAACGTACTGTCCGGGGCCAGGTCCGTGAAGGGGAACAAGAACGGCAGGTGACGACTTAGCCCATCGGGCGGCCAGGGCGGTGAAGACCCATCGGGCGGCCAGGGCGGTGAAGACCCATCGGGCGGCCAGGGCGGTGAAGACCCCTCGGGCGGACGGGCGGTGAAGACCCATCGGGCGGCCAGGGCGGTGAAGACCGATCGGGCGGCCAGGGCGGTGAAGACCCATCGGGCGGCCAGGGCGGTGAAGACCCCTCGGGCGGCCAGGGAGGTGAAGACCCTTCAGGCGGCCATGACGGTGAAGACCCTTCGGGCGGCCATGGCGGTGACGACCCTTCGGGCGGCCATGGCGGTGACGACCAGGGCGAATACGACCACTCGGGCGGCCAGGGCGGAGACGTCCCCTCGGTCGGCCACGGTGGAGACGACCCCTCGGGCGGCCACGGCACAGGAACAGAACCCGGCTCAGGAACAGAACCCGACTCAGGAACAGAACCCGACTCAGGAACAGACACCGGCTCAGGAACAGACACCGGCTCAGGAACAGACAACAGCTCAGGAACAGACACTGGCTCAGGAACAGACACCGGCTGAGGAACAGACACCGGCTCAGGAACAGACGCCGGCTCAGGAACAGTAGACACTGGCTCCGGCTCAGGAACAGCAGACACTGGCTCCGGCTCAGGAACAGCAGACACTGGCTCCGGCTCAGGAACAGCAGACACTGGCTCCGGCTCAGGAACAGCAGACACTGGCTCCGGCTCAGGAACAGACACCTGCTCCGGCTCAGGATCAGGAACAGTCTCTGGATTGGCAGACGTGCTGTGTCTCCTCCACGCATGCAGTACCACCACTGCATAAAAGAGGAAGACCGCTCTCTTGGCCGTGGCAGGACTGATGATGGGTTGCTCGGGCACAGCCTCCGGGATGGCAGCGGGCTGCTCGGGCACGGTCTCCGGGATGGCAGCGGGCTGCTGGGGTACGGCCTCCAGGATGGCAGCGGGCTGCTCGGGCACGGCCTCCGGGATGGCTGCGGGCTGCTCGGGTACGGCCTCCGGGTTCTTGAGCGGCTGGAGGTCTTCCCCCTCCTCCGCCGTTTCTGATGGCGATGTGCAGACACTGGGCTGGGCGGAATCAGCCGCGGATGGAGCTCTGGGCTGGACATCACTAGCCCAGGGTCGAGGAGGGACCGAAGTGGAGAGTGATGCCGGGACTCACCTATAGTACCTCCTCTCCTACGACCTCCACGGGCCCCAGAAAACCTGGCCAACCGGGTTCCCACCCAAGATGGTCCGTCTCCGATGGAAGGGGGCTCGGGAGAATCTGAAGCCACGGTCTCCTCAGTCAGACGGGCCCACAAAGCAAAGCATTGGAAAATGTTCATACGTGGCTCCACCTCTCCGGCTCCAGGAATCCCACTCGGTGGCCTTCCTCTCCTCCCATTAATAGGGGGAGGGATACGGAATCCCGTACTGCTGGATCCTGACATTGATGGAGTCCTTCTGTCACGTTACCACACACAGGAAACAGGGATCCAATAGCAGTATTTATCAAGGGTAATCCGTACTCACAAAAACCAGTCCAGGCAAGGGTCAAAATCCATAAGACAATCCAAAACATAAAATACACAAGAAACAAAACAAGAACAGGCAAGAAACACAGAACTCCGAAGTGGTGTGAAGAATAACAAGGACTCCGTGACAAACACTAAAACAGACAGGGTATATATACACACAGAACTAACAAGGTGATGGGAAACAGCTGTGTGCAATGAACAGATGAGTGGCAGAACAGAATGCTGGGAAATGTAGTCTATAGTGAATGACACCGTGAAAACGAGGACCTCTAGTGAACCCCCCAGGGAAACACAACCAGACACTGTGACAGGTCTCTCAACGCAATTGACACCATCTTCTGGACAAGAAGCTTGGGTTCGGGGGACCCTGACTACCCTGCCGGGATGTTCGCAGCTGGCTACACAATGGATGCGTGGGAGAGATGGCGGGTCATGTGTCTGGCGGCTCTTTCCGTGGAGGACGTTGAAGATATCTACCTATTCGGCACCATGATAACAGGTCTTCTGCTGATTGGATTAGGCATTGCCCTGGTTTATCGAGGAATTAAGAAAACGGTGACAGCTGTCCAAAGCCCCACAAGGCTGCCCATCATGATTGAAGCGGTGGGCAGAGCTGTCAGCACTCAGACTGGGTCTATGAACCACAATACGGATAACATCATGGAGAAGCTCACAGCTTTGCAAAGGCAAATGGATCATTTCAGAGACCAAAATGGACCAGGAGATATTATTACACAGATATAGCCTGTGTAAATTGAATGCGGCTACTCTGTTGTAGCCAATTTTGATGTGTGTTATATGTGTTTTGTTAGTAGTAAGTTGTATAGGGGTGTAAGGAACTCAGCTTTCTGGAATTATTAATAATCAATAATATCTTGTTATTATTAATTATAAATATTCGGGTCAGTTAATTGGATTAACTTGATGTGGCTGAATTAATATTACAATCAATTAATCAGTTCTTCCAACGAACTCTTTTGATTATTAATTTATTCTAAGAAAAGGGTATCTTCCATGGCCACCGAAGAATAATTATTTCTTCGCCTGTACAGTACTTTGAGCCAGTAGCAAAAACCGTGATCGTAAAGTGACTTGTATTGCAAACAAAACAGAACCAAATACATATTATGTACAAGTTTTATTAACTAAATATAGATATTTATATGAATATAAATAAACTAAACAACATACACACATGAATACATAAATAGGTTAGTGATAGGATGAAATTGGAAACCGGAAGAGGGTCTATGAGAAGAACCATCAGAATTTCATTTTCACATTTCATTGAATTGAATACTTGCATTTGTAATGGGAACAATTCTTGAAGTTGTTGAAAATTGAAGTCGTTGATGGTTCCGGCAGCGTCAAGTGGAAGTTGGTTGAGCGTTCTCTTTCTCCAGGAACGCATGATTGGAAGTGAGGAAGTCAAAAGGATGGGTGATTGGAGTCGTTGTTGGTTGGAGTCTTTGTTCCAAAACTCCTGAGATTGTCTTTGGTTCTTTGTGAGAGAGTCTTCTCTCTCCTGCCTGAGCCCACCTCTGGTTGGAATCGAGGCCTGCTGGGCCCTTGGGGCCCCCGTGGAGGGGGAGGGGGCTCCCCAGTCTCACCAGAACAGTGTTGCGGCTGGATGAAAAAACTAAGAGAGGGCGGTCACTGTTGCCTGCCTCTGATATACCCTGAGAAAAGAACCAACCCCTAAGGTTTGAATGGACCTATGAGTAAGGTCACATGTCCGAGAGGGGAAGCGGCTCTTAGTTGATTTATGGTCTTTGTCCCCAGCATGCTTAGACTGTTCATTCAAGCTCAAATAGACATAACAAATTCACATTGCATTGTAAGAGAAGGTGATGTACATCAAAGTGTGTGTCATTAAATGAGGATTAATTTGCTAGGAAGCATGATACAGGTGAGGTTATATTGACCGTTGGGTGGTTGTTCAACCACATACACCCCAAGCAAACATACCATGTTGTTATACCTAATAGTACACGAGACAGTAAATCATCACAGTTTCTGTGAGGCATGTTCCTTCATAGATCAGAGTAACACCGCAAAGTTTATTTAATTAAAGATGGTCTCTCTCTCTTAAGCATGTGGCGCATGTGGCCACATTCCTTTGAGGTCGTAAAGTCTGTTATCAGTCTTAAAGTGTTCTGTAACCGGACACCCGGCTGACAAAGTAACTTCATTTGTGAGGTTAGTTTTGGGGGAGAGTTTCATAGACCTTTATATTCATTAAATATAGTGAATATGAATAATTAGTGTGTGTCTGATTGGTCCAGACCCTACATCCCCCCCTTTCGACCGTTGTTGTCCCCCTCAAGGACAACCATGATCGAAGTTGAAAGTGCCGACAGATCAGACACACCTTCATAGAAGGCTGGAAGGCCATGGTGGCCTCTGGTTGCTCGCGTCTTCTGGAGTGGTGGTCGTTCCACGGCGGTTGATGTGGACAGTAGCCCAGTACAGGTCTCTGCAGCAGGTGTTGGGGCAGAAGGTGCCTTGACTGGTTATCACCTGTCATTCTGGAGTTAGGGTGAAATTGTGGTTCTTGAAGAAGGATGAGGTTTCCAGCTTTGATTCAGGTTTGGCCTCAGCAGGGCAGCGTGTGTCTTGGATCAGAGACTGCAGACCAGCTGAGTTTGAGTAAAGTCATTCTGGAAGACAGTAAACAGCTGTTTCATGGAGTTCACTGTCTGGTTCAGCCGAACGCTGTGGGTGTTGAGAATTACCACAGTTCCCTTCGATGTCTTGCCGATGGACGGCAGGGAGGCACTCTGTGTTGTGAGTTGCCCTTTTAGCTGTGGGATTTCAGTTTGAATTTCAGCCACACGTTGTCTCACGGTGGCTAGGTTCAGTGCGTTGACACTGGACATGCCAATGTTAACAGAGTTCCTACGGCAGTGGCGGTTGTGTCCATCTGGCTCTGCTTGTGTGACATTTTTTTTTCAAGTTGGTTGAGCATGTGTTCGACATTGGCCTCAGCGTGGGCGAGGGAGTGGAGTCGAACATACACTCTCTGGGTGTGGGTCCTGCAGTTGGTGATAAGGAGTCCCGGTTGTTCCTTCGGGACGCTGCCTGATACCGGACCTGGTGAGATGACCGACTGCGGCTGTCCTCTGGTTGGCTGGAGGCACAGGAAGACTAACCACAGCAGCATCCTGGAACAGACAAAGGGGAGAGGGAGAGAGAAAGGGAGGAAAGATCTCAGCGACTGTCGTCCTTTGTTGGCTAGGACAGTCTTTCCGCTTCGAGGACGCTGGTATGCCAATTGCTTCGGTGTTCTGGTGCTGCGGTGTGCAGCACATGCTGCGTCATGGGCATACACTGGCATGAACCCCCCTTTTGCACTGTGGCACCACAAGCTTTGGCGCAGCGATGTCATCAGGTGCATAACACAGAGTGTTGTCCTGTGCACGCAGCGTGTGCTTGTTGATTTCAGTTGTCTGGGGCACCGGTTGTCGGTGGGTGCAGACGGCGTTCGTGGGTGGTTGGAGGGGTTAGAGGTGGTTTCTCATAGTGTCCATTGGTTTGTCATAGTCTTTGGTAAGCTGGAAGGTTGGGGTCAGGTTAAGCAGAGGCTCTGTGACATTTTGGCACACTTGTGGTGAGAGACTAATTCATGACCCTAAAAGTTCAGAACCACTGTTTAATGGGTTCGCTAGATATGTAGCATAAAGTTAGGTGTTTCATGTGTATCTAGCTAGTGATGTGTCTCTTGTATCTTTATCATCTTAGCTGTGGATGTTAGGAGGCTAAGACTTGTGTGGTTCCTAGAGTATTTCCTGGAAAGGGCATAGCCGAGATGAAATAAATGACTTAAGATGGTTCTTATGACTAAATTATTTCTCTGGACTTAAATGGTGGATCATCACTGCGGCTTGACGAAGTGAAGGATAGGAGGAAAAGGGACAGCTTTCCTATTCAAATTATGCTTATTATCAATCCTCAGGACTATAGTTATGCCCTAATAATTGTTGAAATTACTTGTGTCGCAGGGTCACAAAAATGAGTGCACTTGTTGAAAATAAACACAATCACAAATAAAGGTGTCTCTGTTTCCTTTCTGGGCCCAATGGGAAATAGAACCACATTCGAACAAGAGAGGAAATGGAATTAAATAATATAGATGACCGAATAGACAAGACAAATGTTTGCGATTGTGCTGCATTCACTCAAACCAACTGTACATAACACAAGTCAGTTCAAAAGTCCCAAAATTGACTCAAAATGATGCACTGAATGTTGATAACAATAATGGATGGTAACAATATAAGAGGGAGAGATGGAAGAGTATGTGTAAAAGAGGTGGTGAACAAGGAGGAAGAGAATTAGGACGAGGAACAGCAGGTGTGGAGAATGTTGTCAAGGCTGGATCTGGCTTTATAGGATTTTTTCCCTTTGCCTGCAAAGGTGATATTGTCTGTGATGTGGACAAACTCCTCCAACTGGACCCAACATGAAAACATGATGCTGAAGCCGAATCATTCTCTCATTGACCTTGATTTTTCAGTTGCACAACTCTTCTGAGTGACTATAACATGCTATTCATTTAAAGTTTTTTACTGTAACCTTTTTGCCTTTTGTAGTTGGGTCACTGTATTTTCACAGTATGCAAGTGCTGAATATACATACAGTATAATGGGCCTACTATACAATATCCATTAAAATACTACACTTGCAGTGCATATAGTATACCATTTATTCACCTTACTACTCTACGTTGTCATTCCTATACTTTTTTAGGTAATTGGACAATTAGTTTACTTTGTTACTGTAACTGCATGCTTTGGATTCTGTATGTCTAATGAATTATCTGTAGTGTTTATAATTTTGGCTCGCTGTGTGTATGATCTGAAAGCAGTGTTTGATTTTGAGCACAGATAAAAGGCAATTTGAGGCAATTGTTTGATTTTGCCAGAAGAGTCAGGGGTTCTCTGAATGTGGTTTGAAAATTTGATTTTGTGTTTAAGGTTTTGAGAAGGTGAGTGATGGTTTCAAGAAATGTGTTTTAGCAATTCAGAAAAACTGTAATATCCTAATGATTTTTGTCATAAAAGAAAAATCAATAATTTAAATTTTTAGTGTTTTATCAATCTCTGGGACCAAATAAATAGGCAAAGTCTGAGAGAATCTTGTACACCTTCGGCTGCCTTATTGCTCGCTCAACGTGAATGCGTGCATGAGCAATGCGTTGTGACTTCCTCATTGGTCAGCTAACTCTTCTTGCGTATAAATGCCGGCATTTCAGGTTTCAAATTCAGTTTTTTAAACCAGTTTTGTTAAGCTTTGTCTTCTTTTGGAAGGTGTTGAAAACTGTATTTTCACCACCTTTAATTCCAGGTACAAGGTGTCATGCTCCATCAGCTTCGTCATGCCAAAGAGGATGCCTACAGAAGTGGGGATAAAATCTTGTATAACCAGGCCAGAAACAGACTGACAAAGGAGATCAGAGTTGCTAAAAGAGGCTACTCTGAAAAGCTGAAAAAAAAGTTTTCAACCAACGACCCGGCATCAGTCTGGACAGGCCTGAGGAACATCACCAACTACAAGTCACCATCCCCCCTGATATGTGGACAATCAACAACTGGCTAATGATTTAAACTCATTTTATTGCAGGTTTGAAAAGCCCTCATGAATGCATGTAATGAAATGTGTCCGAGTGCGGTCCGCCTTGCTCTGATGTCATGCTGACGTGTGTCAAAAAACTCTCGCGAGCGCAAGGCGCACGTGTCGGATTCTGCAGTCGCGCGCAGTTGCTCTCCACCGACTGCACGCGTGATTTTTTTACTAACCCACTTCAGTGGAAATCCCGCCCTGCAGCCGATTCTAAAGTTTTCATTGGTCGTGTCAATAGGCTTGTTTGAGATGAGCAAAATCTGCGCAGAACCGATCACCGGTGATCAGCGCGTAATGCATGCCGGTTAGAAATGTGTCCGCCTTGCTCTGATGTCATGCTGACGTGTGTCAAAAAGCTCTCGCGAGCGCAAGGCGAACGTGTCGGATTCTGCAGTCGCGCGCAGTTGCTCTCCACCGACTGCGCTGATCAAAAGCATGATGGGAAACGACTTGCTGACGACACAGCTTAACGTTGATTGGTTTAAACAACCGTGATGTTGTTCTCTTTTAAAATGTTTGACTTTCAAACTCGGATATCATGTTTTATGTGTATATGTTATGTGTGAATATTCCCAAACTCTCGGACAGTGCGATCTCTATGGGTTATGCAATGTCATTTTATTATATATAGGCCTAAAAAAAAAACACAGCCTATGTCTGTATTAAAGAAAAAATGATTGATAAACACTTATTTGGAATGGAATTAAATAACAAGTACTTGTTATTGTCTTGTTCATTATATTTATTTTCATATAAAAGCAACAGAACTTAAATTACATCCAGTTTATTAGCAACACTGTGCACGAGCGTGAATCCCGTGAATCCCGCGATATCCATCATTGATCTCGCAGGTGTCAGATCCACTGCGAGAAGAGAGAACTGTCCGGCTTGCCTGCACTTTTTTCACTCCTCCCCTCACTGCAGCCGCTACTCTCCACTACATTACAGGCGAGGCAAGGCGCATCTCAAACTAGCCTATTCACTGTACTGATTGCATACACCAAACACTGATCCCTAAACCTACCCATCACTGTAACCTAAACCAATGAAATCGACTGCAGGGCGGGCCGACTGCACTGATCAAAAGCATGATGGGAAACGACTTGCTGACGACACAGCTTAATGTTGATTGGTTTAAACAACCGTGATGTATTGTTCTCTTTTAACATGTTTGATTTTAAAACTCGGATATCATGGATATCATATATGTTGAATATTCCGAAACTCTCGGACAGTGCGATCTCTATGGGTTATGCAATGTTATTTTATTATTTAAAAAAACACAAAAAAACCCAGCCTATGTCTGTATTTAAAAAAAAAAGATTGATAAACACTTATTTGGAATGGAATTAAATAACAAGTAGTTTGGGTGTCTTGTTCATTATATTTATTTTCATATAAAAGCAACAGAACTTAAATTACACCCAGAAGAGAAGCGAGAACTGCGAGAAGCGAGAACTGTCCGGCTTGCCTGCGCTTTGTTCACTCCTCCTCTCACTGCAGCCGCTACTCTCGACTACACTTCAGGCGAGGCAAGGCGCATCTCAAACAAACCTAAAGTTACGTTGCTGGAACGTTATGTGGTACGTCGCTGCGACGAATATGGGCCGATTCTGTTACGTCTTCACAACGTAACTGTGTTAGCTGGGCTATAGCCTACACGAAAATCGTTGCAAAGTAAATCTTATACACCAGTTTTTTTTTGTTTTTTTTATTTTTTTTTAGTAGGCTAAAGTTGTCTGGCTCCGCCCCTGGCCTAAACGTGTTATTAAAATTGCATTAGGAAGCATATACCACACAATACCCCTTCAGCCCTTTACTTATCACCTCGGGTGATTCTGTCGGATGGGAAAACAAGTTTTTAATGTTTGTCACACAGAGAGGATGTGATTCAACATTAACAGGGCGAAGGACAGGCGTGCAAGCGACTCTTCAGGGAATGTTCAAACCGCAACGACAACTTGGCCTGGCAAGCTCCCCCACTGCTTGGTACTTTTATTAAGCAGAAAAATTACAGCAACAGAACTACTAGATCAGCTCAAAGTGGGGACTGTGTAATCTCTTTTAGGTCTAGCTCAGGGGAGGGCAAGTAACTTTGGCCGGGGACCAGTATTTTTTTTAGCCAGTAGATGGTGGGCCAGCTACACGGATAGGCATATGGATACAAATTAATTACTCTTAATGAACTCTGTCTCACCTCCCATTTCAATGTTGTGAATAATAAATTTAATCAAATTAAAACCAAAAATAAAAAAATGACAAACAACTTGTTTTTATATTATTTATTTCCTGAACTAAAATGAAAAAACGAATAACGACGGATTTTCTGATTGTGTGCTCGGATCAAAAATAGAAAAAATGAATTACTGGATTAGAAAAATTTTACAGCCATTTAAATAAAGGTGTGAATAGGGCGTAGCAAGCTTTTCAAAGGTGCGGCGGATGGATGTGGTTAAGTAGCCTATAACAATTGTGTTCGTGTCAATATAAAATATTATTTTAACATTGTAGGCGTACTGTCAGCAGAGAAAAAAAGTCACAGAAAAAAATTATGAAAAATAAATAACATAAATTAAATAGGACAACGCCTATCACTCAAATTTCTAAGCAACATAAACGAAAACCATATTGCCCTGCTGACAAGCTCCTTCAGCCAATCATGTTTTTCTGTAAGAGCTTCTCAATTATGGAACACCATACCAACTGAAATAAGAATCTGTAACACCTACCATACTTTCACACGAAGTCTTAAGGCCTGGCTATTGAAAAGTCAAACATGTGAACATTTCTAAACTAAATAGGCTACATTGCACATTTTATTTCTAATATTGTTACTATTTACCCTGATGCAAATATGTCTCATTTCCTCTGCCCGTTGCCAGGCGGCCAGCTATTTTATGTATACTGCTTATTGTTGTCCTGCACGTTTGCATGTAACAAAAGTAAGCTGTGTGTTGTTGCTTCGAGTTATTTGCATGGATGGCTGTGTCTAAATGGTGTCTGCCGTAACTGTAGCCTACTGATGTTTTAACGTTTCTGGATTTTTCGTGTGGTTTTATGTCGTGAAAATTGTTGTTTTATTTGTTATTTTTATAGTGTAGGCCTATTGATGTACTTTGTATATTATATTATTTTCAAAGTTTCAAAACATCTGGCCGAAGGACTGCAGTTGAAGACACATTTACAGTAATGTTGATTAATGTGTGCTGTCCTTATAAAGAAAGAAATAAGAAGAATTAATACTGCCATTTTAAAAGATGCAGTTGTGATAAATGAACTTACCAGACAACTGATGATCACCATTAGACACAACCCCGTGAAAAACTTCCATAGATGTGATCTTTCCCTGTGAACTGTAAAAGCATTTGTCGTCACACAGTGCATTCATTACTTGTTATGAACAAATTGCGTTTTCCATTTTCTATTAACCCACATAATGCCCTACCAAAATATGTAGGGGGAGACCGGGTATGGTTGTAACACGGGGAGAGTTGTAACATCAGCATTTCCGCCAATTGGGGATAAGATAGGAGTCATGTGATCATTTCAATGTTTACCTACTGTCTCCCTGACAACGCATGGTGGTTGTCAAGTCTGAAAACTGATTCAATCTGAACTTATCGAGAAAAAACTGATTTTGAGGTAAGAAAGTAATTTTTTTGACCAAGACTATTTTTTGTCTAGTATCTAAAGTATTGCAGATAAATAAGATTGACTTATATTAGATTAAAATGTAGTTTCTTAGGCAAAATGTGATGCAGTTTGCCCCTGCTAATTTCAAACTAGTATGCTAATACAGCTAGCTAAACAGTGACTGACAGGGGTGGGGTGGGTTGTAACACTTCTTGAAAAAGTGTTACAACCATCCCCTATCATACAACTGATTGATTTTAATATTTTTATAGAATGCCTAGGCAGTGGAAAAGAAAGACAAACAGAGGTGTGACTGCCAGTCTTTTAAAAAAAGAGGAAAGAAAAGACAGAGCATCGTTGGTAAGAATAAAGGCAAGAAACAGAAAAAGGAGAGAAAGCCCACCAAGAAAATGT
Organism: Siphateles boraxobius; assembly: GCF_051911475.1. Taxonomy (NCBI): domain Eukaryota; kingdom Metazoa; phylum Chordata; class Actinopteri; order Cypriniformes; family Leuciscidae; genus Siphateles; species Siphateles boraxobius. Next base: position 68,862 of record NW_027508729.1, read on the forward strand.
TGAACTTTGAGGATTCTGACATCTCAGATGAGGAAAACTTTTGTGTTGTGTGCATGGAGCCATATGGCAACTCAAAGCCGAAGGAGGTCTGGGAAAAATGCGCCCTATGCAGTCTCTGGGCCCACAAAGCCTGCACTCCTGGGTTACCAGCATTCATTTGTCAGCACTGTGACTCTGATTAAGAACACACACACACACACACACACACAGAGATAGATATGTTTTTTTTGTTAGAAATTGTAGTTTGTTTATACTGTATACTGTTAAGTATTACTGTTCAGTAAGTTTGTTCAAGTAGACACATTTACATACACACACACGCACACACACACACACACATGCACACACAAGTTCTGACACACAAAATCAGACAGTCTGTTCCAGAGTTCCAGATTGAGAAATTGTTCTTTTATGTCAATAAACATGTTTTTGAAGCATATCTTATAGTGTGGCATCCATTTTTGCTTCTTTTGTGTAATTGTTACAACTTACCCCAGCATGTGTTACAACCTACCCCAGTATTGGGGTAGGTTGTAACGAAGGTACTTCATGTATTTGACACCACCTCACAAGGTCTGTGATATTCTTGTAGAGGATTGCATTGGATTGATTTGTAGTGAACACGTGTGGGTACTTTGTATAAAAGTTTGAGAACTCTAGCTACAAAATTCAGTGAGTTATAGTTACTGAAGCAAAAAGTGTTACAACCATACCCGGTCTCCCCCTACACATTTGTAACTTAATATGACCCAAACAATTCTAATGATAAATATTATTAAATAGCGTTTATAATAATAAGACTGAACTAATGTTATTTTTAAGTAAACCAACAATGCAAGGTATAGCCCATGCCTGTGCCCTATATACGGTACAATTTTAACTTTCACACAGCACAAATACTTTTCCTCAAACAAATAATATTTTATGTAGGTACGGATAGGCCTGTAAAACATTGTTGTTTATGTTTGCTATTGCAAATCACCACAGGTTCGCTGTTAATACAACGATCCTAATAGTGTCTATGGGGGAATGTCTATTTATTTTGTTTTTGATAATTGTTTGTTGATCAAATTCATTATTAAGGCATACATAAAATGTATACCGCACATTAATTATATATTAGCCTATTTTTATATTAGCCTATGTCCATGAAAAAAAATGCCAAGAATAATTTAGAAATAACTTACAGTTTTGTTTGTGAGTTCCAAGCTCTATTTTATTATTTGAAGGCATGCTTTTGGAGATACCTATTTGTAAAAGTAATAGTCCAGTGTGTGTGTGTGTAATAGTTGTGACTGTTTGGCTCATGAATATTAATTAGTTGACATGATGTCCCTGATTTGTTAAAAGACTGATGTTGGTATTAATGGGTGGTACTTAGCTTACCTGCCATATTATAGGAATAGTTCACCCTGTGTAATATAGAAATGAATCCTAACAAAGCTCCGGCTTTCCACTGCAAAGTATTGACAACAGCGCCATCTGCTGTTGCCTACTGTTTATAACGGCCATTGGAAATAATTATAATGTATATTTTATCAACTAAAAATATGTAAAATATGTTACAAAGTATGTGACACTTAAGTTGGATTTATGAATAAACCCTTACAGTGTTAAAAAGTATCTCTGTGAATAATGTGGATATTTCACACTTTCAAAAGTGTTATTTTAACTCTCAAATGGAGGATCGTTTTTTGTATTACATTGTGTGTGTGACAAGTAACAAAGGGTGAAATTAACAAGTAATACAAGACAAAAGTAACAAAGGATTTAAACGTTTCATTTATGGAATGTGCTTTTGACAAGAATATCTTTTCATAAATAAAAGAATTTAGCCAAACAAACATTTCATAAAATCTGTTATAGCTTCATAAACTTTGCTCTTCTGACAAATCAGAAACAAGTGCATATAAAACGGTATAAAAACTGTAAAATATCAAATATAAAAACAATGACTTTGGTTCAAATGATTTTTGTAACTCGTAAACTTGAGGTTACCCGTCATGACAAACATTCTTAAGCTTTCTTTCTTTACTAAGCAACATGCCCAAAAGAAACAAAAAGCAGTCGGTATCAATTCAATTGACAGAATTTGTAAAAACATATTAGAAATAGTTAAATATGACTAAAGATCTTCATGCACAAAACAATGCACTGGAACAATATACAAATATGGTTCTTCAAAACCATATGATGCTTGTAAATCAAATGGTCTGAAAAAAGGAGGATCCTCTATTCTTGACAGACCAAAAATATTCTGTTCTCTTACACGGTAAGCATGAAGATGACAGACAAAACCGACAGTTTCAAAGTCTTTAGTGACCAAAAAGTTTTGGTCATCCATTAGAACAATTTCAGTTATTTGACTGAAAACAGGTAGGTCATTTTCCATTCTAGTGCAAACCAGTAGGTCATGACGATACTCAGTTCCTGAATGTCTTAACCAGGAAGCCACTTTGATCTTATCACTATCCGAAGAATGTGGGTACCTTTCAAGAATAGTGTCACGGTTCTGTCACGGTATGGCAAATCCTCAACATCTAGAGTTTTTAAAGGCCCATACTCAACATTTCTAACAGGTAAACTTACCCAATGATAAGCAATTGCATACTGGTGTTTTAATGCAAGAGACTTTGTGATGTTTTTAAAGTTTTTTTATAATGTTTTTAAAAAACTTGTGTTTAGCTTCGAAACACATTGACCATACATGTACTACTGGACCAATCTTACGTATGCAACGTGGATAATGTAACATGTAATGGTGTTTTGGAATCAAATCTTATGTGGATATAACTCTTTAAAGAGACTATGATGATCTACAATAAGGTGTTTCAGATAGCGGGTCATACCTTCGGTTATTAAAGGAGAAAACACTATGTCAATGATCTGCAATAACAAAAGTAGTAAATGCCAGTGTTTGTTTTCCTCATCAACAAGGTCTCCAAATATCAGAGGAATATTTCGAATTAAACAAAATGTCTGAATGGCATTCAGTCCTATACCGTTCCCTGCCTGCTCTAGGTTTACTCTAGTAGCCCATAGTTGAAAGAATAGATTCTGTTACATATGTCTTGTCTTGATATAACGCCAGAAAGATATTCAAGAAGTAACTTTATCTCGTACTGTCCCGACACCCTCAAGGATATCATGCATTATATCAGGAGCGTAATTGTCACAAATATGAAAATATTGCAAGTCGTTTAGCAGACATGTGCGTTTAACCCCAAAAGACGCAGTAACATTAGGGTCAGCTAACAAATCTGCATAGTGCTGTTCTTGCAAAGCTTTGTTTCGTAATACAACATTAGTGTTGTCTTCACTGAAAATAGACTGTGATGTTTTCTTGTCTACTAAACAGAATCGACAGAAGTAATGGGCACTGAAAGACTCCATGAACCCAAGAAGTGTGTGCATTCCTAACTGTCCCCTGTGACGTGGGCATTGTGCCAAACAAGGGCTCTTTGGCGAAAGGAATTTGAATTCCTGAACTTTCAAGGACTTTCAAATCTTCAACAAGGGGCCGCAAAATTGCATCAAATCCATGAGTCTTAACCAGTGGTGGAGGAAGTAACTTTTAATCACTCGTACAAATTTTGAAATGTGTACGAAACACTGCCAGCGGGACATTAAAACATGAAGTGTCTATCCAAGCTCAAAACGTGTTTTGCATGGTATCGCAAAAGATTTTGAAACAAAAATGTCTCTCATCCTAGATTTTTTCCACCACCACGTCCCTTTAGGGGTTCCGTAGAAGTGAGATAGTGTTGAAAATGAGCGCATTGGAAATGAATGGGAGACGAATATCTTCTAGTGGAAGCTTTGGTACTGCAGCCAAACACAATGGCCCTCATTTATCAAAAGTGCGTACACCAAATTTCCAGCGTACACCTGGCGTACACCCAAAACCATGGTGACTTTGATATTTATCAATATGGACGTTGGCGTACGGCACGCTCAAATCCTACGCCAGCTCAGGAGGTGGTGTACATGTACGCACATTTTGAGTTAGTGCGGAAATGCGCAGAAAAACAATTCCTAACACCACAAAACGCACTGACAAACTAAAAGATATGATATATTATGTAATTATAAAGTTCAGTGTTTATTTTTGTGCAACATGGACTTCAATGTTTAATTTGTGTGACTTTATCAAAGCATTTGATTTGTAGGCGTATGTATTCCTTCAGTTGCGAGCCCTGCGCTTTACCTGACGTTTCAGGGTTCGCACGGACTGGGTTCAGTAATGAAAGGCTTTTAATGACCAAAAAATTATTCAGACTGACAAAATAATAAAAATGACATTCTTCTTCTTTTAAATAATTATCATAATAATAATAATAATAATAATAATAATAATACAAATAATAATAATAACGACATTCTTCTTCTAAATAACAATAAGCGTCATTAATAATAAAAATCATAATAATAAGAAGAATATTACAAATTGTCATGCAATCATTAATGTGAATGAATGGTACTCCACATCCCTTCATCATCACTATTGTACACCCCAATACATGTGACGTGATGCGAAATTAAATGCTAATTGTTTCAAAACACGTGCTGTACAATAATGCATTGTGAGAGGTCATTTGCTCATCCAAACAGCTATTTAAACTGGATTTCCACCGTACACCAATTCTCAATGATGGCTGACCTGGCGCTTTTAGAAGACGCATATGCGCCCTTGAGAAGGGAAAGAATATTTCAGGATAGGCGAGATCTGAATGAATGAATCAGATGAATGGCTGATGAGCAGATTCCGTCTTCCAAGGCCCTCATCTCCTGGAGCTGTGCAATAACCTGGAGCCCTACATCCAACGTGAGACCCGGCGGTCAAGGGCCTTACCTGTCCCAGTCCAGGTTCTCTCCACATTGGGGTTCTTGGCCACTGGAACCTTTCAACGGGAGATTGCTGAAAGGTCTGGCATATCCCGACCCACCATGAGCCGCATGCTGTCATCCGTGCTGGCTGCCATCAGGACTCTCATCCCACACTACATCCAATTCCCATACGACAATGCCCAGCAAACAATGATTAAAAGAGGGTTTTATGAGATTGCTGGGATTCCAAATGTCATAGCTGCAATTGACTGTACCCACGTGCATCTGAAGCCACCATCGGTTAATGATTACGCATACATCAACCGCAAAAATTATCATTCAGTCAATGTGCAAATTATTTGTGATGCCAGACTCTTCCTATTAAATGTTGTGGCACGATGGCCTGGAGGAACCCAGGATGCCTTCATTTTTTAGCACAGCAGCGTGCGCAGACGGCTGCAGGAGGGCGCATTGAGGGGTCATGGTTATCATTTAGGTGAGTACTAAGAGCAAATTTATTTAGCAAATTATATTTGTTTCCTAACCTCTCTTTTCCCCTTTAGGTGACAGGGGTTATCCTCTTTTGGACTTTTTGATCACCCCCTGTGCTAAACCCCGTGACGCATCAGGAGCGCAACTTCAACCACGCGCACCCATGAACACGAGCCACTGTGGAGCGCTGCGTGGGGCTCCTAAAAGGTAGATGGCTCTGCCTGGCACACGCGGGGGGGCACATTGCTCTATTCGCCAAAGAAGCTGTGCAACATCATTTTGGCATGTGCCGTCTTGCACAACATGGCTAATAAATCGTGTATAGATAAATCGTGTGCCATTTGACGCGCTGGCCCCAGACCCAGAAGTGCCAGTAGAGCAGTGGAGCACACCGAGGGTGCTGGGGCCTGCAGTGCCATCATCTGCAAAACAATAGAGCAAAATTTAAATAAAATGAGTTAACTATGGACTTATGTGTGAGTTTTTTTATTGGTATATCAAATTTAAGTTTACTTACCATGAATGTCGTCGGTATCTCCCAGTGGCGAGGGACGGCCGAGGGACGTGAGAGAACGGCGCGAGGCCGGTGGTGCGATTGCTAATGAGCAACACCTGTGAAGCACACCGGTCTCACATCTCTCACGAAGGAGCGGAAGCATAAAGGAGGAGCGACGACGTTGATGATGGAGAGAGGAACAGGCCTGTGTTTTAGTTGTGTTTGGTTTTTGTATTTTATTTTAGCCAGCAGTCGTCCGCGAGGGGCTGCTGGCAGTTATGTTTATTTTGGGTAAGCCAGCAGTCGTCCGCGAGGGGCTGCTGGCGGTATTTTAGTTTGTTTATTTTATTTAAAATAAAGTTTATTTTGATTGTTCGCCGGTTCCCGCCTCCTTCTTCCCTGAACATTGCTACACTGGTGCCGAAACCCGGGAAGAGGGAGGAACGCGCTGTCAGAGAGTAAGCTGTGGGTAATCCGCGGTGCCATCGAGCATGGTGCGCGAGTCGCCGCCGCTCGCCGTGGGCCGGAGCCTGCTGCCATCCGCCGAACGAGGGGAGGAGCAGGGAGCGGGGGACTCGCGGCCATGGACGCTCGAGGCGGTGCGCTGGAGTGAGTTGCCGGTGGGACGGTCGAGCTCGCTGCCGGCCGCCTGGGTATTGGAGGGGGGGCTGCCATCCGGGAGGGAGAGGAGGAGTCGCCGCCGCTCGCCGTGGGCCGGAGCCTGCTGCCGTCCACCAGTGAAGGGGAGGAGCAGGGAGCGGGGGACTCCTGCCGTCTGCCCGAGGCACCCGAGGAGCCGTCGCCATCCACCGGGCGGCGGAGGAGCATCGAGCCGTCCACCGAGGGCTACCCAGCGTCACCGCCAGGCACCGCGGAGGAGATCGCCCAGCTGGTGGGGGACCAGATGGCAGCGCGTTGTGGGAACCGGACCAATTTTTTATTTTTTTCCCTCTCTCCCCTCTCTCGATCTGTCGCTCCTCATGCTTCCGTCTCCGTTTCCCTCGGCTTGTCGGTCCATACCCCCCAGGGATCGCCGCCGCCGGGGGGGAGTAGGCAGAGGCTCGTGGGTGCCCCCCGGCCTGTGAGGGGCGATGGGGGTATGTGGCGAGGGACGGCCGAGGGACGTGAGAGAACGGCGCGAGGCCGGTGGTGCGATTGCTAATGAGCAACACCTGTGAAGCACACCGGTCTCGCATCTCTCACGGAGGAGCGGAAGCATAAAGGAGGAGCGACGAAGTTGATGATGGAGAGAGGGACAGGCCTGTGTTTTAGTTGTGTTTGGTTTTTGTATTTGTATTTTATTTTAGCCAGCAGTCGTCCGCGAGGGGCTGCTGGCAGTTATGTTTATTTTGGGTAAGCCAGCAGTCGTCCGCGAGGGGCTGCTGGCGGTATTTTAGTTTGTTTATTTTATTTAAAATAAAATTTATTTTGATTGTTCGCCGGTTCCCGCCTCCTTCTTCCCTGAACATTGCTACACTGGTGCCGAAACCCGGGAAGAGGGAGGAACGCGCTGTCAGAGAGTCCTCGCCGCTGTGGGGAATCCGCGGTGCCATCGAGCATGGTGCGCGAGTCGCCGCCGCTCGCCGTGGGCCGGAGCCTGCTGCCGTCCACCAGTGAAGGGGAGGAGCAGGGAGCGGGGGACTCCTGCCGTCTGCCCGAGGCACCCGAGGAGCCGTCGCCGTCCACCGGGCGGCGGAGGAGCATCGAGCCGTCAACCGAGGGCTACCCAGCGTCACCGCCAGGCACCGCGGAGGAGATCGCCCAGCTGGTGGGGGACCAGATGGCAGCGCGTTGTGGGAACCGGACCAATTTTTTATTTTTTTTCCTCTCTCCCCTCTCTCGATCTGTCGCTCCTCATGCTTCCGTCTCCGTTTCCCTCGGCTTGTCGGTCCATACCCCCCAGGGATCGCCGCCGCCGGGGGGGAGTAGGCAGAGGCTCGTGGGTGCCCCCCGGCCTGTGAGGGGCGATGGGGGTATGTGGCGAGGGACGGCCGAGGGACGTGAGAGAACGCCGCTAGGCCGGTGGTGCGATTGCTAATGAGCAACACCTGTGAAGCACACCGGTCTCGCATCTCTCACGGAGGAGCGGAAGCATAAAGGAGGAGCGACGACGTTGATGATGGAGAGAGGAACAGGCCTGTGTTTTAGTTGTGTTTGGTTTTTGTATTTGTATTTTATTTTAGCCAGCAGTCGTCCGCGAGGGGCTGCTGGCAGTTAAGTTTATTTTGGGTAAGCCAGCAGTCGTCCGCGAGGGGCTGCTGGCGGTATTTTAGTTTGTTTATTTTATTTAAAATAAAATTTATTTTGATTGTTCGCCGGTTCCCGCCTCCTTCTTTCCTGAACATTGCTACACTCCCCCACCGGTGATACCTTCTAAAGATGCCTTTCCGATGAGGGCTGCCACCCGCTCCTCGTTCGGTGTCAGCTGGAGGCTTGGATCCGGTGGTCCTCCCCCAGTCTGACTGTCACGCAACTGCTCCGAGACACAAAGGTGGAGAATCCAAATGCAGTTTATTTAAGGGGTAATCCAAAACAGGCAAGGTCAAACACAGGCAGGCAGTCCGTACAAACAAACACACAAAGCAGGCAGGGGTCAGAGGCAAAAGAGTAATCCAAAACAGGCAAGAAATCCAAAAAGACCAAGAGACAAGAAAACGGGGAGAATGCTCAGAATTGCAGTGTGACACTAAAACAAGACTTCGCGGTGAGTGAATGAATGAACCTGGTATAAATAGACAGACTAACAGGATAAGACACAGGTGAATGCAATCAGTGAATGAGGTACAGGTGAATGTGATCAGTGATGGTAAGTCCGGGCAGTGAGTTATGGGAAATGTAGTTTGTGAGTGATAATAGTCTTATCTGGAGTGCCCTCTGGTGGCTCTTCTTTGCCGTCTTCCGTGTGTCCATGGCGTAAAATGAGGGCTTGGGGGAAGCGGAGACTTGAATATATAGGGGCGTGCTATTCTAATGACGATCGTTTTCAGCCGCGGCATTTATCAAGGGCAGGTATTGCGTACACCTGGATTTCAAAAGTTCGCAAAGCTTCATAAATCAGGCGGTGAGAGTAGTGTAAGCATAATCTTACGCCAACATATAGAGAGAGAGATTTGATTTTTGAAAAAAACGTTATTTACAATTTTAACAAGTTTCATCTCTTCACAATAAACTGACCATATAATACATTCAACACATTTCACAGAGGATATTAATACCTGAATTTCACAGAGGATATTAATACCTGAATAATGAATTACAAAGAAAAAAACAAATCACCTTCACAAACTGCACACAAAGCACCATGACTGCACCATATCAATTCAAAAGTCGAAAGGTCTCTTATAGTTTTATAAAACCGAAAATCAATCAAAACTCTAGATTTTATCAAAGTTAAAAAACACACGTTCACATCATCGCTACACTTTTGCTCCACTCTGTTTTTCCTGCTGATATAAATAGCCATTTTTGCTTGCCCTAAAATAAAATTCAACAATTGACAGGTGAAACGTTTTTTTTTCTGAAAGTACTTAAAAACCTCAATACAAAAAGTTTCATCAAACCTACAAAACAATTCTTTTAATTCGGCCGATAGCAGTGAGTAGCAATGTCCAAGCAGGCCCCAAGTATCAGGGGTTCCTCCAAAAGCCAGTGGAAAGAGAATGAGTTTTCAGTCTGGTGAACACGAAAAAAACCTTTTCAAGGTGTTGAGTTTCGATAGAAAGCAGGCAGTTCCGATAAATCCAATTTGGTTGGATCCATTAAAAAGAGGGATTTATCCAGTCAGAAACCCCCAATAGTGTGCAAAATGGTGCAACTCGCAGCACGCCCTAGCTGAAATCTGTAGAACCATCAAGTAATCGTTTTAAAAACTGTAAACGAAAGGCAGCCATTCTACTTTGTAAGTGAATCAAACCTTGCCCACCTTCATCTTTGGGGAGGTATAAAACACTCTGTGGGACCCAGTGCAGGTTGTCCCAAAAAAAGATAACAAGGGCAGCTTGAACGTCTGCTAAAAACTGTGGTGAAGGGTCTACACATGCCAATCTATGCCAAAGTGAAGATGCCACTAAGTTGTTGACAAAGAGAGTTTGCCCCCTATAGGACATATTCGGTAATAACCATTTCCACCATTCCAAGCGCCGCTTAACTTTTTCCATCAGCCCCTCCCAATTTTTTTGTAACACACTCTCATCCCCTAGATAAACTACTAAATATTTTATACCCACATTCACCCAACACAACCCATCAGGAAGGCAAGGTTTACCATCAGTCCATTGTCCCAACAATAATGCATTTGCAGAAGACAACAGTTTAAATTCTTCAATTAAATTAAGTAAAATCTGCACATCACTTTGTCTGTTGATCATCACCACAATATCATCGGCATAGGCTGACAAACAAATCGTATTATTACAAACTGGTAAAAACAAACCACTTAATTGACCTCTTATTTGTTGAAGCAAAGGCTCAATGGCCAAGGAATACAACATTCCAGACAAGGAGCAACCTTGTCTAATACCCCTGAGAACCTGAAAAGGAGCACATAAGCCACCATTTATTTTCAAGCATACTCTCAACGTCACAATAGAGTACCCTAATCATGTCTATAAAGTCTTCGCTAAAACCAAAAGCTTTTAAAGTACTGCACAAATATGAGTGCTCTACTCGGTCAAAAGCCTTCTCCTGATCCAAAGATATCAAACCACAGTCCAAATTTAACAATTTAGAAACATGAAAAATATCCCGAATTAAAGAAATATTGTCAAATATAGATCTACCAGGGACACAGTACGTCTGGTCCGGATGGAATAACCTGACCCAACACTCCAGCCAATCTGTTACCCAAAGCCTTAGAAAGTATTTTATAGTCGCTGCAGAGAAGCGAGACAGGGCGCCACTTCTCAATATCTGTAAGGTCCCCTTTTTTTGGAATAAGAGTGATCACCGCTCTTCGGCAACTCAACGGCAACCCGCCCTTTGACAAGCTGTCCTTCAGTACCTCCAGCAGATCTACACCAAACTCCAACCCAAAAGCCTTATAGAAATCAACCGGGAGGCCATCCACTCCTGGTGCCCTCCCAGACTCCATGCTTTCCAGGTCCTTATAGAGCTCTTCCAGGATCAGCACTCCTTCAAGATCATTATTAGCCTCCTCTGACACCTTTGGTAGGCTGTCAAGAAAAAAGTTCTCCACACAACACCCTGACTTGAGCTCACTCATACAGGTTTTGATAAAAAAGAACTGCTCTTCCGCGAATACCAGCATAATCCGACAATAACACTCCATCTTCGGAGCGCAATCCATGAATGAACCGTTTCTGGACATTCTTTTTTTCCAGATAGAAAAAGTATTGGGATGGTGCATCCATCTGATCAATGCTTTGAAAACGTGAACGGACATATAACATTTAGTAAAAATACCAAAATGGTGATTAAAACTGTAAAATCTGTCCAGCCTAGCTAATGACATAACATTATCACGTGTGTGAACCCAAAGCCCCTTTCACACGCGTTGATCACGAGAAATTGCCGGGAAATTGCCAGAACGCCTTCGTGTGAACGCAAACACAACCCGGGATTGATGCCGGGATCGATGCCGGGTTGGGGCTATAGTAACATTGCCATGTTCAGTCCCAGAACGTGCGCTGTGTGAACAAAAGCCGTAACCAATGCCGTGTCGCAATGATGACGCTGAAGTGAAGTGAATGCATGCTAGTGAAACGTACGTAATGCGCTAGTTTATTATCGAATCAGAGAAAAAAAATGCACAAGCGTGGTTTCTCCAGAGAGAAATCGCAGCTCATAAGCAAACTATAGACGCCGCTTAGACATTACATGTCACATCGTTGTCACGTGTCTTTACGGGATTTTTACAGGTTGTGTGTGAACGCACTCTCTGATTCCGGAAAATCACTGGCAGTGTGAATGAACCAAAGTCAAACGAAACCAGGTAAAATCCCGGGTCCCTTTATCCATGTATTTTCCGGAATCTCTGTGTGAAAGGGGCTCAAGTGTACTGTCTCTCATTACCATTCAAAGATCTCCAAACAAAATCTCCAAATAAAATGGCAACTCCCCCACTTATCGAAGTGTTATGACTTAACACAGGAATGCCATCATACTCCCTCTCCCAGTCAGCAGCATTTTTCAAGTCACTATGAGTTTCTTGTAACAAAACAACATTTATATTTTTCTGTTTAATTACTTCATATACTGTAGTTCTTTCCCTAGAATCTCTTGCACCGTTAACATTCAAAGTAGCTACATGAACCTCACTCATAAAAAAAAAATAGCCAAAAAGCAGCCATTCTACTTTTAAAATTAACAGACATCATTGTTTAAAACAGTATTGAGCCTGAACAAGTCCACCTGGGCCTGAAATAGCTCCCTCTGACGTAAATGGCATGTATAGCTAAGTTCACATCAATGGTGTGGTAGGCTGCCCTTAATAGCAAAACGTGTTTGATGTAGGCTACGTAGCCATATTATCACCGTTACTCTACTCGTGCCTTAAAGGACAAGTTCGGTATTTTACACTTAAAGCCCTGTTTTAAGATTGAAATTTGGACAAATGTTGCTGTCCCGAGAATTTTCGGTTTCTGTGTAACCCCAAGTTTAAAGGAGCATTTCACCCCTGGGAACCTTGATCTTCATTGAAAGTGGGTCGTATATGTATTCGAAATCTGTCAAAATTTTCAAATTTGGTGCCTTTTTGACCGAGTTATGACAGAAAGTAACTTTATAGCGCATTAGTTTGGTAAACCACATTTCCCACAATGCAACGCGTTTGAACAGCTCCAGAAGCCACTCCCACTAATCCAGAACACCGCCTATGCGTGACCCGCCTATACGAGAATGCATTACGCTAGCTAAATTTAACACTTGAGTTTGAAAATCATTTGCGATCTCATTCTTGATTTATTAAACTATATGTATAAAAATATGTATCTAGGACGCCTCTGTCCATATGCGGTGCGAAACTCGGATGGTTCACAACACAACACTCCATGTCCGTGTCTGCCTCTGACATTTCTTCTAGAAGGAATTGGCATTTTAGAGATTCTTTGCAGCAGACAGACTCTAGCTCGGTGTCCATAGGCGCACAGTTACAGCACGAGCACCACCAATTCGCTACAGCGCGAGCAAGCCCGGGCTTCTCCCTGCGCCGGGCTGGTCTCCTGCGGCGGCCGCTGCCGCAGCCGACGCCGCCGCCTCTTGTTCCTCCATCAGCCTCAGCTGCTCTTCGCTATATTGTGGCTCGTATAAATAGCCACGAACATCAGTTTCGAGCAAAAGATTTTCAAAATCCTCATCTTCCATATCGTGTGTCGTAAATTCAGGCATTATGGTAAATCTAACTCCTTGAGCGCTTGTTAGCTTAGCTTGCTGTCTTCCAAGCAAGATGGCGGATTAATAGTTTAGTTTCTTCAGGTTTAGTCCCACCCACTGATCTGTAATAGGCCGGTGGGGTGAGTGGGTCCCACGCCCTTGAATAATAATGAGCTAAAGGCTGTAGTTTTCTTAATATGCAATGAAATTTATCTTCCGTCCTATCGTGACGCAAAATGACAATATTTACGTCACGATAGGACGGAAGTAAAACACTTAAATCCTTTTTTCTCCCATCTCAGAAAAAAACCAAGCAAAATTCCACCATCATTATAATATATGACTGGGTTTCTAACAATACAAACCTTAATGCAAATGGGTGAAGTGACCCTTTAAAAACGTTTTACGTAGGGGTGTCCATGGTTAACCGATTAACCGATTAACCGTTAAAAATTGCGTAACCGAGTGAAACATTTTGCTCGGTTAAGTGGCGTCAATGGCGTGCATTGAATTTAGTTGTAATACATTTTTGCACCGCCAGAGCGCTCCCAGACATTTGAATTGTCCACAAGAAGTTCACTTTTCATAATTTTAAGGCCGTAAATAGGCTTTCATTTCTCAAATAGTGTAATGTCTTAATTTTAGTTTGAATAGGTCTTAAATTAAAGGTGCAGTGTGTGACTTTTAGCGACATCTAGCGGTTTCGGTTGCGAGTTTATATTTACATTTATTCATTTAGCTGACGCTTTTATCCAAAGCGACTTACAATTGCTATATTTCAGAGGTCGCACGCCTCTGGAGCAACTAGGGGTTAAGTGTCTTGCTCAGGGACACATTGGTGTCTCACAGTGGATTTGAACCCGGGTCTCTCACACCAGAGGCATGTGTCTTATCCACTGCGCCATCACCAACCCCGGAGTTTGCACTAAGGGCTCAGCCCACCGCTCACCCCTCCCTTTCGAAGAAGCTACCGTGGCGAAAACGGGACAAACATCGTCGTCTGAGACGGCAGAGAATAGCCAGAGTAAACCAAGTTTCTGTACCACAGTCCATTACTATAAACCACATCATGGATAAAGTTTACAAAGCCATAGTCAGGTGAGGATCAAGGGTCTGAATACATAATATAATAATAGTAATTAGTTGATTGTCTCACGAACGTAACCAGCACATTTCTCCCCACATAGAAAACCCATAATACAGCGAGGGAGAAGAACCACATGAAACTATGCAACTATATATTTTTTCTAACAGGGTAGTAAAAGTTTAGCTGGCTAATATGAGCTGTTACTGTGGCAGAGCTGGTTAAAGCGTTAAGCCTTGTTTATGCTGGACGCGTCCGCATGAGCCCAAAGCTGCCTGCGGCAAAAATAACGTGATTGTAACAGCGCGCGCGCCTCAGCATCCCCTAGACACCATTTACTACACACAATAGGCTTTTTTTCTCTGATTTTGGAAACTCGATCGACTTAAAATGCTTCCAAGATCGACGGGTTGGTGATTCCTGTCACTTAACTGTTTTACGGTCAATGACAAGAGTGTTAATCATCTGTCTCACGAACGTAACCAGCATATTTCTCCCCACATAGCAAAGCCATAACACAGCGAGGGAGAAGAATTAAGTTACATGAAACCATCCAACTACATATTTTACACCACTGACAAGGGAAAAGTCACTACTCACGGTGTTTATGGCTAGCTTCTAGCTTTCTGCTGCTTCTCTTTCAAGGTAGTGAGGAAACGCGCTCTGTAGCGCTGTGTGTTCGCTGTCGGCTACGGTAGAAACATGACGTCACAATATCTCGACCTTCATAGAAGGGGATTCCCGAGCCTATGTAGATATAAATGCCTCATTCTGAGGTAATAAAAACATTACGGTTTATTAAGTACGTTCTTTATACACCACTGAACACATAGTTATGGATGTCATATTGCATTTCTGTTAATAGATACTCAAATTTTTTACACATTGCACCTTTAAGGAAAGACGAGGTGTGTTCACCTTGCTGAGGGGGATGTGATCAAAGCCTGGAGTGGAGCGAAAGCACGTTCCTCTCTCCACTCTAAGCATTCTGTAATCACTTCGCTAACAGTCCACTCCTGGTTTTCAATTCCCGCTTTACAGAAAAAAACTAACATGCAAAAAGACCGCTTACAAGTAAACATTTTTTTAATAGTTGGTTGGGATGAGTAGCCTAACTGAGTAGCCTATTTAATTGGAATATAAAATAGGTTGTGCGATTATTCAAAAAAAATCTCCATCTCCATGTTTTCGGTGCTGACGCGTTCATGTAATGTAGCCTGGGTTGCGCTGCCAATAACCTAAAAGCTGTCAAAAAGAACAGGCAAAAGTAATGATTATGAATATGTCAAATATAGCAAGGAGACATTTTAATTATTTGCAGGCTCACTCAGCTGGAAAGATGAAGTTGACAATGCTGATTCGCGATCTTCGCAGTGAACACGCCAGAGAGAAATGCACTTTTCATACGGATTACATAAGCAGAGAGCAGTCTGTTTTCTTTCGTTTTGAATTGTTGTGTTTAAAAGTAGACATTTCAATATAGATTTATTTCTCAGGTCTGTGAGACAACTAGGCTACCTTATAGCCTACGCTGAGTTTCTGAATTCGTTTATGAGATGAGCTCCAGTTCACGCGCCGGCGGCTCCGTATTATCTAATGTCTGCTATATTTACTTATTTCCAGGTAATTGGTTGATGAAACATTGATTAAAATTAAGATACAATTAATACAAAACGAAATTCACTTTAAAAAAAGGCTTTGTGCATTCTGTTTGAGGTCTCTGTGAAAGTTTTAGTGCCGCTTCCAGAACTGCCACGTCCAATTGTTTGTTCCATATAAATGCGAACACGAAAAATAAAATAAAATGAATATTTTATGTTCTGGGGAGAACTGACCCTTCTTCATTCGGCAGTAGTACTTTTGGTTTGTGCAGTGTGATTCACAGAATTAGGTAGCCTAAAACAATATTTTGCCACCTAAAAGTTAAAGATGTTTTGTGCAGTTATTAAAGGTGTTAAAAATGAACTACCCCTTTCTCGTGTGTCTCTATCTCGGGGTTGCGGCGCGTACACTATGGTTAACCGAGTATTAACCGCTAAGGGCCTCGGTTAACGGTTAATGAAAAACTTGAAAACGTGCAGCCCTAGTTTTATACGTTTAAAAACGTGTAAAAACTGCAGATGGATGTTAAATTGTGAACGCTTGCTTAGCATGGAGATTTCAGTGGAGTTACGACAGACGCGCTGTTTCATAATAGGTGCCTATGATGTCCTTTTACGAATGACAACACAGTGCATTGATCTCATAAGGCACAATTATTTTCTCTATAATGCCGTTCAGTGTGCAATATGTGTGTGTAGACTGTATATTTTTCACAAAACACTTTACATTTATCTGACGCTTTTATCCAAAGCGACTTACAATTGCTATATTTCAGAGGTCGCACGCCTCTGGAGCAACTAGGGGTCAAGTGTCTTGCTCAGGGACACAGCGGATTAGAACCCGGGTCTCTCACACCAAAGGCATGTGTCTTATCCACTGCGCCATCACCACCTCACTTTACCTCAATGCCGTTTTTAAGAGTTCAAAACTCATTCACTTCTTGGAGGGAGCCCGGTCTACAGGGTGTCACGTGATTTCCGTGCATCTAACCTGGACATTGCCATTGGGTTGTGGTAATACAGGAACCGAAAATTCTCGGGACAGCAGCATTTGTCCAAATTTCAATCTTAACCATTCGATTTCATCAGAAACGATCTTAAAACAGGGCTTTGAGTGTAAAATACCGAACTTGTCCTTTAAGGCACGAGTAGAGTAACGGTGATAATATGGCTACGTAGCCTACATCAAACACGTTTTGCTATTAAGGGCAGCCTACCACACCATTGATGTGAACTTAGCTATACATGCCTGTCACAGAGCTACCCTCAGTTCTTTGTGACCCCTTGGTAGCCCTTCCACAAAACACATGAACACATACTTGGTTGTTAAAAGACTCTTTATTTACCTTAGTGTACCAGCGACATGAGAGATGGATTAGCCACACAAATCTATCTACAACTATGCTGTTGTGTCTCAGACTGGCCATCTGAGCACTAGCCCAGAGGACATTTAAAGTTTGCTGCAGACTGTTGATTGTCACCTGGATCAGCATACATGGTGGTGGCCATCTTGACTTGGGTAAAAGACTGGAATGGACTTTCCTCATGATTTTTATACCTGTGCTGTGTTGCATCATGGGAAGTGGGAGATACCAAGTATGGTGGGAAAGGAAGGGGAATTGGTTGATGTTAATGTGTATTTTCTCTAATTATTGCTGAAGTTTACTTATTGAAGTTTGTACTGTTATTGAAATTTGTGTGGTGAAGGAAATGGAGTTACTTGATCACATAATATTTTTACTTGATATTTATTACATGTTCATGGTCTTTATTACTTCCCCATGTGATTATTGCTGAGAAATGGTTGTACCCAGGTGTATAAATTCTCACATAATGAAGTGATCAAGAGAGCTAAGACTGGTGGTAGTGAATGCTGTATCAACGGAGTACTCTGATTGAAGTATTAGACCTGATGCAAGGTTATTGTTTTTGGTATATTGAAGTTGGTTTTTTTTCTTTTGTTAATTTTTCATGCTGTGGCACCTGTGAGCACCTTGCACTTTACTGGATTGGGAGAATGTAAATAAATATAAAGATGGCATTCAACGTCCTCCATGTGTTATTTTGAAGAACTCTGGATGAGCCTGTGACATGTGGTGTCAGAAGTGGGATCGTTATGCCACCCAAGACCAGACAAGACCGAGGTGCGGGCGCAGATGAGCAGTTGGGAATGGATCAAGAGCCGCCCAGCTCTACGGAGTTGCAAGAAGCAGCGGGCCTGACAGAGGGAAGTGTATCAGAACTGGCCAGCCTGGTTAAAGTTCTCCTGCAGTCCCAAGCCGCCCGGGATGATCGGATGGAGCAAGCAATGGTGAAGCAAGACCAGCGTTGGCGAAATATGCAGCACCAATTCCAGCAAATACAGCATCAGGTGATCCAGATCCAGGCTGGAGGGGACCACAGAGGAAGTCAGGCCGCGTTTACAGCTGCAAGCCCAGTGCCAACCGGAGAAAGTACGTCATCAGGAAGCATCGAGCCAAGATTACATCCCTTGACAAGAGATGATGACATCGAGCAGTTCTTGACAACCTTTGAAAGGATGGCCACTGCGTGCAGATGGCCTCAGGCCAATTGGGCAATCAGACTGGTTCCTCTGTTAACGGGAAAGGCACGGGGTGCCTATGTAGCCATGGATGGGAATGATGCTGAGGTCTATGATAAGGTTAAGGAGGCGATACTTATGAAATATCAGATTAATGCAGAGATCTACCGGCAAAGGTTTCGCTCATCAGAGATTCTGCCAGACGAGAACCCCCGTGAGCTTTATGTGCGATTGAAAGATCTCTTCTCAAAATGGGTGAAGCCAGAGATGTGTACTATTCAGCAGTTGTCCGAACTTATTATCTTGGAGCAATTTATGCGAATGATAAGCTCTGACATGGCAGTGTGGATTAAGGAGCATGATCCAGCCACAGCCGAAGAAGCAGCAAAACTTGCAGAGACGTACCTGGCCGCACGCCAGGAGGCCCAGCACAGCTTTGGAGGTCGAAGTCAAAGATGGCCAAGTAAGTCTGGGGGTGAGGGTGGTCATGGCCAGGGTAAAGTGGGTTTTGTTAGAAAACAAGGGGATAATACTAACAAGCAGGAAGTTAGATGTTACTATTGTGGGGAGGTAGGACATACAAAGCCTTGTTGTCCATCCAGGAAGGTTAAGCATTCTGCTTTCTGTTATGATCCCCGCCCCTACCTGCCCCAAACTTCAGCCCATGAGTCTGGACAGACACGCCCCACAGACATATTGACGCCGGTACTTGTGAATGGTCAGTCGGCTAAGGCCTTAGTGGATACGGGTAGCACTCAGACATTAGTGCATGACAGCTTGGTTTCTGAAGATGAATACCTTACCCAAGAATCCATTAAAGTTTGCTGTGTGCATGGAGAAGTTAGGGAGTATCCGATTGCAGAGATTTACCTAACAGTGCAGGGACAGACTTTCTTGTTGCAGGTGGCCGTTGCCTCCCAGTTACCGCATGAAGTAGTACTAGGGCGAGATCTTCCCATTCTTTGTGATTTGGTGCCCAAAGTTCAGCCTTGTTATGCGGTAACTCGAGCCCAGAGTGCTATAGCCGACTTCAAGGAGATGCCTTTTGCTGGTGTTGACTTTGAGGTAGCCGTGGAGAAAAGACGTACATCTAAAAAGGAAAGGCGGAAACGGAAGTTTGAGGGTAGTGTGAAAGAGCAGGTTGAGGAGCTACCTGTGCCAGAATGCCCTCTTGATATGACAATCCCTGAGGACATAGCTGAAGTACAGAAAAATGATCCTACTTTACAAGACTGGTTCCAGAAGGTGTCTGTAGTAGAGGGTGTTAGGAAAAAGGTTGGATCGTGTTTGGTGGATGAAGAGTACATTGTGAAAAAAGGTATACTTTATCAGGTGAAAGGGGAGGTTGAAGCGTTGGTAGTTCCGGAATCAATGCGTCAGACGGTTATGTCTTTGGGGCACTCTGTTCCGTGGTCTGGACACTTAGGCAAGCAGAAAACGTTAGCAAGGGTTTCAAGTCGGTTCAGTTGGCCCAAAATGTATACGGAGATAACAGAGTTTATTCGTACTTGTACAGAGTGTCAAATGACATCAGGAAGGAGAGTTGCACCTGCACATTTGTTACCATTGCCGGTCATTGACACACCCTTTAGTCGTCTGGGAATGGATATAGTGGGGCCCCTGGAAAGAAGTAAGAATGGAAATCGGTATATTCTGGTAATCTGTGATTATTCCACCAAATACCCAGAAGCTTTTCCCCTTAGAAACATCAAAGCTAGACAAGTAGCGAACTGTCTTGTGCAGCTGTTTTCCAGAGTGGGGATTCCTTGCGAAATCTTAACAGATCAGGGTACTAATTTTATGTCCTTGCTGTTGAAACAGGTGTATCAACTGTTGGGAATAAGGGCCATTAAGACCACACCATACCACCCCCAGACTGACGGCTTGGTTGAACGGTTCAACCAAACCCTCAAAAGCATGCTGCGCAAGTTTGTTTCCAAGTCAGGGTCGGACTGGGACCAATGGTTACCTTATCTGTTGTTTGCTTACAGAGAGGTGCCGCAAGCGTCCACGGGTTTCTCCCCATTTGAACTGTTATACGGCCGACAGGTGAGAGGACCGTTGGACCTGCTCAAAGAGCAGTGGGAGGGACCCAAGGATGGTATGTGCAGTGTGGTCCAGTACGTGGTCCAAATGAGGGAGCGTCTGGAAGAAATGACATCATTGGCCCAGGAGAACATAAGAAGAGCTCAGCAAACTCAGAAAGTTTGGTATGATAAGAGGGCAAGAGAGAGATCGTTTGAGCCTGGCCAAAAAGTGCTGCTGCTGCTACCCACCAGTGAGAACAAGTTGCTAGCTAAGTGGCATGGACCCTACGAGGTTTTGCGGAAAACGGGTAGAGTCACCTACGAGATCTCAATGCCAGAGCGGGGTAAGAAAAAGCAAAATTTCCATATTAATTTGTTGAAAGAATTCCACCACAGGAAGGAGACCGGGGCTGTGCAACTTTTCGTTCGTGTAGTTGGGGAGGAAGAGGAACCAACAGAGCAGTACTTTCCAACCAGCTCCACCCAACAAGCTGTGGATATAGCCCATCTAGAGCAACCTCAAAGAGACCAGGTAAAGCAGTTGGTGGATCCCAGGCTGTTTCAGGAGAAGCCTGGGTGTACTAACCTGGTACTACATGATGTCATCCTTAAGGAGGCAACTCCCGCCCGTCAGAAGAGTTATCGGATCCCTGAACGCCTGGTGACAGTGCTTAAGGATGAGCTAGATATTATGCTCTCCATGGGTGTGATTGAACCATCCCTTAGTGAGTGGTGTAGCCCCATTGTTCTAGTCCCCAAAAAGGATGGAACCCTTAGATTTTGCATTGACTTCAGACAGTTGAACAGCCTGTCCAAGGTAGACCCTTATCCAATGCCAAGAATTGATGAGTTGGTGGAAAGACTGGGCAGAGCCAAATACCTATCCACTGTGGACTTATGCAAGGGGTACTGGCAGGTCCCTTTAACTGCCAGAGCCAAGGAACTGACAGCTTTTAAAACCCCATTTGGGTTATTCCATTTCAGGGTTATGCCATTTGGCCTGCAGGGGGCACCAGCGACTTTCCAACGTTTAATGGACCAGATCCTGCAAGGTACCAGGGAGTTTGCTGCAGCATATCTGGATGATGTGGTCATCTTCAGTGAAACCTGGGAAGAACACTGTCAACATCTGCGGCAAGTCCTGGGGAGGATTAAGGCAGCCGGGCTTACCATTAACCCTAAGAAGTGTATAATAGCCAAGAGAGAGATCAGTTACTTGGGTTTTGTGATTGGAGGAGGAGTCATTCGGCCGCAGCAGGAGAAGATAGAGGCTATCCGAAGGTACCAACCCCCCACAACTAAGAAACAGGTGAGATCTTTCCTGGGCTTGTTGGGATGGTATCGCAGGTTTATACCTAACTTTTCTGCCAGGGCCTCTGTGCTTACAGATCTCACTAGATCCACGGCGCCCAACAAGGTGGTCTGGACGGAGCAGGGTGAGCGAGCTTTTCGGGACTTACGAGAAGCAGTATGTGGAGACTCTGTTCTGCTTAGCCCAGATTTCCAGAAACCATTCATCCTGCAGACGGATGCCTCTGGAGTCGGACTGGGGGCGGTGTTACTGCAGGAAGTGGATGGAGATCGCAGGCCAGTGGCATTCTTGAGTCGAAAACTTTTCCCTCGAGAAACACGCTATTCGACAGTGGAACAGGAGTGCTTGGCCATTAAATGGGCCACGGATTCACTTCGGTACTACCTGTTGGGGAGACCCTTTGTGTTAGAAACCGACCATCGAGCTCTGCAATGGTTGGAGCGCATGAAAGACTCTAATGCCCGGATTACGAGATGGTCTCTTTCTCTCCAGCCCTACCAGTTCACTGTGAAATACTGTCCGGGAGCTAGGAACAAGGTGGCTGACTTTTTGTCTCGAATCCCAGAGGAGGTAAATGCTAAAGTGGGTTCTTCGACCCGGGTTCTTGGAGGGGCAGAACTTTGACACTTGGGACGACAGGGGTCGTCTGCAGAAGGAGGGAGAAGTGTCACAGAGCTACCCTCAGTTCTTTGTGACCCCTTGGTAGCCCTTCCACAAAACACATGAACACATACTTGGTTGTTAAAAGACTCTTTATTTACCTTAGTGTACCAGCGACATGAGAGATGGATTAGCCACACAAATCTATCTACAACTATGCTGTTGTGTCTCAGACTGGCCATCTGAGCACTAGCCCAGAGGACATTTAAAGTTTGCTGCAGACTGTTGATTGTCACCTGGATCAGCATACATGGTGGTGGCCATCTTGACTTGGGTAAAAGACTGGAATGGACTTTCCTCATGATTTTTATACCTGTGCTGTGTTGCATCATGGGAAGTGGGAGATACCAAGTATGGTGGGAAAGGAAGGGGAATTGGTTGATGTTAATGTGTATTTTCTCTAATTATTGCTGAAGTTTACTTATTGAAGTTTGTACTGTTATTGAAATTTGTGTGGTGAAGGAAATGGAGTTACTTGATCACATAATATTTTTACTTGATATTTATTACATGTTCATGGTCTTTATTACTTCCCCATGTGATTATTGCTGAGAAATGGTTGTACCCAGGTGTATAAATTCTCACATAATGAAGTGATCAAGAGAGCTAAGACTGGTGGTAGTGAATGCTGTATCAACGGAGTACTCTGATTGAAGTATTAGACCTGATGCAAGGTTATTGTTTTTGGTATATTGAAGTTGTTTTTTTTTCTTTTGTTAATTTTTCATGCTGTGGCACCTGTGAGCACCTTGCACTTTACTGGATTGGGAGAATGTAAATAAATATAAAGATGGCATTCAACGTCCTCCATGTGTTATTTTGAAGAACTCTGGATGAGCCTGTGACAATGCCATTTACGTCAGAGGGAGCTATTTCAGGCCCTGTAGAGATTTAGTGAAATGCCCATACTTTATTATTTTGCTACTTCGCCATTTTGAATTTACACATTTCTCATATTTGTGTTATTGCTACTATTTGTGTTATTGACCTTTCAGTAATAAAAAAAAAGACTTAAGATTATTGTGGGAGTATTTTTGTATTTTCAAAAAACTAATTACTTGTATTTTATTTAAATACATTTTTTATTTTGTTACATTTGGCATGAGCCAGTAGCCTATTTGTATTTTGTAACAAAATAGTTTTTGATGTATTTGTGCCCACCTCTGAGCATAATCCTGAGATTCAGCCTGTAAATTGTCCACTTACCCGGTTTTCTAGTTTTCAAACGGTCACCATTGATTACATTTCCAAATTAATTATGACGATGAGTTCCTCTACCTGTACTCTGGATCCTATTCCAACTCATGTTCTCAAGGAGTGTCTGTCATCTATCAGTCCTCTCATTTTGAACATTGTTAATGCTTCTCTTACTACTGGACTTGTTCCCCAAGCCCTTAAGGTTGCTTCCATCACACCCGTTCTTAAAAAGCCTGGGTGTGATGTGTCTGATCTGTCTAATTACAGGCCAATATCTAATCTTCCTTTTTTGGCGAAGGTTTTGGAACGTGTTGTTATGTCACAACTACATTCTCACTTGTCCATGAATGAGCTTTTAGAACCTTTTCAATCTGGTTTTCGATCAGGACATAGTACTGAGACTGCCTTGGTCCGAGTTATGAATGATCTCCTCGTCTCTGCTGACTCTGGTGCTCTTACTATCTTGGTGCTGTTAGATTTGAGTGCAGCTTTTGATACGCTGTGTCACTCTATATTGATTGACAGACTCGAGACTTGGCTTGGTATTTCCGGTACAGTGTTGGAGTGGTTTAAATCTTACCTCACTGATCGTACCCATTTCGTCACGTTAGAAAATAATAAATCTAACGTTGGACAGGTATGTCATGGTGTCCCTCAGGGGTCTGTCCTTGGCCCAATACTTTTCAATATTTACATGCTTCCTTTAGGGCAGATTATTAGAAGGCATGGTTTGGGGTTCCACTTCTATGCTGATGATACTCAGATTTATATAAGCACAAAAACTAATATCACAGGTACATCAGCAACCCTTTATGACTGTCTGCACGAAATTAAATTATGGATGTACCACAATTTTCTTAAATTAAATGGTACTAAGTCAGAGGTTCTTTTAGTTGGTACCCCTGCAGCTACCTTTAATGGTAAAACATTTAATTTAGACATTGAAAACAATGTACTGTCTCCATTACCTCAAGTACGTAACCTTGGTGTAATTTTTGATTCTCACTTAACACTTGAAGCACATATCAAGAGCATTTCAAAATCTGCATTCTTCCATTTGAGGAATATTGCCAGGATCAGGCCTTTTCATTCATTACCTGATTCTGAGAGGCTTGTCAATGCACTTGTGACCTCTAGGCTTGATTATTGTAATGCCCTTTATCTTGGCCTACCTGCAAAGTCCATTAAGCGACTGCAACACATACAGAACTCAGCTGCACGTGTTCTTACACATACTCCTTTTCGTCAGCATATATCTGGTGTTCTTAGGAACCTGCATTGGCTTCCGGTACATGCCCGTATTGATTTTAAAACTCTTATTTTAACATATAAAGCTGTTCATGGAACTGCACCATCATATATATGTGATTTAATTACGCCATATATGCCCTCTCATCTCTCCGCTCCGCCCACTCTTTTCTACTGAAACAGCCTTCTTGCAGACTGAAAACGATGGGTGAAAGAGCTTTCTCTGTGGCAGCCCCCAGGTTGTGGAATGCACTTCCTTTAACAGTTAGGAATGCTACAACATTAACGAGTTTTAAGAAACTGTTAAAAACCCATCTTTTTTAAGAAGGTGTTTGTGTCTTAATTGGTGTATGTTAATTTATCTTAATTTTTAATGCATTTACTTTTGTACTGTACTTGTAGCGCTTTGGGTACAAGAAAAGCGCAATATAAATAAAATGTATTATTATTATTATTATTATAATAGGAATAAAGTTGTGACAAAAAAATTATCAGGGAGGAAAAATCTGAGGGGGCACGTGCCCTCACTTTGAATGGGCATGACGCCCATTTTTTATTTCTTTACTTTAATCGGAGTGATGCTGACATTATCTTCTGTCAGGAGACATTCTCCTGACATTCTACGGACTTGGATGTGAAATTTTGGAAATCTCAATGGGGAAACTCAATCTATTTCGGTCATGGAACTTCACATTCAGCAGGAGTTATGGTTTTGTTGCACCGATTTAAAGGAGACGTACTTAATTTTGTTGCAGATGAAAATGGAAGATTGATAGTCTTGACTGTTAAATTGGACAACACAACATTTATACTTTGTAATGTTTACGGTCATAATTCCAGAGTGTTAAATAAGACCCTGTTTGCCAAAGTTTCTGATGTTGTTCAGTCTAAACATGGTAATTTCCAGGCTTCATACGTTATATGTTCAGGTGATTTCAATGAATGCATGGATGATTTGATTGATAGATACCCTCCTCGTTCCTCTCAAGGTACTAATTCAGCTTTACATCATGTTAAGGAAATTGTTCATAGTTATGCCCCACTAACCGACCATAAACTTATCTCTTTAACTCTTACAGGCTCAGAAAGGATTTCTAGCCTTAGAGGGTACTGGAAATTTAATAATAATCTTCTTAACCTGTTAATTTTCACCCCCCCATTTTTTGAATAGACATGAAAATGCACATTCCAAACTTAAATGGTATAGGATAAGAATCCTTTGGAATATAGACATAAAATTGGTCTTGTTTTAAAGAAGACATTTGGCTGATTTTTGTAGAAGTGAAATAAATTAAGAAAGTGAAACAGAAAAAAAGTCACAGAAGTTTGAGTTTATGAAAATGTATGATTTAAAAAATTAATTATTCATATTTTATATAAAATATATATTTTCAAAACCTGGACAACTCTTAAACTGCAAAAAAATCAAAGCCAAAAATCTGAACAAGTTGTGTTTCAAATTTTAGGTTGATATCTCAAGAAATGAGCTTTCAGTAAGATTTTGTTTGGGTGCAGTACCAAACTTTTTCACTAGGTCACAACCAGACTCCATTACTGCCCATATAAGGGCGCCTCCATTTCCATATGTGGTTTGAGTGATCTGAACCATCATTTGCACAATTTTCATACAATTTATAAAGTAGACATCCTATTCAGAAGTAGTATTGGAAGTTTGGCAGATTTTGATATGAATTAAACCTTGAATAAACACATAAAAGAACACATATGTGCGTTATAGCTCGCGGCCACATCACAAATGGTGAATCTATTATTTTTTCTTTATATTTAAAACATTTTCAGACCTTTTTTTCTAAAATAATTGAATGCTTGCCATCTTTTGAACTCTTGGCATGAAAACAAACTGCTTTCTACCCTTCTTTCATGATTTTTCATGTTCATTGCTATTTCAAAATAAAGGTCTGAACACGCCTAGGAGTATGAAAATATTCTTGTTGCAAATTAATAAATTACGGCTCCTCTGTAATCTGTTTTGAGAATCAGTGACCAAATATGGAAACTAGAGATTGTAAGCTTTCAAATGATATATAGTTTGTCAAGATTAGTTTAGGTTTAGTATAGGTTATTACTGTTTTAAATATGTAATGGATTTGGGCCCACCGGTGGGCCCATGACACTTAAGAGGTTAAAGATGATCATTTTAATGCTTGTGTTAAAAATATTGCCAACGATAGATTTGGAGGATTAAACGAAGGATTTAAAAATAAATGGGAGTTTTTTAAATGTCAGAAAGATTACAGTTAAACTCAGTAAAGAGTTAAAAAAAAGTAAACAAACAAAAGGAAATAGAATTACTTGATAATTTAGGTATATTGGAACAGAAGAAAAATCTAACTAAATAAGATGAAGTTGAATTAGCTAAAATTCAATCTCAACTAGATCTGATTTACCTTGATCTAGCTAAAGGTGCCTTTATTCGTTCAAGGGCAAAATGGCTAGAAGAGGATGAAAAAAATACCAGCTATTTTTTCGCTCTAGAGAAAAGAAATCTTAAAAGAAATACGTTATCAGCTCTAAATATTTAGTTTTTTCTTTTTATAGTAATTTATATAACTCTAAATTTGATCTGCTTAATTGTAAAAAATTCCGTAAAATAATTCATCAGAACATTCCTACTATTGATAAAGAACTTCATGATTTATGTGATTCAAACATAACTCGTCTTGAGGTTAAAGATGCCCTTTTTAGAATGAAAAAAAGGAAAGCACCTGGTATAGATGGGCTGACAGTATAATTTTATTTACTTTTTTGGGAACAAATTGAAAACCCTCTTTATAATATGTTAATTGAATGTATTAATAGTGGCGAAATGTCTGCTGCCATGAAACAGACTTATTTCGTTAATTGCCAAACCTGATAAAGACCCACATCTTTTAGAAAATTGGAGACCGATCTACCTTCTTACAGTTGATTATAAATTAATTACTTCGGTATTTGCTAAAAGATTACAGAAAGGGTTAAATAAAATAATCAGTGAATATCAAACAGGCTTTCTAAAAGGTCGTCATTTAACTAATAATATTAGACTTGTGCTTGACCTTTTGGACTATGCTGATAGTGTAGAAGATGGTGCTATCATTATTTTTTTGGATTTTTTTAAGGTGTTCGACACCGTTGAACACAATTTTTTGTTTAAAACTATAGAACTTTTTGGTTTTGGGAACAATTTTTTAAATATTGTTAAATTGTTCTACACTGATATCACAAGCTCTGTGATTCTTATGGGGGGGTGGGGGGGGGGTGGGGGAGAGACATAAAATGGGGAATTTTTTTGTTTTCCGATTTGTATCCCATTTCCTGCATTTACATACATTTAGGGACTATGGTGATACAAAATCCAGGAAATAATTAAGTCGATTATAATGATAAATTCTGCCAAAAATAAAAGTAGGCTACTAAACTATGCATAACTAAAAGATGTCATACTTTTGTATTGATTGACAAGACTTGAGAGAATCATTTTATAAAGTCAGAAATGTTCACCATTAATGTTTTGTGTGAAAATAAAATTGAAATAATGTGAGACCCAGTTTCCACTGTAATGTAAAAACAACATAAAGACAGTATATTTTAAATAATTGTATAGCATATTTTATGAATGAAGGCTAGTATCACTGATATTAATATAGCTAATGGAAAGCCCCCCCCCCCCCCCCCCCAAATTTGAAATATTTATTAGGCTTCAAAAATGTAACAACTTTTAATTTAAGTGAACTTTAAACTAAGTGAACTAAAAGGTTCGATATTAATCGCGGAGTGCGTCAAGGTTGCCCAATTTCCCCTTTTTTATTTTTATTAGTAGCCTAGTTGAATTATAATCAATCGATATTGTCGATAATGATGAAATCCAAGTTCTGTCACTATTATCTGTGTCTTTTCTGGGTTTAGTGACAGAGCTGTGAAACTCCCGGTTTGTCATGTGTTTGTGTACGTCTGCTTTATTGTGAGCACATGGCTTGTCTTGTATTCATTGTGCCATGTGCTCTCCTGTCAATTGTCTAGCCCCTCCCATCTCGTTTCCTGATAATTGATTAATCTTTCCCATCTGCCTTGTTCGTTACCCTCCTTGTTTGTTCCCTATTTAGTCTCCCTGTGTTTGTAGTCTTGTGCTTGTTCGTTATTGATGTTCACCCGTGTTCTGAGTAATGACCTGTTTCGTGCCTGTTTTGTTTTTGTTATACCTGGATTTATTTTCTGTCTTAATTAAAATACTCATTCTCTGCATTTTAGTCCTCGCTCTCCTTTCCACAACTATCCCGTGACAAACCGGGAGTGTCACAGCTCTGTCACTAAACCCAGAAAAGACACAGATAATAGTGACAGAACTGTGACACCAAGGTCTTCAAATTTTTGAAAAGGTATTAAGATATCCCAATTGGCAGATACTTTGTTTTTAAAGAACGTGTCCTTTATTCCTCATGCTATTTCCTTCATCAATCATTTTTCAAGGGCTTCTGGTTTAACGTTAAATTTATCTAAATGTGAAATCCTCCCTTTACACAATTTAAATGATAATGAACATTCCAGTAAAATCCTGTCAAATACTTAGGGATTTTTGTTACAAAAAAATTTCATGAAAGGCAAAACCTAAATTTTTCTTCTAATCAAATTGGTGGCTTGAAATTTCTATTAACATGTGATTGTAAAATTTCTAAAATCCCCCTCAAATGATCCAAATTTCTTCAGCAAGCTCTTCTCGCTTGGAAAATGTGTTACTGTCACTAATTAATTTGGAACAATGGAAATATAACTGTTTCCGATAAATCCTTGTTTTTAACAAATTGGTTCAACAGAGAAATTAATCATCTTATAAAAATGTTTGACAATTCTGGGAATCTTTTAACTTACGAACAATTCATGTCAACTTAGAATTTTCCCGTACAGTTTAGGAAATTTAACTCAGTTATTAAAGCTATTCCTGTAACACTTCCTCAACTTGTCAAATGTCATATTTGTTACAATTGTTTATCTGTGACAAACCCAAATTTAATTTTAGAAGGTGTTGGGTTACTTGAGAAAAAATGCAATAACAAACATATTTGTAATATCTTCCAAAAACAAAATATCTCCAAGAGGGAAATTTTTCTGAAACTCTAAGATTGAAAATATTGAATGGAGAAGAGCTTGGTTAACTCCCTTCAAATACTGTATTAATAACAAAAGAAAAGAAATACACTACAGAATTCTACATACCATTTATTCTTTCTAAATCTTTAATATCAAGATTTTCTGATATATGATATTTTCACATATATGATATGTGCTGTTTTTGTAATAATGAGAAAGAGAAACTGACTCACTTATTTTTTGACTGTAAAGTCGTGAACCAGTTTTGGACTGATTCGGCAGATTTTATATTTAATTTGATGAATATTAATTATTGCTTTACTTTAAAGGATGTTACCTTGTATTATGAAAATAAAAGCAATACGGATCAGGAATTTATTGTTAACCTTTTTATTCTATTAGCAAAATTTCACATATATAAACAAAAATTTCTTAATTCATCTCCTATGTTAAATTTGTTTTGTTCTGACTTAGATTTTTACATTTCTTCAATAAGACTGTTAAAAAACAAAAAATCTGTGAAATATTTAAAATGCTATTATACACTCTTCAATACCCCTGGTGTTTTGTAATATCCTTATTTATTAAAATTGAATGTGAATATGCCTCTTTTTTTCTTGATTGTTCATATTTTGTTATTATTTGTATGTTACCTTTTCTGCAATAAAAAAGGCATCAAGTGAATCGAGCTTAATAGAAACCCTATGTTAAATGACAACACACGCAAATTCATCTTTCAAAGTCAAAACGAGAGATGAAAAACACGTCAGTTAATGCAGTGACATCAGGCATCTAATTTAATAACCTGTTAATCAGCAAATAAAGTATAGCATAACTGGACTGGAGATTAAATTGCACACCTGTTTATGTCCTGTTCAGTCGTGTTCGGTTTGGAAGGACAGTTTAAGAAACGCTTCATGTCTATCCTACAGAAAGAAACACATGAGAGGTTTGAGAAAAATGCCGTCGCCATGATATGGTTATAAAGCCATCTAGTGGTTACACTATGGTATTACAGATGATAAATGGTGCAACATTTAGAGGTATTTTTTTTTTTTACCATAAAATCCCCTTATATAGCCAGTATTTATTTGTTTTCCCAGAGATTCTCATCTGAATAGCCATTATTAGTGATGTTTATTTTATCAGTAATATTTATGATGATTATTAATGTGGACACATTTGAGTAATGCACGTGTTTGTATTAGTGTTCGTGTGGGTTATCTTGGAGGGGTTTCTCGTGATCTTCGTGACAAACCGTCTGAACTACATTACCTGCACCATAGGTCTATAGATTAGGTGAACTGCATGTGTATGACGGCACACAAAGCGAAGCACACAGTTAATGATACATGTAACATTTAAAGCAAGGGCTGCAACAACTAATCGATAAAATCGATTATAATCGATTATGAAAATCGTTGTCAACGAATGTCATTATCGATTAGTTGGTCTGCTTACGTCACAGGGAGCGTTTACTGGTACGCACACACACGCAAGGTCTCTCTCCCTCAGGCGCTCTGCCGAGCGCGCGCGCTACACGGTTTGGAGCAGTCTCTTCTGTCTCGCATGCGCGCTCTTGCTTGCGCGCTCTAGATTTCGGGAGTTTGAACTAATTCGCGGGCATCAGGGAGCCGCAATCAATATGCGGGAGACTCCCGGGACTTCCGGGATGTCTGTATTTTGTCTCGAGCATCAGGTTGTGCAATCAGTTCGCTCGCAACGTAAGTGATGGATTAAAATAGCGCTACCGCAGAAATAGGTTAAATTAAAACGGTCTTTACAAAGCGAAGCATTAAATACAAAGGCAGTTAATAACAGCAGCAGTAAAATATTGTTTTTTAGTCACTGTACTCAGTGGTTTTCAGCGAATGCTTGTGCACTAATGCATAATTTCTCCTGTCCTTTACTCAAGCCTGTTAGCTTGCTGGGTAACGTTACCTCCATTCCGTTCTCTTTTTATAGCATTTGTCTACTAAGTTTTAATTGTTTTTCAAACGCGATCTACTGCGGCTCTACATTCACACAATTGTTTTCAGTCTTTCTATATTTATTTAATCAATTTATCCTTATATTATTCTTTTATATATTATATATATATTATATTCTTTATCCTTATATTCCTTATATATAATTAATTTTAAATAAAAATTAAATGAATTATATATTTGAGATGTTTTTAGTTTGTTTTTAGTTCAGATATTCACATCTGAACAACATGTCTGTGTAAATTTGTTTTAACAAAAATTGTGTTAAAACATAATATGTTGGATATCATTTTTTTAACAATAATCATGTTTGTCAACTTGCCATCAGCAATTATCATTAAAAACAATGCAAATATTGATATTAGTAAAACTCAATGTGTGGCCTTTGCACTTTTTAAAGTACACTTTTACACATAAATACCCTGATTTACGGTTTTATTTAGTTATAATAAAAAAAAAATCTAATTTAATTTCTATCCGATTAATCGATTAATCGAAAAAATAATCGTCCGATTAATCGATTATCAAAATAATCGTTAGTTGCAGCCCTATAATGAAGATTCAAATGGCGTATTAGTGAAATACATTTCAGCTGATGATGAACAAATTATCATATAACATCTGCCAGGGGAAAATATAAAAGATAAATAAAAGATAAAGCTTCATTGTTTACATTAAAGGGTAGTTATCGAAATTACACTTCCTCAATTACAAGAATGTCAATGATTTTTGATAAAAGTAGTCAAATTAAATCAACAGTTTCCCACGTAGAATAGAATGAGTTTTCTAATCTGTTTATCAATATTGTTAAACAGATTAGAAAACTCATTCTATTTTACGTGCAAAACGTGCATGTTTACACCGCATTTGAGTTACAATTATATTTGCAGTAGGTCTAAGTACTGAATTTATATGATTTTTAAAGCTTACTAGCCTACTTTTATAATTCATTTTCTCACAAAATTAAAAGCTGTAAAGCTAAAAACTGTTTTTTTGAACGTCATCCGCTGAGCATCAAACAATTAAACGAGTTTATAATCGGAAGTCGGAAATTGCACATATATTTCTGGAGCCTTGTTCTCATTCACTTTTATCAAGGGGGTAATCCATCAGCCGGAAGTTGAAGCTGCCTCCGGGGGCCGCCATTGTAGCTGGCTATCACCTGCTGTTAGCATCCCATTGACTCCCATTCATTTTGGCGTCACTTTGTCAGCGAATAACTTTACATCTGAGGCGTCCAAAGACTCCATTTGTCCATTATTTATTTCTAAAGAAACACGACAATGTATTAAAGGCTCCATTACTTTGTATCTTACGTTATGGCCCCGTAGAAGCCATTCTTGTAAAATTAGGCTAAAAATTGCGTCATAACCACGCGACTTTATGTCGCACAATAGAGACATTACCGTATAGACAGGAGGAGAAGCTCGCACAGTCTCGCAGGCAGTCTTTTACTGTCTAAAGTCAGCCCATGGCATAGATAGTCCATAAAAGCAACGCGACAAAATATTTAAACAACGTTTTTGAGGAATTGGAAATAATTCGATATGTGGCAAGTGAATACATATGAAGTAACATTTATCCACGAACTTTAAATTATTTATCTACTACTACACCTACGGGGGATGGGGAAATTAATTATCAGGAAATTATACAGGCAATGGAAGAAGAAAAAAAAACATCTCAATGTCTATCGCGGTTAACGTTGTTCCTTTATTTATTTACAGATCTACGCTTGAAGATGAATGTGATCCCGTTCGGAAGCCATATGTACAAAATGCCTACATAACGTGAAATAAAGAAAAACGGTTTTGTTCAAGTGTTTGTGACCGTGATTTATTAGCCAAAACTACATGATTTTACACCTAGCTCACAATTCTTTATATATTGGAATATTATATGGTCATGTAATATTGAATGGATACGAAAATGACTCGAGGGGACATTATTATATGGTTCCTGGGCTCATACTAAGAAGTATTTTTTGGATGGGTTATTATTCTGTTTGATGTAGAAGGAAACGAAAAAGAAGGGAAAAAATTATTTGCATATGTGCCTATATTTGAATCATTTTTAATAATTTTGGAAGATTGTGCTGTAGCCTACATGCATTTATTTATCTGTTATGTTTGATTGTATTATGTGTGTGTGTGTACTAGCCAAATATTTAAATCTAATGGATATATACATAAACATGTTCAAAATAAACTAAACTAACTAACTAAAATTACTAGAACTGCAGATAGGCTACTCAAACGATTACAATCCTAAAGTAGGCTATTTTAAAGTCGATTTTAGCCACTTCTTTTATCATGTCATATTGTAATTATATAGCGTAATATGTTATATTAAATTAATTATTATAACCACGTCCATGGGGCTGCTTTGACAGGGTCAACCACACACACCCACACTACTCTTAAAATGTTACTGTTATTAAACTGCACATATCTGTCTATATTGTTCATACTGCATACCCATGTGTTCTGCTCATAATGCTACTGTTAATACACTTCAAATATCCTTGGCACAGCTACTAGAAGATTTACAACTGTCAGTCAGGTTGCTCACGTGACATCTACGTCATCAAGCTCAGTTTGAGCCTGCGCAGAACGCTTGGCTATCAGGAAGTGAGTGCCCATGTTTGGCTTCAACTCTCTCCGTTGAAATCAACGGGGTCGCTCTGTCCATTTCTTTTACTGTCTATGATTTCAACGGAGAAGACTGAAGCCTGATTATTGCACTTCCTGTCTGATGGATGAGCGACTGCGCAGGCACAAACTGAGCTTGTCGACAGTCTGACAGTTGTAAATCTTCTAGTAGCTGTGGCTAATTCCTCAAACACGTTGTTGAAATATTTTGTCCTGTTGCTTTTATGTACTCTCTATCTATGGGCTTCTCCTTGACTTTATGCCTCTATGTCCCCCGATTGCCTCATAGACAGTAAAAGATTGCCTGCGAGCTTCTCCTCCTGTCTATACGCTAATTTCTCTACTGTGCGACAGAGTCGCGTGGTTATGACGCAAACGTTAGCCTATTTTTACAAAAACGGCTTCTACGGGGCCATAACGTAAGATACAAAGTAATGGAGCCTTTTATACATTGTCGTGTTTCTTTAGAAATAATTATTGGAAAAATTAAGTCTTTGGACGCCTCAGATGTAAAGTTATTCGCTGACAAAGTGACGCCAAAATGAATGGGAGTCAATGGAATGCTAACAGCAGGTGAAGTTCTGCTACAATGGCGGCCCCCGTGAGGCTTCAGTTTCGGCTGATGGATTACCCTCTTGGTTTTACATGCAAGTCTCCATTTTGGCTCTAGTTCACACATACATGTGCCGCCATTTTGGCTCGAGCTTAAACTTTATCATCCAAATACAATTAAC
Source organism: Siphateles boraxobius (assembly GCF_051911475.1). Taxonomy (NCBI): domain Eukaryota; kingdom Metazoa; phylum Chordata; class Actinopteri; order Cypriniformes; family Leuciscidae; genus Siphateles; species Siphateles boraxobius. The sequence goes on from NW_027508729.1 coordinate 104,135, forward strand.
ATATAAAACCCTCTAGAAACATTCCTAAACTCTTTTGACATGAGTATTTTCTCTCATTTCACTTCAAATTCACATATTTGTCACTCGTGTGTAATCCGATATGACTCATAACACTGCATGGCTATTAATCAAACTAATTCTTTTTCAGTAACCCATAAAAAATCAACATGTTTGAAACAGTTTCTAACATTAGTTTCGACCAGTTTTTGAATCTTTTTTGCTCACCTGTAGAATAATAAAACAAATGCTGTGAGACAGGAGTACTGGCCGCAAGCTTTGGCAAAGTTTAATTAACTCTGAAGCACCCGGTGCAGTACCTTAATATAATAGCGCTAATCTCCACAGGAGACAATAATAACAGCTACATTTTCTTTACCCACAACAAAGAGGGTAACGATGAATTAAACCATTAATTAACGAATGTTGAAGGCCCATAATTTATGAACAATAAAATTTTTTTAAAGGGGTGTCCTTTTTTCCCTCTTTTATTTAAACCTATATACATACATTATTTCAACCTCCTACACTAGCAACCACTTTTACATTTGTTTGATCTGTGAGAGATAGCTACCTGCATTTACAGAGATATAGCATTTTCCTTCAGGGTAGTCCTATCCCAGCAAGCAATTTTACGTCTAAAAGATGTCTAATAGCCGTTAAAACACAGCCCAGATGTCTAGGCTAAAATAAGGCTGAATTTGGGCTGTCAGTGAAAATCTAATAGACGTCTAACCAGACCTCAAGAATAGACTAGTCATCAATTATACGGCTATTGAACGACTACATATACATACGTCTAATTGACAACAAAATGATGGCTAAAGGAGTAAAATCATTTTTCACTCAAATATAACAGGTTCTCATAAATGACAATCCATCCAAAAAAATTAAATATAAAAGTTTTATTTAGAAAAAGTACATTAACAACTTAGACAACTTACAAAAAGATCAAAACATAAAAATGATCAAATAAAATATGGAACATCAACAACTTAAGATAATAAAACTATTAAGAATGACAAAATAAAAAGTAAAATACAAAAACTTTTTTTTAAACAAGGATTAATTGTTGGCTTTATTTCCATTTATATATTTTGCACATAGAAAAAACAGGGAAGAAAACAATTGTTTCAAGATATTAATCTTGCAGATTATTGTAGTATGAAGTAAGTTAAAGTATAAAATATATATTTAATTAATAAATGCAATGATATATATTAATGGATAAATAAAAATGCACGTGCTTAATGTATTATATCTTATATCTGAAGACGTCTAAAATTTGTATCTCATTATCCCTGAAGACAATAAATATTTATAAAGATTAATTTGATCTATGCAGCTCTCTGAGTGTTCAAGTTTCAGATGGCTTCAGTGTCGAATGGAAGAGGTGAAAGGTCAAAGACACGACGAGAAGAAGAAGATTGGGTGAGGGGCTTTCAGCTCCCCTTCTGAAGATGACCACTCTCTGGAAAACTCAGCATGGAGAAAGACTGATTTAATGCTGGTGGAACTGTCACTATTTCACTGGAGACTTTTTCCTGAGGACAAGAGGAAAATCCTGAGATGTAAACTGTGTCAGAATCTATCAAAAGTTCAAACTCAGAAGAGGAAGAGAAACAACAGAGCCAATATACAGTCTACTACACCAAGCCTTTGAGTGACAGCTGACGACACATGCAGAGCGACAGCCATGAAGCTTTAACAGACTGATGATTCTAAAACCAGAAAAACCGACCGACATCCTTCCCTTACGGGCAACACAGGTCTGGCAACTTCAATGATCGCTCTATAGAGACTGCTTCAAATTTAGTTAATTATTAGATCAACGTTATTCATTCTGATTATTCACTGGTCTCATAAGCAATTCTTTATATTCTCTGCTAAACTAACCCTCTCTGCTTTTCCAGTAGGTTCAAGTCCAGCCCTATAAAAAAGAAAGAGAATACACTGAAAGAGACAAGTGGGTGCTCAACTCACCAAATAGTTCAAACCGAGGCTGGATTTGCTATAGTGAGGGCTATTATATGAAATACTATAGGGCTAAAAGCAGGAGAATATTCTGCAGCAAAGAAAAAGATAGACACAAAATGTCAAAGATTATTATTATTGTTTGCAAAACAATGATACTGGTCACTCGATTTTGTTTTGGTAATTTTTTATAGATATCGATTGGAGGAAAAATTACTCCAAAAGTCCAAAATTATGAAATCGCAAATGCTGTCAGAACTGGGATAATGAGATGGAAATGTTGTTGGCCATGGATCCAAGATTGTGCAGAGATCTCCAGTTTTCTTCTTAAAGCAGCTGAGCAAAAAAACAAAAAGAATGGGAAAAATCAGAACAACAAATGAAAAAATGTATTTGAAAAATTACAATGGCAGGCCTATTATTCTAAAATACTTCGTCTATTAGAATTTGTAAATTGAACAAAGGGATTATAACAACGGTGTTAAACTAAACCTTATGATCATTGACACTTCTCAGTAGTGTTTGACATAGCTGTGTTGACCTGATCAACCCTTGGCTAAAATTATAGGATGCCACATTTAGAGCACAACCTGCAAGAGTGTATGCTGGCCAGTGTGTGTGAGAGAGACACTGAGTCTGAATGAGTGAGAGATTGTGTCTGAAGAGACACTAAGGCAAATCAATTATTTTGCCAATACAGCTGTATTTAAAATGTAACATGTGGGCCCACAGAGCAAATACTGCCCAACATAATAATGACCATGGATGGATTTGGTTAAATTTCCTGGTCAGGAACTGAAGTAACAATATGAAAAACAAAGAATGGAAAGAGAAAAATAAAAATAGAAAAAAAACAGTGCCAGATTTGCGCAGCGCATAACATTTCTGACTTTCTTTGCAGCATATCGTGATGGAGCTGATCTTTGTCAAAAGTATGAAATATTGTCTTGTAACTTTTTGTCACAATCCACAGACGGGAAACAGGGGTTAAATCCAAAAGCAGTAGTTTTATTAGGGATAATCCAAAATCATAAACCAGTCCAAAGCAAGGGTCAAAATCCAAAAGGCAATCCAACAGGAACAGGAACAGGAACAAAACAAGAAGCAAGGAAACTGGATGACAGAAGTAGCGTGATACATACAAGGACTCCGTGACACATACTGAAACAGACAGGGTTATATACACAGGGAATCGACAATGATAATGGGGAATTGGCTGAGTGCAATGATCAGTGATAAGGAACAGCGGAGTGCAATGATGAGACAGAGGATCGTGGGAAATGTAGTTCATAAGTGAAGGACACCGTGGGAAAGGAGGACATCCGGGGAACACAAACCCAACACTGTGACACTTTTATATTGTAACAAAGTGAGTTGAGTATTGTCCAGGATGCCTAATAAGCAATGTGCTGATAATGGAACTCAAGACAAAGAGATAACTGAGTTGAATTGACTAATTTTAAGAGTACATTGGAAATTTATCATGAGAAAAATGCAAAAAGTTGCAAATATAATGCCGAAAAGTCAAATTTATGAAAAACAAATAGGAATATATGGATTAAAGTCCTGCTGTTAATGAAAGCAGAAAGGACACCACTCAGCCCACATGACCTTTCTACGGGTAACAGCGAGAAGGACAATGGGCCAGATGAGCAGATGATTGAAATCACATGTTGTTTTCACTAACAAAAATAATTAAGCTTTAATTTACAGATAGCAGCAGCTCAATTCCAGGAAAGATTCTGGGACAAGTCTAACAAAAAGAACCAGTAACTGTGCTTTGTAATTTCAGAGGAAGTGATCAACAGAGTGACATTTGAGTCCATGTCTCTCAACTTAAAATACACCAACTAACTTCAGCAACCCCCCACAACTGAAGTGAGGGATCAAGGACATGCTGACAATGAGAGAAAGGGTCAGTAGTAAATAGCCTTCACTACCTGTCAAAATGATTGATTGACAGGTGGGCGTGCCTGTCCTTTGATCTTCCCCCGCCCCTTCCGGTTCCTCGCCCGCCCCTTCCGGTTCCTCCCCCTTCGTGCCCCGCCCCTCCCGGTTCCGCCCCTTTCTCTTACCTTTGACCTAGTTCCGCCCCTTCCTGTTACCTTTGACCTAGTTCCGCCCCTTCCGGTTAAACTTTCTGTCAAAATGATGGATGTTTGACAGTTAGTTTGATCGTTTGAAGTTCGTTTGATCAAGAAAAGGGGAGGTATTGGCCTTTGATGTTAACATAAGCTTTGATGTTACAGTTACAAAGTGATATGACAGTTAGTTTGAGATGTATTGGCTTTGATGGTGACAGTTAGTTTGAGATGTATTGGCTTTGATGGTGACAGTTAGTTTGATCGTTTGAAGTTGGTGTTTTGGTCACCGCCACTGCATTCCTGAGCAGCAGCATGTATAAAATGGTCAGCCGTGTTCTACAAAAACTAGAAAGAGAAACATGAGCTACACAAGCATGGACAGTTTATCCTCCCCAAAAACCCCGGAGGCAGGGTTGAGCAGCAAGATTTTGGAAAGTCTGCCTATGGCTCAGAGAAAGCCTTTCGGCCACATCCGTTTGACCAATTTTCTCCATGAAATTTCGGAATGGACTCAAGGTGAATTCATGATGTCTAGTGACTGTGTATTTGGGTACAAATTTCACAAACCATCACGAGTTGTTATGCTCTACACCGTTGACGGTCCAGGAGAGTTCCAGCCTTGGAAAGACCCGTGTGTTGTATTTCCTGAAAAAGACTGGTCTCTATTTTACAAATTTGTCTGGAAGGATCTGAATGACGCCGGCGAAGAACCTTTGTACACTGCAGAGTGGGATGGAGTAACTCCGAATGTCCGCTACCGTGTGGTAGGTGACCATACTAATAAGGAGCCTAATGATTCTGTTTACATATTCTGCTGTAAAGACAAGACAAAGCTCAGCAGTACTCGGTCTGGAGTTATCCTGCCCAAAGAGCATCACAATCTGTATGAAATGCAATTTTTGTTCAAGTGGGGCGATCTGAATATAATGAGTAATGTTTTTTCAACCATCAACAAAATGTTCAAATGGGCCGACATGCATGAGGGGTACAACAAAATCAAAGTGCAGCTGTTCCAACCTGAGAGATGCGTGCGCAGCAGTTCATTTACCAAGCCGTCCGCCCCCATTCGCTACAGCCATGCGAAAGCACGCCTGTCAGACCCTCCCAAGCGTCGTTTTTTTTAAACCATGGTCCACGCCCACCTCTACTACAGCGCTCATAAATTCCGGTGATCTGACCTTCCCAACCATCATTCATAAACCATGGCTGAAGAAGGCACTTCAGAACCGGCGCATGTGTGCAGCTGCGGCATCTCTTTCGGCAGCATTCTCGACCCGCCCGACGACAACGCAACCCCTCATATTCAGACCGACAACTGCAAACCATCGGACCACCACCACCACAAAGACTGGGCCTTGGTCAAAACTACCAGACGTCGCATAGCCTTGGCACCATGCTTTGAAAAGGATTGGGCTTCGGGCGACATCATCATCAACCCTGAACGATCGGAGCTCGAAAACGACTGGCCTCTGACTAAAACTACCAAACGCCGCTTAGACTGGGATCCGTGCATCGAGTGTGACTGCGGTTGCAGCAAACCTTCATCACCACCACCACAACCATCCAGCGAAAACCTTGAAACTCGCAACCCGACTTACTTCATCAATCCCTTCAAAGACTTGGAATCGCGCGACACACCTAAAATCATTTGCATCGTGTCTCTTGCTAAACCCGCTTTCGACGCTACAGAAGGATGTTTCAGCGACAGTGGATTCAAAATCATAAAAGCAGCGACCGTGGTTTTGCTGCAGCATCTCATCGCCGACAAGCTGAAGGCCGACTGCGAGGGCTGTGAGATTGATCATCCCAGCCAGCTGCAACATTCCTGTCTGTTTGACCCTCCCAACTACTACTTCGACACACACTTTGACGAACTTTCAGGCAAGCTATTTAAACCCTATTTTCATTCCATCATCAGAGTCCTCCTGAACCGGTGTGGGTTAAAATCTCATCCCACCGTATTCAAGGAACATTCAGGAGTATGAAAGTGAAAGTGAAAGTGACACGTGATGGCCAAGTATGGTAACCCATACTTGGAATTTGACCTCTGCATTTAACCCATCCAAGTAAGTGCACACACATTAGGAGCAGAGTAGTGAGTAGTGAACACACACACACTGCAAACGTGGATACACACACCCGGAGCAGCGGGCAGCCTTGAGTGGCGCCCGGGGAGCGATTGGGGGTTAGGTGCCTTGCTCAAGGACACCTCAGTCATATTCCTGCCGGTACTGGAATCGAACCAGCAACCTTTGGGTCACCAGTCCAACTCTGTTACCATTAGGCCATGACTGCCCCTTGTGAGGGGGGTTGTGAGTATTCTGCACGAATTAAAAGACGAACCATTCATCACCGCTAAGCTAGAAGAAATCAGGGAGAGACTTCTGGACAAGCCCTGCAAGGAAATCATCAACGACGTCGTTGATCTTGAAGTGGTTTCAATTGTTGCGAAAAATAACTTCGCAGAGATCTTTGATGCCAGAAATAATTAGACTTTATTTTCGAACGCCGTTCCGTTCCATAGAACGGCACTCTAACGCTCTGGCCCTCCGGCCCACTGGCCCTCCGGCCTTCCAGCGCGCGCTCAAGTATTTTTTGGTTCAGAGTTATGTACATACCTCTTCTTCCAAAGAAGGTAACACACCCTATAGATAGTTTTGGGTAAATATCTCATACCATGTGACTTCTCAGAATATAATTTTCTGCAGCAAACAACATTCCATTCGAGGTCTTTCACATACACAGAGGAAATCCAAAGTCACAGACAGAAGAAATAATTGTGTCCAAATATATAGCTAAATTACTTGTTTTCTAAAGAATAAAATCTTCAACATTCCCTCACTAGCCTTTTCCAGAGTGTAGTTTCAAAATCCAGCTCCCTCAGTGACTCAATTGAGTCACTCATTCTCCTTTCCAATTACTGGATTATGCCACCACACTCCGGAGGAGCATTCGAGCCAAACATCTCTCTCCATACATTTTTCTTGCTTTCAGTTGTTTTTCCGTTCTTTCTTTTAATCGAGAGAGTAAAAGATTCTCTACTGCTTAATTAAAATTAAAATGAAAGAATAAGACAGTGTTATAAGTGTGTGTATACATTTGGTTCAGCATTGCCTGTTATTGACACAGTTATGTAGAGTATATCAAACATAAACAGTCTCTTATACTATTGAAAGTTTTCTTGCGGTGTAGATATCCTCTAGGGTCTGGCTCATCAATCATCTTCTTCATCCTCAATTCCTCATTTAATGGAATCAACATCCAGGGTTTGTAGATATCAATTTGGTTGCCCTCTCAAATTAGTTTTCATTATCTTTTTTCCGCATTTTCATTTGTTTAACTGTGGTTTTCCAACTAGTGATCTTAATATACAAAGTACACAACAGAATAATAACCCACTTTCAATATTGCATCTCCAAAAAACATCCCTAATTGAGCAAACCTTAATTTTCCAAACTTTTATGAAGTTTTCCTTAACTTCTGCTCTCAAGTTTTTCTTGACTCAATCGTAATCGCTAAATTTTCCTCCCTGCACAATATTATTTAGTAAAAGTGCAACACTGATCACCAAACATAAGTTTTTTCACATAATTGTTTTTCTCCTAATGCAGATAAAGCATTATAATAAATCTTCTGCTTATTATAGTAGTCTAATTGATTCATTATGCATTTTGGTTTTGCATGATCCATATTACTATTAATTCAAAATATGGCTGGGTAAACATAACTCTCTCATTTGTATCGCTTTTTATGAAAGAATTTCAATCCTAAATTCAAAGAATTAATCTTTTAGTCAGTCCTTTTAAGTGAACAGAACACTTTACACCCATCTAATAAATTGAAATACATTTCACTTACTGTCTATTTTATTACCCAATTTAAACAATAAATTCCATTTTGACCTTTTTAATCTCGCGTATTGCTTCTCATTCTCATTGTCGCTCCTCAGTTCAAGACTAAACTGAATACATTTTTTTTTTCATTTCTACTAATTTCTAAATAAACTATCATGAATAAACTAATTATGTCTCATGTAATCACTCTAACTAAGAAAGCTTCAGAGCAATGTTACATTTATCTCATAAAAGTCATTCAATAAACTCATTAGACAATTAGAAAAATAACTCTAAAGAACAACTTTTTGCACTCTTACATATTCCTTATATGTACATTTCTTTTTCTTTATATCTAAATGTTTTTCTATCAACCATTTATACCATTAGCATTATATCTTAATCATTATTAAAACTTCCTTGTGTTCGTATGCAACTTATTTTCAATCTTCAATACTTCTGTTTAGTTGACATATAATCTGACCTTATTTCTGATAGATTTTCAAGCCAAGGATTACTTCTCTGTTAGAAATTTAATTGATTTCATTGCTTTTACCCATCTATATCATGTCCACATTATCCATCACCAAGTGTTTTAATAGTTCTTCTGATATACTGACATATGGCCTATTTTTGTCGCTGTTCTTTTCTTAACTTTGTTTTTGCCACAAATTTCACAAAACTTTGCAAAAATGCCTTTTAATTTAAAATGCCTTTAATTTTAACTTTATTTTAAATTTTAATTTCCTTACTACTCCCCCTTTGCGCACTGGTTTAAAACCATTGCGCATCTGGACTGAGAATATTCAAAAGTATTCATTGGTTCAACAATCTGTCCTTCATGTGAATGCCAAATATCTATTCTCGACCCCCCTCTGGTGCCGTTTAGATTCTTCACAAGGGCCTGTTTGTTATCGAATTTCAATAACTTCCTCTAAGTCTATAAACTTTCTATAAGTACTTAATATTAGTCAATTGCATATTGAAGCAAATTGTAATCTCATAAATTAAAACTGAAATCTAATATTTGTTAATACTTAATGTTAATACTTGCTTTAATTTAAACTGTGGCATTAAATTAATTAAGTGTACCCTTCTATTGACAAGTTAAATCTGAGTACCCCTTAAGATTTATTTTAAAGTTATTTGTAGTTTAATTTTTTTCCTTCATGAATTGTCTTAATTCCCACTGTACTATATCAATTTCTTACAATAATTGTTAACATTATTTTAGTTTCTTTTCTTTTTTTCATTATCATTGTTTTCTATGTTGCTTTAATATATTTTATTTTTCTCTTCAATAATTTTTTGTTCTGGTGGGGTTATTATTAAGTTGCTACTGAATCTATTCAAGGGCTGAACATCCAATCATAGGAAAGTTGGTTGATGTTGACTATTGTTTGAGCTTGTACTCATCTCTGTTGATTCTCTTTTCTTTGCACAGTTCTTCTCATTACTGTGTTTCTGGTCAAGTTTGTCTTCTTTTTCCATTCATGATTTGATCACTCTGTTAGTCTTCACCAGGTTGACTCTTGAGTCGTTCGTTTCAATGTACTCTTTCTCTCATTGTCAGCATGTCCTTGATCCCTCACTTCAGTTGTGGGGGGTTGCTGAAGTTAGTTGGTGTATTTTAAGTTGAGAGACATGGACTCAATGTCACACTGTTGATCACTTCTTCTGAAATTACAAAGCATAGTTACTGGTTCTTTTTGTTAGACTTGTCCCAGAATCCTTCCTGGAATTGAGCTGCTGCTATCTGTAAATTAAAGCTTAATTATTTTTGTTAGTGAAAACAACATGTGATTTCAATCATCTGCTCATCTGGCCCATTGTCCTTCTCGCTGTAACCTGTAGAAAGGTCATGTGGGCTGAGTGGTGTCCTTTCTGCTTTCATTAACAGCAGGACTTTAATCCATATATTCTCATTTGTTTTTCTTACAGTTTGGCTTTTTATCATCATAATTGCAATCTCTTTGCATTTTTCTCATAATAAATTTCCAATGTACTCTTAAAATTAGTCAATTCAACTCAGTTATCTCTTTGTCTTGAGTTCCACTATTAGCACATTATTTATTAGGCATCTCGGACAATACTCAACCCACTTTGACAAAAGTTACAAGACAATATTTCATACTTTTGACAAAGATCAGCTCCATCACGATATGCTGCAAAGAAAGTCAGATATGTTATGCGCTGCGCAAATGTGGGACTGTTTTTTCTCATTTTATTTTTCTCTTTTCACACTTTGTTTTTTCATATTGTTACTTCAGTTCCTGACCAGGAAATTTAACCAAATCCATCCATGGTCATTATTATGTTGGGCAGTATTTGCTCTGTGGGCCCACATGTTAAATTTTAAATACAGCTGTATTGGCAAAATAATTGATTTGCCTTAGTGTCTCTTCAGACACAATCTCTCACTCATTCACACTCAGTGTCTCTCTCACACACACTGGCCAGCATACACTCTTGCAGGTTGTGCTCTAAATGTGGCATCCTATAATTTTAGCCACCAGGTCTGATCAGGTCAACATAGCTATGTTGTTATAATCCTTTTTTTTTTTTTTTTTTTTTTTTTACAAATTCTAATAGACGAAGTATTTTAGAATAATAGGCCTGCCAGTTGTAATTTTTAAAATACATTTTTTCATTTGTTGTTCTGATTTTTCCCATTCTTTTTGGTTTTTTGCTCATGAGCTGCTTTAAGAAGAAAACTGGAGATCTCTGCACAATCTTGGATCCATGGCCAACAACATTTCCATCTCATTATCCCAGTTCTGACAGCGTTTGTGATTTCATAATTTTGGACTTTTGGAGTAATTTTTCCTCCAATCGATATCTCTAAAAAATTACCAAAACAAAATCGAGTGACCAGTATCATTGTTTTGCAAACAATAATAATAATCTTTGACATTTTGTGTCTATCTTTTTCTTTGCTGCAGAATATTCTCATGCTTTTAGCCCTACAGTTGTTTCATATAATAGCCCTCACTATAACAAATCCAGCCTCAGTTTGAACTATTTGGTGAGTTGAGCACCCACTTTCAGTGTATTCTCTTTCTTTTTTATAGGGCTGGACTTGAACCTACTGGAAAAGCAGAGAGGGTTAGTTTAGCAGAGAATAGAAAGAATTGCTTATGAGACCAGTGAATAATCAGAATGAATAACGTTAATCTAATAATTAACTAAATTTGAAGCAGTCTCTATAGAGCGATCATTGAAGTTGCCAGACCTGTGTTGCCCGTAAGGGAAGGATGTCGGTCGGTTTTTCTGGTTTTAGAATCATCAGTCTGTTAAAGCTTCATGGCTGTCGCTCTGCATGTGTCGTCAGCTGTCACTCAAAGGCTTGGTGTAGTAGACTGTATATTGGCTCTGTTGTTTCTCTGCCTCTTCTGAGTTTGAACTTTTGATAGATTCTGACACAGTTTTGCATCTCAGGATTTTCCTCTTGTCCTCAGGAAAAAGTCTCCAGTGAAATAGTGAAAGTTTCACCAGCATTAAATCAGTCTTTCTCCATGCTGAGTTTTCCAGAGAGTGGTCATCTTCAGAAGGGGAGCTGAAAGCCCCTCACCCACTCTTCTTCTTCTTCTCGTCGTGTCTTTGACCTTTCACCTCTTCCATTCGACACTGAAGCCATCTGAAACTTGGACACTCAGAGAGCTGCATAGATCAAATTAGTCTTTATAAATATTTGTTCCTGAGCTATTAGCTCTTTATCTAAATTTCATTCATTAACCATCTTTTTCCTAGTTATTTTATACTATATAATAATCACTGGTTGACAACAGCAGTTCCCTTTCGAACGGTCACTTCGTATTGCGTAGCTACACGCAGTGGGAAACTCCTTTTCCTCGATTTACTGAAGCCTTTATGTAAAGCGCATTTGCAGCTGCACAGCTAGAACATGAGCGTCTGGCTCGCTCATAGGCTGCGCTGCGGCAACTGCACATCCAATGGCGCAGGCGCCTCTGACGTGCAACCAATGAGATCACTCTGCGTCATACACGTCAGAGCCCGCCAAGGGGGCGTGACCTCAGTCTATAATAGTCCCCGAATTCGCCATTATAGCAGATTTTACTCCTTCAGCGACAAACTTCACGTCTCTGACCATTTATTGAGCCTTCGCCGTCGAACAAGCCTTCAGCCTGAGCGAGCTACAGTTCAGCAGACTACACATCTCAACCGTGTTTCTCCTGACGCCGTCTCTCCTGTGGCTATCCGGCGATATCCTTTTCAATATCTGTTTATTATGTGTTTATATCTGTATCAGCGTTGTTCCATATGCCTCGTGTTATGCGAGGCCTACGAACACGCGAGCTGCATTTCATGCCTGGGACTCTACCACGCAGAGAATGCACTCTCTGTCGGCGGATGTGCGGCCTGCGCGTGCATGCCTATCTCCGTGCTGCGAACTCGGCTAACGTTAGCTCTCTCTCGAGACGGCGGCGCCGCATCACCCGCGCTCCCTTCTCCGGCCCTACTTCAGCCGAGGAAGAAGAAGCGCCGCAGCCAACAGCATCCAGAGAGCACGGACGTTTGTGAATGCACGCCGGCCACGTCCCCGCGTGCTTCACTCACTCCAGCTCAGTCATCTCCGGTCCCGTTCGAGGGAGATCAGCGCCCCCCCACCACCACGTGGCGGGCCTCGTCTCTTTCGGCGGACCCAGCGAGGCAGGACTAACTCCGACGCTGAAATGCTTCGGATCCTAACACAGGCCGTCGCGGACCTCGAGCTCGAGTGGAACTAACCGTGCTAGCTGGCGCCGACCAGCAAAGCCCGCGAAACAGGCCTCTCAGCCCCGCCTTGCGGCTGATGCCGAACGCTTCCCGCCAAAGCCGTCCTAGCACGCAAAGGAAAGAGAGGGCACGTGTCCCGCGCTTGCCGGACCACCCTCAAAGAAGCCAGCAAAACTTCCCACAGCCCCCTGTACAGTTCAGGCGGCTGGGGATTTTATTATTGTAAACAGGCCCGCAGCAGTGAGCGCGTCTTTGCAAACAAACGCCGTTTTCACGGCGACCCAAATAAAGCACACGAGCACAACACATGGGTTCACGGTCCCCCTTCACTAGGCGGCCCCTCCCTTGTTGTAACACTGACTTCCCCACACGCAAATGCTTGTGCAGTCAGTCCAACATTCAATGTGTGCACGAATCACAATATATGGGTTCACGGTCCCCCTTCACTAGGGGGCCCCTCCCCTGTTTTAACACTGACTTCCCCACACGCAAATGCTTGTGCAGTCAGTCCAACATTCAATGTGTGCACAAATCACAATATATGGGTTCACGGTCCCCCTTCACTAGGCGGCCCCTCCCCTGTTTTAACACTGACTTCCCCACACGCAAATGCTTGTGCAGTCAGTCCAACATTCAATGTGTGCACAAATCACAATATATGGGTTCACGGTCCCCCTTCACTAGGCGGCCCCTCCCCTGTTGTAACACTGACTTCCCCACGCGCAAATGCTTGTACAGTCAGTCCAACACTCAATGTGTGCAAAAATCACAATATAAGGGCATCAGGTCCCCCTATGTTAGGCGGCCCGTCCCAATCAGTGTGTCAAGCCCTAGCCACACGGGTTATAGCCTGGCAAGCTATCCCCGATGTGTCGAGTTGAGTTATAAACGCTATAAAGCGAGGCAACTCGCTCCAATTCGCTCGCAGACCCCCAAAGTTTCAGGCGGTTCTCGAGACTTCGGTGAGAAGCAACGTGGGTCACATGCTTCGCACCGATGTACAGAATTCATTAGCAAAAGGGGTGATAGAATTAGTCCCCCCTGTGCTAAAACATACGGGTTTTTACAGCCGCTATTTTCTAATTCCGAAAAATGACGGCGGCCTCAGACCCACTCTAGATCTGAGACATTTGAACAAAGCTCTCATGAGACGGCCGTTCAAAATGTTAGCTATCAGTTTCACAAGCACAACACATGGGTTCACGGTTCCCCTTCACTAGGCGGTCCCTCCCCTGTTGTAACACTGACTTCCCCACACGCAAATGCTTGTGCAGTCAGTCCAACATTCAATGTGTGCACAAATCACAATATATGGGTTCACGGTCCCCCTTCACTAGGTGGCCCCTCCCCCGTTGTAACACTGACTTCCCCACACGCAAATGCTTGTACAGTCAGTCCAATACTCAATGTGTGCACAAATCACAATATAAGGGTATCAGGTCCCCCTACGTTAGGCGACCAGCCCCAATCAGTGTGTCAAGCCCTAGCCACACGGGTTCTAGCCTGGCAAGCTATCCCCGATGTGTCGAGTTGGGTCATAAACACTATAAAGCGAGGTTACTCGCTCCAATTCGCTCGCAGACCCCCGGAATTTCAGGCGGTTCTCGAGACTTCGGTGAGAAGCAACGTGGGTCACGTGCTTCGCACCGAAGTACAAAATCTATTAGCAAAAGGGGCGATAGAATTAGTCCCCCCCGCGCTAAAAAATATGGGTTTTTACAGCCGCTATTTTCTGATTCCGAAAAAAGACGGCGGTCTCAGACCCATTCTAGATTTGAGACATTTGAACAAAGCTCTCATGAGACGGCCGTTCAAATTGTTAACTATCAAACATATCCTTGCGCAAGTGCGCCCGGGGGATTGGTTTGTCACAATGGATCTGAAAGATGCTTACTTTCACATTCAAATAAATCCTCGTCACAGGCCATTCTTGAGATTCGCCTTCGAGGGCCGGGCTTATCAATACACCGTTCTGCCGATCGGTCTATCGTTGGCACCCCGTACATTCACGAAGTGTATGGATGCAGCGCTTTCTCCTCTGAGATTTCAGGGAGTGCGCATGTTAAATTATCTCGACGACTGGCTGGTGCGGGCACAGTCGAGAATCGAGCTATTAGCTCACAGGGATTTGATTCTCGGCCATCTAAAATGCCTGGGTTTCACAATCAATGTTTCAAAAAGCAAACTAACCCCCAGCCAGAGCATGATCTTTCTGGGCACAGTTTTAGACTCGAGAGCTATGACAGCGTGACTCACACAGAGCGCGCGCTCTCGGTGCGAGCGCTTGCAGGCACTTTCAGATTGCGCGAGCGCGCGCCACTGAAGAAATTTCAGAAACTGCTTGGTCTCACGGCAGCAGCATCGCCAGTACTCCGCATGGGATTACTGCGCATGCGCCCGATGCAGCATTGGCTGAAACGCTGTGGGCCAACTCATGCATGGCAGTCAGGCAGCTTGCGCGTTATGGTGAATCACGGTTGTTTAAGAACCCTGATTCCCTGGCGGGCTCAGAACTGGCACCACGAGGGGGTGACAATGGGAACAATTTCCAGGAGGAAAGTGGTTCTTACAGATGCGTCCAACCTGGGTTGGGGAGCGCTGCACGAGGGCATGCCTGCATCCGGCCTCTGGTCGAGCACGGAGCAGAGCTTACATATCAACTGTCTGGAGATGAAAGCAGTTGGGTTGGCCCTGAAGGCATTTCTGTCGAACCTCAGAGGTCACTACGTCTTAGTCCGCACAGACAATACGTCAGTGGTGGCCTACATGAATCGCCAGGGGGCATCAGGTCAGGGAACCTGCATGCGATGGCGAGAGACCTCCTCTATATGGGCACAAACCAACCTGAGCTCTCTGAGAGCAGCGCATATCCCGGGCGTCCAGAATGTGGGCGCGAATATGCTTTCATGGGACAACACTCCCCTCGGCGAGTGGTCCCTGAACCCACAGACGGTCAGTCTAATATGGAAGGTGTTTGGCGAGGCCGAAATCGACCTTTTCGCCTCGAGAATCAACACCCACTGCAAATTGTTCTTCTCGAAGAACAGGGACGCGCTGGCACATGTCTGGCCCAACCGTCCCTTTTATGCCTTCCCCCCCCCCCCCGTCTCGATGATTCCACAAGTCATCAAACGGGTCAGAGAGAGCGGGTGCCCAGTCCTTCTGGTGGCCCCTCTCTGGAAAACCAGATCGTGGTTCCCGGAACTAGTTCAGTTATCGGACACAATCCCATGGCCTGTCCCACTGAGGAAAGACCTCCTCACACAGGTGAACGGGACAGGTGAACGGGACTCCAGAGTCATCCTCAAGCCCAGACATGGTTACGTTCCTAAAGTGCTCTCAACACTGTTCAGAGCACAGGTGGTGACATTATCAGCCCTCCCTCCTTCTGCAGAGGATGGAGAGGTTAATCTTCTCTGCCCTGTCTGAGCGCTGAGAATCTATCGGGAGCTTTCTGCGTCTTTTAGACAATCAGAACAGCTTTTTGTCTGCTTTGGTGGTAGATCCAAGGGGGATCCAGTCACTAAGCAAAGACTGTCTAGATGGATAGTGGATGCTATTTCTATGGCTTATACCGCAGCGGGTCAAGTTTGCCCTATAGGTATCAAGGCCCATACGACCAGAGGTATGTCTCGTCATGGGCTTGGTCATCTGGCATTCCCATTAGTGATATTTGTGATGCGGCCGGCTGGTCCTCGCCTTCCACATTTATGAGTTTCTATAATAGGGAAGTGCCTTCCCTGCAGGCGAAGGTGCTTTCGGTATGATTAAGACCCGTCGGTGGCTGGTCTTGTCATATATTACTGTGCACTATCACATTCACATATATATATATATAAAACCCGCTGCTGGCTGGTTGTATTCATGCATAAACCCGCTGTTGCCGGTTATATTTACATATATATAAAACCCGCTTTGGCCGGTTATATGACATATATAAAACCCGCTTTTGCCGGTTATATTCCATACATATATAAAACCTGCTTTGGCCGGTTATAATTTCATATATAAACCCACTTGACTGGTTATATGTTCATATACCAATAACCCCGACAGTGTCTGGGTTCATTGGTGTAGTATGTTGGGTTATTTCTAACTGATGTGTACTATTTTAGACCTGACGGTGTCTGGTCTATTTATACATAATTATGCGGTTATGGCTTGTTCTGTATGCTCAGGGGCCTGAGTTGCAGTGGCAGCCAGTTACTCAGTGCGGCGTTTTGCATGGCGTCCCCACTGCGTATAGCTACGCAATACGAAGTGACCGTTCGAAAGGGAACTACTCGGTTACTCACGTAACCTCAGTTCCCTGAGTTAGGGAACGAGTATTGCGTAGCCAGCCGCACCATAGTAACATGGCAAGTTGTCGCTTCAGTCGTTAAACCTGCTATAATGGCGAATTCGGGGACTATTATAGACTGAGGTCACGCCCCCTTGGCGGGCTCTGACGTGTATGACGCAGAGTGATCTCATTGGTTGCACGTCAGAGGCGCCTGCGCCATTGGATGTGCAGTTGCCGCAGAGTAGCCTATGAGCGAGCCAGACGCTCATGTTCTAGCTGTGCAGCTGCAAATGCGCTTTACATAAAGGCTTCAGTAAATCGAGGAAAAGGAGTTTCCCACTGCGTATAGCTACGCAATACTCGTTCCCTAACTCAGGGAACTGAGGTTACGTGAGTAACCGAGTAGTTCTCCCATTCTGTTTTTAGAAAGCAAGTTCTTCGTTGCAGGAAAAAGCAAGCTATTTCTTCATTGCAATATCAGCAATAATCTAACTTTTGATTTTCTGAGTATAATACAATTAAATAATTTTCCCTATCACAAAATCAAATACAATTTTGCTCAGCCATTTCCAACTATTCCCATTTACTACAATTCTAAGATTGCTGTAAATTATTTATGACTGTTGAAACTTTGCCACTCAATCTTGTTCACTTTTAGCACACTGCACAAGTTATTTTTTCCTTAGCACAAACTTAATTATCTACAATGGAATCTTTTTTTTTCTCACTTTGTCTTCAGGGATAATGAGATACAAATTTTAGACGTCTTCAGATATAAGATATAATATATTAAGCATGTGCATTCTTATTTATTTTTATCTATTAATATATCAGTCCATTTATTAATATATATTTTATACTTTAACTTATTTCATACTACAATAATCTGCAAGACTAATATCTTGAAACTATTGTTTTCTTTTACAATTTCCTTTATTTTACTACCCATCATTTATACAGTACTTGTCCCTCAAGCTCATACACACATTCCTTTCCCCTATTTTTAACCACAGGCACAGTCAAGCTAACCCTAACCCTCCCAGAGACACACACACAAGCTATACTCTACTCACAGTTTTACTCACTGTCTTTATAATCAATACATTATAAGATTCACTGATACACTTCCCCAACACAGTGATAAAATAACTTTAAAACTATCGCAGACCTCTGCGATACAATTTAGCTTACCCGAGCAGTCCATTGTCATTCCTATAACAATGCGGTAACCATAAGCTAAACTTATCTGTGTGCATGCTATCTTATTATCCTTAATAAGAAACACAGATAAAATACCTCATAACCTTATCAGTATCGTTATCCTTAACGAGCAGAAAATGATTAGCCTTAATCATTAATGATATTCTTATCATTACACTTGTCATCCTTGACAAGAAAAAACAATAACTGCTATCCTTAACAGTAAACATAAAAAAAAACTGATTAACCTTAACCAGTACACTTGTTAAACTTAACAAATGTAACCCCCCTTCACCCCGGTCCCACTCAACCCGCTCCAAGCGGGCCTCGAACCCGGGTCTCCGGCATGAGAGTCATGCGCTCGAACAAGGAGGCTAAAGACCGCAGCCTCAAGCATCTGTCGCTAGAGAGCCTTTTGAGATCAGAGGAGTGAGGTTTACTCGCACAGCAACTACTAGCTGGCCTCCGTTACACTCACCCCCCTAAACCTCACTCCCATACGGGTCACGGCACCAATGTAACCCCTCCACCCGGGTCCCACTCGACCCGCTCCAAGCGGGCCTCGAACCCGGGTCTCCGGCATGAGAGTCAGGCGCTCGAACAAGGAGGCTAAAGACTGCAGCCTCAAGCATCTGTCGCTAGAGAGCCTTTTGAGATCAGAGGAGTGAGGTTTACTCGCACAGCAACTACTAGCTGGCCTCCGTTACACTCACACCCCTAAACCTCACTCCCATACGGGTCACGGCACCAATGTAACCCCTCCACCCGGGTCCCACTCGACCCGCTCCAAGCGGGCCTCGAACCCGGGTCTCCGGCATGAGAGTCATGCGCTCGAACAAGGAGGCTAAAGACCGCAGCCTCAAGCATCTGTCGCTAGAGAGCCTTTTGAGATCAGAGGAGTGAGGTTTACTCGCACAGCAACTACTAGCTGGCCTCCGTTACACTCACCCCCCTAAACCTCACTCCCATACGGGTCACGGCACCAATGTAACCCCTCCACCCGGGTCCCACTCGACCCGCTCCAAGCGGGCCTCGAACCCGGGTCTCCGGCATGAGAGTCATGCGCTCGAACAAGGAGGCTAAAGACTGCAGCCTCAAGCATCTGTCGCTAGAGAGCCTTTTGAGATCAGAGGAGTGAGGTTTACTCGCACAGCAACTACTAGCTGGCCTCCGTTACACAAGCAAACATCTCAAATCATTACATACGTATGACAAAACCTTTAGTGGCACATCAGCAGTACCAATATTCATACAATCTGCACCAGGTTATATAAACACAGGCAAACACTAACGGGAGCTCCACCGCGCTATAACACATTACTTGATATCGTCAACAACAATGCATGCACTTATTTCTAGAATCAAAGATCCTATTTTCAATTTTTAGTTCTTTAAATTTGGAGAAGCATTTTAAAAGGTCTTACCACTCTGGCTCACTGGTGACAACACATACTTTTCCAAAAGCAAAAATTGCTCACCTCAAAGTACAGTGGCCACTGTTGTCTTTGTCGGTCACCAGTGTCGCCTTTCGTGGTTCCTTCAGCTTCAAAACCCAAGTCCTGCCGGGGTCGCCCAAATGAAGTGGTTTCAATTGTTGTGAAAAATAACTTTGCAGAGATCTTTGATGCCAGAAATAATTAGACTTTATTTTCGAACGCCATTCCGTTCCATAGAACGGCGCTCTAACGCTATGGCCCTCCGGCCCACTGGCCCTCCGGCCTTCCAGCGCGCGCTCAAGTATTTTTTTGGTTCAGAGTTATGTACATACCTCTTCTTCCAAAGAAGGTAACACACCCTATAGATAGTTTTGGGTAAATATCTCATACCATGTGACTTCTCAGAATATAATTTTCTGCAGCAAACAACATTCCATTCAAGGTCTTTCACATACACAGAGGAAATCCAAAGTCACAGACAGAAGAAATAATTGTGTCCAAATATATAGCTAAATTACTTGTTTTCTAAATAATAAAATCTTCAACAATCTCTGGCAAGGTCTTCCAATCGTGAATGGCGAGGGACCAGGCCAAGTCCAACATGGGTGCAGCCTGTAGCCTAAAGTGTTGTATGGAATTCATGTTTAAAGACCATTACAGAATCCAGATGACCGATCTAATGAGCAAGAGTATTATGGACGCATCCCACCCCGATACTCCGTGTTATGACACTGTGCGTGAGGCAAATCTCAAGAAACATATGGTTCATATAAGAGGACTGTCTAATTCATGGGATGATTTGACGGACAAATGTGTTAACGGTAACGATCTGCCGTGTGATATGATAAAACAAGTTCTAGATATGATGTGTGAATCACAACGCCCACTTCGGGTCACCGATGTGTTGTGTACTTGTACGTATGTGGTGGATGTGTGTACCAAACTGTTAAAGAATTCATAACAATATGACTCTGATGATGGAATGAAAATAGGGTTTAAACAGCTTGCCTGAAAGTTCGTCAAAGTGTGTGTCGAAGTAGTAGTTGGGAGGGTCAAACAGACAGGAATGTTGCAGCTGGCTGGGATGATCAATCTCACAGCCCTCGCAGTCGGCCTTCAGCTTGTCGGCGATGAGATGCTGCAGCAAAACCACGGTCACGGCTTTTATGATTTTGAATCCAATGCTGCTGAAACATCCTTCTGTAGCGTTGAAACCGGGTTTAGCAAGAGACACGATGCAAATGATTTTAGGTGTGTCGCGCGATTCCAAGTCTTTGAAGGGATTGATGAGGTAAGTCGGGTTGCGAGTTTCAAGGTTTTCGCTGGATGGTTGTGGTGGTGGTGATGAAGGTTTGCTGCAACCGCAGTCGCACTCGATGCACGGATCCCAGTCTAAGCGCCGTTTGGTAGTTTTAGTCAGAGGCCAGTCGTTTTCGAGCTCCGATGGTTCAGGGTTGATGATGATGTCAACCGAAGCCCAATCCTTTTCAAAGCATGGTGACAAGGCTATGCGACGTCTGGTAGTTTTGACCGAGGCCCAGTCTTTGTCCGATGGTGGTGGTCCGATGGTTCGCAGTCGTCGGTCTGAATATGAGCGGTTGCGTTGTCGTCGGGCGGGTCGAGAATGCTGTCGAAAGAGATGCCGCAGCTGCACACATGCGCCGGTTCTGAAGTGCCTTCTTCAGCCACGGTTTATGAATGATGGTTGGGAAGGTCCGATCGCCGGAATTTATGAGCATTTACATTTTACATTTACATTTATTCATTTAGCTGACGCTTTTATCCAAAGCGACTTTGGATAATGCGTTCTCGCATTTAGCTCCTAAACTCTGGAATAGCCTTCCTGATATTGTACGAGACTCAGACTCGCTGTCCCAGTTTAAAACTAGATTAAAGACGCATCTCTTTAACCAAGCATTCACTTAATGCTTAACCTTTGATACTACTGCTGAATCAGTTCGAATGCATTAACATTATGAACATCAGCTATGCTAATTATTTCCCATCTGCCTTTCCACCATTATCTCGGGACACTAGTCCCGAGGTAAATAGCGTTCGTCAGCTCCAGTTTGTATCCAGCCTCTCACGGAGACTTCAGATGCCCCAACGCCTGTGAAGAGACGACTCGACGCCTGTGAAGAGACGACTCAAAGCCGGCGATATGTTATGCCATAAATTAATACTTGATTAACTAACTGTATTTTTCTATGTACATTTCCGAAATGCAATTTCTGTAAAGCTGCTTTGAGACAATGTATATTGTGCAAAGCGCTATACAAATAAATTTGAATTGAATTGAATTGACTTACAATTGCTATATTTCAGGTCGCACGCCTCTGGAGCAACTAGGGGTTAAGTGTCTTGCTCAGGAACACATTGGTGTCTCACAGTGGATTTGAACCCGGGTCTCTCACACCAAAGGCATGTGTGTTATCCACTGCACCATCAGCACCCCTACCCCACCACTGAGCACTGTAGTAGAGGACCATGGTTTAAAAAAAACGACGCTTGGGAGGGTCTGACAGGCGTGCTTTCGCATGGTCGTAGCGAATGGGGGCGGACGGCTTGGTAAATGAACTGCTGCGCACGCATCTCTCAGGTTGGAACAGCTGCACTTTGATTTTGTTGTACCCCTCATGCATGTCGGCCCATTTGAACATTTTGTTGATAGTTGAAAAAACATTACGCATTATATTCAGATCGCCCCACTTGAACAAAAATTGCATTTCATACAGATTGTGATGCTCGTTAGGCAGGATAACTCCAGACAGAGTACTGCTGAGCTTTGTCTTGTCTTTACAGCAGAATATGTAAACAGAATCATTATGCTCCTTATTAGTATGGTCACCTACCACAGGGTAGCGGACATTCGGAGTTACTCCATCCCACTCTGCAGTGTACAAAGGTTCTTCGCCGGCGTCATTCAGATCCTTCCAGACAAATTTGTAAAATAGAGACCAGTCTCTTTTCAGGAAATACAACACACGGGTCTTCCCCAGGCTGGAACTCTCCTGGACCGTCAACGGTGTAGAGCATAACAACTCGTGATGGTTTGTGAAATTTGTACCCAAATACACAGTCACTAGACATCATGGATTAGCCTTGAGTCCATTCCGAAATTTCATGGATAAAATTGGTCAAACGGATGTGGCCGAAAAGCTTTCTCTGAGCCATAGGCAGACTTTCCAAAATCTTGCTGCTCAACCCCGCCTCCGGGGTTTTTGGGGAGGATAAACTGTCCATGCTTGTGTAGCTCATGTTTCTCTTTCTAGTTTTTGTAGAACACGGCTGACCATTTTATACATGCTGCTGCTCAGGAATGCAGTGGCGGTGACCAAAACACCAACTTCAAACGATCAAACTAACTGTCACCATCAAAGCCAATGCATCTCAAACTAACTGTCACCATCAAAGCCAATACATCTCAAACTAACTGTCACATCACTTTGTAACTGTAACATCAAAGCTTATGTTAACATCAAAGGCCAATACCTCCCCTTTTCTTGATCAAACGAACTTCAAACGATCAAACTAACTGTCACACAGGAAGGGGCGGGGGAAGATCAAAGGATAGACACGTCCACCTGTCAATCAATCATTTTGACAGGTAGTGTAGGCTATTTACTACTAGAGTCCATTGAAACGAACGACTCAAGAGTCACCCTGGTGAAAGATGTAAAGATGACAAGACTAACAGAATGATCAAATCATGAATGGAAAAAGAAGAAAAACTTGAGCAGAAACACAGGAATGAGAGGAACTGTCAAGTCAAGTCAAGTCATCCTCATTTATATAGCGCTTTTAACAATGTAGATTGTTTCAAAGCAGCGTTACAGAGATAAACATATAATTTAAGGTAACAGAGATTGGTTTGGTTTTATAGTGGCTCTTAAAAAATGTTGCTTCCAGCTAAAGTCAGTTTTGATTGATTCACTTCCGTCTAAATGATCATTTGTTATTAAATAAGGGGCCGCTAAGACGACACCGTTCTCTCTAAACAAACTTTAAACGTGAACCTGTGATAGACGCTGATGGCGTTCACATGCGCATTAAGAATTGATTCTATAGTTATGTGCGTTTGAATAAATGTGAGCAGGTTTGTAATTCCTTACAAAACATGCCTAAACAAACTACTTGTCTATAAATTTTGATGCAGAATTTTATTTTATCTTATCACTTCGGGTAGGTACGCTAACCGGAAAATTCCACAAGGCCTTATCTGTAGAGTGGTATAGGGATCCTCCATAGGGAGAGGCTAGTTGGCACTTCAGCACTGCATTGTCATCGGGTCCAGGCGAAAGTCCTTCGTCAGATCTGGAAACCGCCTGGATCCGGCAGGCTGCGGGAAAACCTCG
This sequence comes from Siphateles boraxobius, assembly GCF_051911475.1. Lineage (NCBI taxonomy): Eukaryota > Metazoa > Chordata > Actinopteri > Cypriniformes > Leuciscidae > Siphateles > Siphateles boraxobius. Next base: position 128,033 of record NW_027508729.1, read on the forward strand.
GGATAAACAAAGACACTAAAATTAGCGTAGATGCCATTCTTCTTATGATGTAACGAGTACATCAGGATTTGAGGGAAGTGTTCCCAGTTCCGGCTGACCTAATCTAAGCAGCCTAATATTGAATTATAGAAGTCTATAGAGTGTTATGTGAATGCTAGGTGCAAAGAAGAGAATCAACAGAGATTTTGAAACTTTCTCAAACAATAGTCAACATCAACCAACTTTCCTATGATTGAATGTTCAGCCCTTGAATAGATTCAGTAGCAACTTAATAATAACCCCACCAGAACAAAAAATTATTGAAGAGAAAAATATATTAAAGCAAAGTAAACAACAAAGATAATGACAAATTAAGCAAAAACACAAAAATAATGTTAACAATTAATGTAAAAAATTGACATAGTACAGTGGGAATTAAGACAATTCACGAAGGAAAAAATTAGAACTAAAAAGAACTGTTAAAATAAATCTTGTACTCAGATGAAACTTGTCAATAAGGGTATACTTAATTAATGTAAGGCTACAGTTGAAATTAAAGCAAGAATTAACATTGAGAATTACATTTACATTACATTTATTCATTTAGCTGACGCTTTTATCCAAAGCGACTCACAATTGCTAGATATGTCAGAGGTCGCACGCCTCTGGAGCAACTAGGGGTTAAGTGTCTTGCTCAGGGACACATTGGTGTCTCACAGTGGATTCGAACCCGGGTCTCTCACACCAAAGGCATGTGTCTTATCCACTGCGCCATCACCACCCCATTCTAACAAATATTATAAATTTTAATTTATGAGATTACGATTTGATTCAATATGCAATTGATTAATTAAAATTATATGAAGTAGTGCTTATAGAAAGTTTATAGACTTTATAACTTTTAAGTTTATAGACTTTATAGACTTTGAAATTCAATAACAAACAGGCCCTTGTGAAGAATCTAAATGGCACCTGAGGGGGGCCAAAAATAGATATTTGGAATTCACATGAAGCATGAATATTCTCAATCCAGATGCGCAATGGTATTATACCAGTGTGCAAAGGGGGGAGTATAGGGAATTATTTTATTAAAATTAAGGCAAAATTAATTAAGAATAAGGAAATAAATTTAAAATTAAAGGCATTTTAAAATAAAAGGCATTTTTGCAAAGTTTTGTGAAATTTGTGGCAAAAACAAAGTTAAGAAAAGAACAGCGACAAAAATAGGCCATATGTCAGTATATCAGAAGAACTATTAAAACACTTGGTGATGGATTATGTGGACATGATATAGATGGGTAAAAGCAATGAAATCAGCAGAGGAGGGGCAGGAACAGAAATTAAATTTCTAACAGAAGTAATCCTTAGATTGGAAGTCTATCAGAAAGTCATATTATATGTCAGCTAAACAGAAGTATTGAAGATTAAAAATAAGTTGCATACGAACACAAGGAAGTTTTAATAATGATTAAGTTATAATGCTAATGGTATAAATGGTTGATAGAAAAACTTTTAGATTGTTAGATATAAAGAAAAGGAAATGTACATATAAGGAATATGTAAGAGTGCAAACAGTTGTTCTTTAGAGTTATTTTTCTAATTGTCTAATGAGTTTATTGAATGACTTTTATAAGATAAATGTAACATTGCTCTGAAGCTTTCTTAGTTAGAGTGATTACATGAGACATAATTAGTTTATTCATGATAGATTATTTAGAAATTAGTAGAAACGAAGAAATGTATTCAGTTCAGTCTTGAACTGAGGAGCTACAATGAGAATAGGAAGCAGAGATTAAAAAGGTCAAAATGGTATTGTTTAAATTTGGTAATAAAATAGATAGTAATTGAAATGTATTGCAATTTTATTGGATAGGTGTAAAGTGTTCTGTTCACTAAAATTGACTGACTAAAAGATGGATTCTTAGAATTTAAGAAATGATATTCTTTCATAAAAAGCGATACAAATGAGAGAGTTATGTTTACCCAGCCATATTTTGAATTAATAGTCATATGGATCAAGTAGAACAAAAATGCATAATGAATCAATTAGACTACTATAATAAGCAGAAGATTTATTATAATGCTTTATCTGCATTAGGAGAAAAACAATTATGTGAAAAAACTTATGTTTGGTGATCAGTGTTGCACTTTTACTAAATAATATTGCGCAGGGAGGAAAATTTAGCGATTACGATTGAGTCAAGAAAAACCTAAGAGCAGAAGGAAAACTTAATGTAAAGTTTAGAGAATTATGAGCATAATTAGGCTCAAATAGGGATTTTTTTGGAAGTGCAATATTGAAAGGGGGTTTATCATTCTGTTGTGTACTTTACATTTTAAGAACACTAGTTGGAAAACCACGGTTAAACAAATGGAAAAGCTGAAATACTAAGATAATGAAAACTAATGTTAGAGGGCAACCAAATTGATATTTACAAACATTGGATATTGATTCAAGTACCTCAAATGAGGACGACGAAGATGATTGATGAGCCAGAGGAGACCTTCTACGATGTGCAAAGTGTCGTCGAAGAGGATATCTACACTACATAACTGTGTCAATAACATGCAATGCTGAAACAAGTGTATACACACACTTATAACACTGTCTTATTCTTTGTTTAATTTTAATTTTTGATTAGGGAGAATTTCGAGTCTTTTACTCTTCCCATTGAAAGAAAAAGAAAAACAACTGAAAGAAAATGGAGAGAGATGTTTGGCTCGAATGCTCCTCCGGAGTGTGGTGGCATAATCCAGTAATTGGAAAGGAGAATGAGTGACTCAATTGAGTCACTGAGGGAGCTGGATTTTGAAACTACACTCTGGAAAAGGCTAGTGAGGGAATGTTGAAGATTTTATTCTTTAGAAAACAAGTAATTTTGCTATATATTTGGACACAATTATTTCTTCTGTCTGTGACTTTGGATTTCCTCTGTGTATGTGAAAGACCTCGAATGGAATGTTGTTTGCTGCAGAAAATTCTGTTCTGAGAAGTCACATGGTATGAGATATTTACCCAAAACTATCTATAGGGTGTGTTACCTTCTTTGGAAGAAGATGTATGTATATAACTCTGAACCAAAAAAATACTTGAGCGCGCGCTGGAAGGCAAGAGGGCCAGCTCAATCCAGACGGTTGTCATGAGGGGACCGCACTGTGGTTGCAGCCGTTGTGTGTGCAAATACACTGCAGCTATTAACACCAGACAGAAGGAGATTCACATCACCACTTGGAAAGAAGCGTAAATGGATGGAGAAGCATAGGTTACTGTAAAGCTACATCTTAGTTGGTGCTTATCTTGGCAAAGACCGAGTACAAATCAGCATGAAGTTTTAACATCTACTCTCGTGTAATGGAAATCATTTATGGGTTTATTGCCAGTGCAATTTGATTTAGAAATTTTGAGCATTGTTTGTTGATTAGCTGAATACTTTTCATACTTACTATTGTACCCTTTTGAGGTATTTCTGATTCTTTAGCAAGTCTACTGTTGTGTATTTTCACAACAATAGTTTTGACTTATTTTCCATGTGTTCCAAGTGTGTTTTTATACTTTTCTAGTCTCCGCTAATGTTTACATGTATGATCTCAGTGACTGAATCACAAAGCACTATCTGTGTAGAATACACACAGAGACAATTGGACAAACATTGACACTGATGTATCCTTTGAAGTGTTTTTGAAGTGACTTTGGCTACTTAAACAGTCGTCAGAACAGAAACCACTGAATTAAGAATTGTTCTAGTAAGATTGCTGGGGTAAGTTTGTTGACAAGGGGTTTCCTACAAGTCTACCATACGAGGTGAGGTATACCAAATATGTTGCAATAGAAAGATTTACTGTCAATCAACTTTGCCCCAAATACCGTACTTCTCCTTTAACAGGTTATAGCCATTTAAGTGTCTCAGAAGAATGTCTGTACTATTGTCTTTGTGAACATAATGTGCTAATATACTCTAGAACATGCTCATGGTCAAATGAAAGCTGTTGTATCGTAAATATTTTCGTTCTGAGATGCTTGATGAATGTATGCTATACAGTCATTGAACTGGAACAGATTGCAAGATTGAACAGAATAGCCAAACCCATCCCTAAACTATAGCCTAGTCTCAAGCTATGTGGTTTTTCATTCTTCTGCAGTATGTAGATGTCAAACCTGTTTTATTTTTAAATGGGTGGACAAGATAATACATCATTCTTTCATCACATTTCTCATTCTAACGATGTTTTAGAAATTTGAAACACCTGCCAGAACAACAGTTGACATTAGACCTACAGTCAGATGGATTACCTAACAAAACTGAAGGTTGACCAGCATTAACACACAGGACATCACAGTAATTATACTGTTGGTACTATAACCCCATCACTAAAATGCAGTCTTCATTTGATTGTTTTAAAAGTCTGCGGGCAAAAATAAATGGCTAAACTACTGATAGCATACAAGTCTAACCTAACAACTGATAGTTAGCTAACGCTATATCGAGTGCCCTTAGCAAAAGCTACATATACTAACTTACTTAACTTACCTTCGTAATTATGAATAAATGAGGAGGCGTACAACTTAAACCCCTTATCTAACAGAGTACTCGGGGCTCTGGACATCCGTTTGGCAATACGGTGTACATCTGAAATTGATGGTACGGGTAGCTCCTGTAAACACCGGCTATAGAAGGTCGACAATATATTAAATAGTTAATCCCGTTTTGTCCCAATCTTATCTGTTTCGGCACCCCCCAACCAGCACTGGCCTTGGCCAAGGCCGCTGTTGGAACAACAACTCTCCCGGAAGAGCACTGCAGTGAGCCGCTCTTGCGTTCCTTCCCCGACTCCCCAAACACCTGGTGATTGTTTACTCTGTATGGGACCTGACCATGGTTGTCTCCATGGCAACTCACTGTGTATCGCTATGACAATCCTGCGGACTGAGGCACCTAGATTATGGTGCTGGCTTAGCGACTCTCCAGGCCTACACACACATGAACTCTTACATATACACAGATGTGCATCCGCCCCACACCCCATCCCTCGCCTTCGCCGCTTCGTCCCCCAGTCTGACAGGCGGGTCTGTGACCAGCGCCGAAATGGCTGCAGGACCGGATGGCTGCTTGCCTGTGCTGGGCTACCTCCATCCCCCACTCCCCACCCCTGTTGCAAGTCTTGTTCATGTTGTAGATTGTACTGTTTATGTGCTAATGTTGCTGAGGTGTTTTTTTTCCTGTTCCCACACTGTACTCCTTACAGGAGCATAGTCTGTGGGTCGCCTTTTTTTCTCCTCACCTCTCCTCATGTCATGCTGTATTTTTCCTCAATTCCCTGTCTTCCTGTCCTGTCTACCCCGTTGTCATATTGTATGTTTGTATGGACAGGTCGATGGCCAATTTCACTGGTACTTGTGACTATGTGACAATAAAGGGTTACTTACTTGCCTGTATGACAAATATCGACAGTTATTTGAGTCTCTTTTGCACTGATAAGAAAAAAAGTGAGCTGGTCGCGCCGACCCCATGTGTCCGTCTGTGATCTGGTAACCTCCCCGGTACTTCTGGAAAGAAAGGCACTAAGGCGGGGAGCTGAGAACCAGCACGACCCGCCCCAAGAAACCAATTGTCCAGCCTTAACGGTTCGGGACACAGTGGAGGGTTCCCAATGAACCCGATGCTTGCGGTGGCCTAGGAAAGCATAGCCGCTAACTCTGGGTCTGACTCAGGCAACGCTATGGTCCCTGAATCTTCATCCCCAGAAGAGTCCAGCTCACCCTCCCATGCAGTGATAGACATGCTGTCATTTGGTGGAGCCCCAAAGGTAAGGACTGGTACCCCCAGGAGAGGCAACAGCAGTGAGCGGCTCGAGGAGGTGGTCTCGTCTGGGAAGCCCTTACTGCTATTCCAATATCACCAGTGCTATTACCCGAAGTAGGTTTAAGACTGGAAGAACTGGAAGAGAGGGCAAATTATGAATTTCTCTCTTGTGCAGGATTCAAGACGCAAGTCTCGCCTAAGCAATCCTAATCTACATCTCTTTCCCTCGAACCCCCCTCCGTCTCCCTCATGCTGAGATCATCTGAAATTCACCCAAGAATCTATGTAGTTTAAAGTGAATTATTATCACACAGTATCACATGTTTGATATAATTTGAAATGTCTCAGTGCGACTGGTACAAAGATCTCATTCTCAAAGAAGTAAACCAAAAAGTAATAAGGTATTTAAGAGTTTAGAAATAATTCACATGTGTATTCCAGGCAAATGGTCTCCTGCTCTCAGAAGGTGTAAACTCAATCTAAATTCCCATTGTCAGTAAATAGTTCAATGTAAATCAACTTCTGCCTCCAGTAAGTCTGGGACAGTGATTAATGTGAATTCATGTTTACATTTGAAAAGAGTTTATCTGGATTGGTCTGTCTATATAATGAAATGCAACAAGAGCATGGCGCGTTTTCTGTAACTCAGATTAGCCCGTGATGTGAAGTGTACGTTAAACTCTTCGCATCATGTATTTTATAATGTCAAGGTATTGCATCTTCTCTCTTTATTCTAGAGCATTTGATGTTTATATCTATTATTTTTGAACTGATTATGCAACTGCCGTGATACATTTACCTGACATAATAAATTGTAAACATTTGATTTTATTCTAATCGACTTTGACTTTATTTTCAGTAAAGAGCTAAAAAAATCGTGAAACATTCACACACACTTTATGATCTAGAGATATCATTAAAACCTTTTTTCATTTATGGAGTCAGATGAAATAACGAGTTAATACATGTGTATAAAAATGTATTTCATTTAATCAAATTACTTTACCACGCAGAAAGACGCGCATAGCCCTTCCCCGCTGACCGGGAATCCTTCTTTGGGCCGATCGAGCCCAGCTAGCAAAAAGTTGTCTATTAGATGTTGAATAGACATAAATCTTCAACGTCTAATTACGGTCCATTGAAGGTTGAAATTGAAAATTAAAAAACCGTCAAAATTTGTCCAACTTTTCAACATTGAAAACAGGTCGATCTTCAGCGTTTACTCGATGCCAATTGGCAATTCTCAAGTTCCAACACATTAACATGCCAATAAAATTTTTGATTAACATATGAATGAAACAAAGCTTTAAAGAGTTAGCTTAGAATAGCTTTATTAAAACAGCACATTTTAAATAGTGCAATAAACCAGTAACCAACACAGATTTCACATTCCAAAAGCACATTCCAAGAGTCAACACAAAACACAACTAAGAAAATTTACAAAATGTAGAAAATTTTGCTCTCCCGGGAGCATGTTTAAATGTCTCAGCCATAGCAGCCCTGATTTAAACTTCTGTGGCAGTTTTACACCACTTCATTACTGCAAATGCAAAAGGAAATATATGAGATGGTGCATGAATAAACCACATCTTACATCATTAAGGCTCCTACACAATGTATTTACATTTAATCAATTGACAATTGCATGGATTTGCATACCTTCCCAAAAGAAATACAATTGATAAGCTAAATAAGATATATATATAAACATGAAAAATGCATTTACCTTTTACCACAGAGTAAAAATGGTGATTCATGGAAACGGTATCCTGGAATGCTTTTTTCTCACTGCTACCCCGTCCCTTCATGTTGAAAGATGCCGTTAGGCTGTTGGTGAAAAGCCTAAGAATACATGCACAAAATCATAGGGTGATGTCCACACCTACATTCTACAAATATTCCTTTATGCTTGCATTATTCCTAATGAATCATCTCTTTTCGCTTTTTTGCTTTTCTGTGTGCCAAGAGGACTGCAAACAGAGCAGGCAATGAGTAAAAATGTAACTGCATAATTACATTCTATATTCTGAGCATGTGACATTTGTTTAATACCTGTCCATCACTTTATGGACGCAGTCTTTATCGTTCCTCCCTCCCACCTTTGAGAACTGGGACACCTGTACATGACACATGAAAAGCCACTCAGTACATTATGAATAAACCCATGGTATTGGTAATATACTGATTGTTGCCAGATTGAGCTTAAATGGGAACTGGTCATGTTGACTTATCCATACATGTTGAGTCCATGGAAAATATTATGGGACAGTAGTATACCTCTAATACAAAGGCATGAAAATACGCCTATACGAAAATTTTAGCACTGTGTGTCCCTCAATTACACATTATATAAAGCTGTGCATGTTAACAGATGCACGAGAAAAGCATAGTTGCGGTCATTTGGACGTGCCTCTTCTTGAGCAAACTCAGGCTTCTAGCCTAGCAACATGGACAGCAGAATTCAGGGGCTCATAATGCCTCCCGACTCTTTTTATCTCATCTAGAAGGTCAACTAGCTTTCCAAGCACTGACTTCTGGGATTCTGTGGAAGAAAATACATTAAATTATTTTTGTCAAGTATTTTATAAATCTTACTTTATGATTATTAAAGAATGATACAATAATAAATATTGACCATGGACGCACTAGCTTGAGACTTGGGGAATAAGCTTCTGCTCCCGGACTGTGATGTCATTCGAACTCCACGCTGAGGTGAGCGAGAACCCCTAGATCCTGGAGAAAAAAGAAAACAGCGTTGAAACTCATTGAAATAGTTTTTAAAGACAGCTGCTCCTATAATAAGTGTGGTAGGAGAATTGACAACTATGAAGAATGTAACTCATCATGGACATGAAAAAACGTACTAGCCAATGGCTATTCTATTGCCAAGGTGAATGTAGAGGGTTGTAAAAAATGTTTACTGACTGACCGGCTGACACTGGACTAAATGCTTCTGATGTTTCAGACCTTGTGGGTGAACGGTGAACCGTTGGACGAGAACATCCAGAAACTGAAAAAGGAACAGGATGGTTGAAAGACTTTGTTTTGAGCCCAGACTTAAAAATACTTCATATTCCATTTGCATTGTGAGCAAGTAAAGTAGAATAAATAAAAACATGAAATTACTGTCTGAAGATGCAGGACTCTCTGGTTGTCTAATGGCGGTGTTAGCCAGTTCTGGGGGTGCAGGTAACTGGAGCAGCATTGCATTTTGTCCTGTGGTTGTTAAAGGGGTGGTAAAACGCATTTTTTCGAAGGCTTGATTGTGTTTGTGGGGTGCACTGTAACATGTGTTCATGCTTCGTTTTTTAAAAATTGCATAATTTTTCATATATTTTACCTTTATTCTACACTGCTCTTCCCCTCCTTGTAAAAACGGTCTGATTGTTTCCGGGTTCTATGAAGCCAGTCCCTCAAAACTACGCAATGGGCTCAGATTGGTTAGCTGGCCCAGTGTGTTGTGATTCACTAACCGACTAGTCTGTCTAACCGTCTAGTGTTTCTGGAAACGTTACGCCCTTTACCTTTACCGGTAGTTTGCTATGGTAGTTTGTGCTTTAGTGTATTATAAACAATGGCGTCAATAAAACCAATCGGACCCGGGGAAACGTTAGTGAAGATGATCGAGCTGAAGCTGTTCAAGAACGGCTTAAATGACGTTTCAGAAAGGTTTGTTTTTTGTTGTTGTCTCATTACTTTTTAGATACGCTGTTATTTAATTGTACTAATTATTATAGAATTACAAAAAAATAAGCTTCATAAACAAGAATTTCATATAATCGTTCTAACAAATTATACTACAGTCCTCGAAGGGATTTTTTGAGTAAAGACTGCGGATCTATAGTGATCGTTTCTGACTGTATGCCACCGTTACTTCTGTATTTTTAGAACGATTGTAGACAAATATCTGTCGACAGAACTATTAACCCAAAAGAAACACTAAACATTGGAAATCAAACACAGAACCATGTTTAGCATGCCTGTAGATAAACAAGCATGTAGATAAACATAAAAGCTCTAATCAAAGAATAATTTACACTAATTCCAAGTTCGCAGTTGAGATTTAAAAAAAGTTTGTATTGTTAGGTGTTTGTCGGATAACGTTATGTATGAATGAGCATTTAACAAACAAGCAGAGCCAAACAGCGTTGTCATTTGTTTACTTCCTTGCTACAACGTACAATTAACAATACAAACTATTACAGGAAAACACATCGACGAAAATAAATCACACTTACAGGTTGTGGCCCGTAAACAACAGCTTCTGTTCTTAAAGTTGGAACTGCTCCATCTTTCAGGACAAGCGTTGTGCGAATCCTGCATTGAGCTCGCCACAATTGTGGAAGCTTTCCTCCGTGTTCAGCACAGAGAGCGAGATTTGGGTCATAATTATGAGGGAACGAGTTAAACATAAATTTTAACCATTGATCCCTAACTCCCTCGTCCCTAGGAAGGCTGAACAAAGCGGACCTGCAATCCGGATGAAAATAACAGCAGCGTTTCGACGGCATTGCGACAACTCATCTCCAAAACAGCAATATAAAATGGCCTCGCCCCGCTTATTAAGTATTCTCGGAGGAGGGGTTTATGTAAATTATGGGATATGCTGACGTCAGCAACTCCGGAGGAATGTCGTGTAGTCCAAATCCGATCGTTTGCTGTACTCCTTAGAAATTGAATTTTTAAAAAGCAAATATCTCCCTTTGCTTTGAACTTGAGCTCTGTAACTTTGCAGATGTTGTTTATGCTCAAACAGCAACATTACACACTAGCTAAAGTTAGAAAAGTGAAAATCGTGTTTTACCACCCCTTTAAAAGAAATTCCAAAACCAGATGCATACAGCAACACTAGAGGAGCGACAGGATAATACATCTTTTCTGCTCTCTTTCCCTGTTTGCATCAGTTTAAATGACAAATAAAAGCATGAATTTCATTCATAAATAGGCCATATCTGTGTATGACAACAAGCTTTACTCTGCAGAACATGATCCTCCAGGGTCAGGACTGAGTGTTAAATCTATAAATGAATGTGTAAAGTTGGGTTTCTGCAAGCAAGTCACTAAGAGTTTTGGGTGTCTGCATGTGCTTGAAGTAAAACGGTATTCTTTTTTTCTCCACTTCCTGCAGTAACATTTGTTCAGTTAGTAAGCATGTGATAAAGACATAATTGTGATAAAGACATCTTCAAAATTTCAAAAACTGTGCCGTTTTTGTTTGCATGTGTTGTGAGAACAACTTAATAAGAGAAAATATGAGGCAAGCACACAGCATAAATGATTGTAATACTAGCTTGGATTTTTTTACAAAATACTGCAGGATTGTCATTTCCACCACCATCATTTCCAACACATTCCTTCTTGAGTGGAAATGACATTCATGCTTACAAGGTGCAATTCATAGATTGTGTGGCTACATATGTATATTTTATTTATTGAAATGTACAGTGCTAATGTATTTATTCAAATATATATTGAAATGTCTTTTCATCTTTTTTTAAGATGCCGTGGAAGTCAACTGCAGAAAGGTCTCAGTCCTATACCAAAACCGAACCAAACAAACTAACAACTAATGAGATTAATGATTTGTTAAATGGAATTGTCTGTTTCAGAAAGTTTCAAATAAATGTCTTCTGTTTTTCTACATGGACGTCCATTCATTGTCATTTCCACAACACCCAGTCATTTCCACCCCCTCATAACTTTTTAAAAAATATTTACAAAATTCTAATCACTCATTAAACACTTCTGCATAGTTTATGGGATAATGGTCCACTTAATGTAATAACACAATTAGTTATTTTTCTTAAATTTATCTAACCAATCCAATATTATATTTCAGGTTGTGGTGGATGTAAGCTTTGTGTTTGGGCCTCATGACAATTCATTTACTTAATCCACAAATCGATGGTAATTGCAATATAGGTATAAACTGGTAATACTGTGTGTGAAAGTGGTCTTACACTGTTAATATCTCATAATATTTTAAAATAATAATCAAATATTTACATGTGATGGAAATGACATTTGTTCAGTGCGGATCGGAAAATATGTCAAAAAACACCAATTTGTCTTATAATGTAAGTGCGTTCTCTTATGGATCATTAAACTAGACTAGTTATACTTAACTGTTAGACTGTGACCATTTTGATTTGAACACTTTTCCCCCCTCAAGTTCACAAGGCCAAAAGTGCCGGTAGTTGAAGAACCACCCAGTTACAGTACAAATGTGCGCATCTACCACAAAAACATCAGTTCTGACTGGATCGCTTCCCACTATTTAACGTTTTCGTCTAGTTTTTTTTTCGTTTACAAAAATGTCAATAGATTTTCGTCACAGTTTGTGTCATTCAAAACTAGTTTTTATTTAGTTTATCGTCTCGTTTTTGTCTGTGGAAAAAATGTTGTTGACGTACACGTAGTCTAAATAATGACAATGAAAATTATTCTTCAACGAAAACACAAAGACGATTGCAGAGCAGAGAACAGTTGAACCGCTCGGCTCCGAAGCAAAAGGTAAATATGCGATGCATGCATCCCCTTTCGTAGGCCTACTTATACCCGCGATACGGGGCAGAGCTTCGGATGCAAAACCCGCATGCCAATGTGCAATGGCTCGTTTAGTTAAACTCAAAGTGAATTGGTTTAGGGATGCACCGAAATGAAAATTCTTGGCCGAAGCAGAATAATAATGAAACGCTCGGCCAAAGGCCGAACACCGAACGCGGTGTTTCACATTTTTTCCCTTTATTTTGCCAATTTTTTCACCATTGCATTTAATTAAATAGTAAAAATATGCTTTTTTACTATTTTGTCGTGCTTTTCAGAGAAACAAATCAAATTATAAAAATACAATTTATTTAACACTGAATTATTTTTAAACATTCCAGCAGATATTATTTAAACAAAGCACAATATAACTTAAAATAAATAAATTAGTAAAATAAAAAAAAATATTTTTATTTGGCCATCTTTGGGAAGCCCCCCTTCTCGAATAGCCTATGTTAGGCCTATAACTGCTGACTGCTGAAAGAATGTAACTAAAAAAGTGCATTGAAAAGTGCAAACAAAATGTGAACGAACCCACAACAAATGAATAATTGTCCTAGACATAAGCTTACTTTTGCGGTTTACATACACTTTATCGTGGGCGTTGACAGGTTTGCATGGATTGCCTCAGATCATTTCAGTATAAGGCGCGCTCTGTGTGGCGATTAGCGGATTAGGAGTTGCCATGAGAACGACTGACATCTCTCTCTTTTCATACAGATTACATAAACAGAGAATATTTGTTTTCGTTTTGAATTAGATCATTTAAAAGTAGACAATTGAATCATTATAAAGATAGATTGCCTTTGCCTATGTGACTAGTATTGGCTGAGTTTTGTTTAAGTTTAGAGACGTGCTCCAGAAAAAAAGTTAACGGAGGGGCAGAAAGCACACGCTGTTTATTTTCTTTATTTTACAAAAGCACAGTTTTGTTTCGATTGTAAGTGGACACAAGTAGACATTTAACAGTTTATTTTTTCATATTTCTTAAGTCTGCATTTAAGTGACCATAAATGACGGAGTATTTAAGTCTATTTTGCTGCTATGTGAAAAAAAATCCAGCAAAACACGGCGGCGCATTTGTCAACTAGGCTACAAATGCAAGTAAGGGTATACCGTCTGCACAGATGATCTGATGAGCTTCTCTTTTGTGATCTGCTCAAAGGGGACATGTTTGCTGCATTTATAAAGCGCGCGCCTCCCACTCTACGCTGGTTACTATCGATCGAGTCATCAAAAACGTCATTGTTCGGTCAAATTTATTCGGTCTTTTTACTTATTCGGCCGAACACCGAAAATGCTTTTTTTTTTGTGCTATTTTCGGCCGAATAATTTCGGTTGCCGAACATTCGGTGCATCCGTAGAATTGGTCTCTCAAGCGAGATCCCAATTCACGCCGGGAATGACCGACTAAAAGGGAACAAGCTTGTTGCCCAGCTAACAATTTTAGGTTATAAGAACGTTTCCTAAACGTTCCCATTAAGTTATGAAAACGTTATTTCTGAAATAATTATGTTATACTCCAAAACCACGCCCATCCTATCACGCTACGGATGGGTAATGAACAGATAAAACATATTCCGTGTTTTTTCCTTTACTGTAATCCCAAAAGTTATTAAAAACACTGTTTTTTGTATGTTTTTAAAGCCCTAAGTTTATTTTCCTAATAGCCTTATCTACTTTTTAAATATTGCACAATTAAGTAAAATATAATAAATAATGGTGATTTTGTTTTGTTTTTTGACATCTTATTTTATTTTTTAAGGTAAAACCACATTTATAATTGACTGTAGTTGTTGAATTATTTCCTGTTGAATACATAATTATTTTAAAATCATTTTTTTTTCTGACCATAAAAAAAATATTTTAACGAAAAACTGTTTTTCAGTGTATTGTGTCACGGATATACAAAAAATGTTTCTGATGTTGATTTGCTTTTTGTTGAATTTGAGTTGAGTTTCTGAAGAATGAATAATATATTTTTAATGTAATAACGTTTTTAAAACGTTCCACTAACAACGGTAGAATAACGTTTTATTGCTAACGTTTTTAGAACGTTTATCAATAACATATAACGTTAGCACAACGTTATAATAACGTTACTGCAAGAATGTTTTTTGATAACTTTGAGAGAACCTTCAGAGAACGTTAGCCAATGTTCTGGGAACGTTCCCTGTTAGCTGGGTGAATGGTTGCCACATAGAGAGAAGGACCCAAACAGAGGAGATGTGATTCAGTGTTTATTTTCCTCCAGCTCGCATCTCGCTCCTCTACAGGCACGCGCTTTTTTTTCACAGGAGAGTGGAGTTGACTGACACAAATTAATTGAGTGCTTGTTACAGGCCAGCAATAATTACTGGCATGTTCGGGTTTCTATCTTCCAAACCGCAGAGAAAACACTCCAGCTGGTCAAGAAAGAAAACAGGGAGAGGATTCCCGCCTAATGGACGTCAGCGATGATGTAACATTTGCCTCGCATCTTTGTGCTTCAAGATGACTGATAACCATTTGAAGACTCCAGGTCAAATTGTTATGAGTTGGTGGAGAATGCAGGAATGTGTTTGGATGGTGACCAAACCAAAAGACTCTAAGAAATATTGTTTTGAAAAACATTTTCCAGAAGTGTCATTTTAATTACTTTAAAAATGTCATGTGGTGTAACCAAAGAATAACGTATTTTCCATAATCCTTGAATTCCCCAGATAGCAGACCAACACTGAATCAACATTGAATCAATGTTAATGCATTAACCAAAAGATCATGGAGTCAATGTTGAAATTTAACATTGATTTTTCATCAGGATTGCACCCTGAAATAATGTTTTCAACAATGAAAAATCAATCAAGATGGACATAAAAGCAATGTTTTTTCAACCTTAATTAAATCATTAATTTAACATTGAATCAACATAGAAACAATATCACATAAATCTTGCTTTATGTACAGCCCGATTCTATGCCAGTTAATTGTCTATTTTTACTCATTTCAATCTAAACCAACGTAGGGATGTAATTAATATGGCGTTGAATCAAAAAGTCTCTCAAAGTAAACAACTTTAAACATTCAGTTTACATGCAAATGTTTTTATTTATGAACCTACACTGTTTGAACAGGAACATTCAGGAAAAACAAGTGGCTCTAAAAATGTGACTAAAACCACATTTTATACAAATAAAACATTATGGCCTGGTTTCACAGAGAGGACTTAGATTAAGCCAGGATTAGGCAATCAGGACATTTAAAGGGATAGTTAGCCTAAAAATGTAAATTCTGTCAGTATTTACTCTCCATCATGTTGTTCAACCCCGTAAGACCTTCGTTCATCTTCGCAACATGAATTAAGATATTTGTGATTAAATCTGAGAGCTGGATCACTCCTCCATAGCCTTCTAAGGGATTGAAACTTGTTCCCCGAAAAGTTATTAAAGACATCGTTAAAATAGTCCAAGTGACTACAGTGGCTCAATCTTAAATTTATCAAGCGACGAGAATACTTTTTGTGCGCAAAAACAAACAAAAATAACGACTTTATTTCAACTATACATTTCCTTCTCTGTGGGCCTCGAGTCATTGTCATTGTTTTGAGACAATGCAAGACACACAGGACACGCATTAGCTGAATAAACGTTAGCCAATGCAAACATATAGAAAATAGTTGACAATGAATAGACAGGAGTCCAATAATAGCAAAACGAATCACTTATTCTAAAAAGAATATCAAGTAGAAGTGTAGATGAATCCGAAATATGGTGCTCTGTTAACAGTAAAGTCTGTCTTTAACGAATTTTAAAAACATGGATGGATAATCACGGGCGTCAGTTTGGTTTGAAATGTGGTGGGGACAGAGACGCATGCGGAAGTGCATTTTCAGAAGTGCTGGGTACAACTTGTCAGTGACGTGCGGTGATGTCTTAAAGAGGCTAGGCACTGAGTTGAAAGCCAGATTACCTGGTTTATTGTTTAGGCTAATAATACGTAATTAACAGTAAACGTTACGCACAAGCAGGGGCGTGGTAGCGGGGGAAAAGGGTACAAGGGGGGGCAGAGTACCCAGCCCCCCCCCGTTGGAGAAGTCGCCAAGCTCAAGTCAGAAGTCCATGGCGGGGGGCCCAGCTAGATGGTTTGTACCCAGGGACCAAAATATGGTACTACACCCCTGCACACAAGCGCGGCATATCAAGAAATGTACAAAACAGGATGTAGGCCTATTTCGAGTACTCTCACAGTTTCTCTCTCTCTCTCTCTCTCTCGCACGCACACACACGCGCACACACACGCACACGGCACAGGCACACATCGGTAGTTATGTCCCTTCCAGCATCAGAATGCAACCATTCTTAATCCTTAATTGTTGCACAGCGGCCAATTATGTTTGTCAGTCAGCAAAAGCAAAATCACACACTGCTCAATTGAATACAATCACACACTGCTCAATTGAATACGAGTATTGTATTCAAATTGAATACAATACTCGTGAAAAGTCCTCTTACAGGCTCCCGCTTCCTCTCGTTGTATTGACGGAAATGTCAGAGGGAGAGGAAGCGGGAGCCGGTAAGAGGACTTTTCACGAGTGAAGATATTATTGCACCAAGTCGAAGTGCTCAAAAGCACTTGTTATGGTATTCCGCCATACAATATAGTCATCAATTTTAAACGCTTAGAAAAGCGCAACGGTTTATTTTGTGTCACCAGCCCAGGTCAAGTTACACTACTCGAGTAACTGTGTTTACATAGGGAAAACGTGGAAGTGTTTGGTCGCTTCTCTGCTTGGCCCATATTTAATGCATGGGCTAAGCTAAGTGCTAACATAGTTTTGCGGCAATACAGAGCGATATAGTGCACGCACTGAGACGAGAGAGGTATGTATCAACTCGTCTTAGTTAAGGGAATAACATAGTTTAATAAGAAAAACTGGTGGAGTATCCCTTTAACTCTATGAACACGGCCGGTGCAGTCATACTGACTTTGAATTTGGCGGGGAGGATTGGGCATGTAGGCTAGCTGTGGTGTAGCCTAATGACGTTAGCTGCGCTTAATATTGCAAATGTCCAGTAATATCTCGATTTTAATTGGTCTGTGTCTGATACCTAACGGATGATTACTGGCATAACATATTTACGTCCAAAGGCACAGCAGATTTGTGCTTTTTGCCGTACATGTTGAAGAATACAGGATCGAAGTGCGCATGCTCAACATACAGTAAACAAATAATAGTAACAGAAAAATGCCAGTAGACAGTATAAGCACTGCTTATTCTACCATTTGTTTTTATTATTTATTATGTTTTTGATTATGCGTAACTGCTGCATTTGTCATCATAACGTCTAAACAATTGGAATAACACACATATTGCATATAAATCACAAGAATAAACAGTAAAAAAATATTTTGGCAGGTATAGTTTTTTTTTCTC
Source organism: Siphateles boraxobius (assembly GCF_051911475.1). Taxonomy (NCBI): domain Eukaryota; kingdom Metazoa; phylum Chordata; class Actinopteri; order Cypriniformes; family Leuciscidae; genus Siphateles; species Siphateles boraxobius. The sequence continues at coordinate 145,772 of NW_027508729.1, forward strand.
TCATCAAAACTGAATATGTTCATCAGTGGTAACAGTCTATATCAAGCAAGGACACGTTTGTGTGCATTTTATTTTGTGATTTCACCGGAATGAATAGAGAGTCTCCACAACAGCGATAGATTGAAGCGCGCATCCGAGTGAAGAATGCGCTAACCATAAGAGAACACTTTATCCATGCTTGCCGCGGCAACGAGCGCTCAGCTTGAGTTCAAAAACAACACATTTTAGCGCTAGATATCTTATTTAATAGCGAATTATATTAATTCTCTGCTAGTTAACTGGATATGTTTTATTTATTTTTATACGTACCCACCGTCCCCACCGAAATCGACGCCTATGCTTAGGTGGACGATAAATAGCAGCAATCAAAACCACAGAAGGTTTAATTATAGTAAAAAAATGCGATTCAAAACTAGAATAAAGATCAAAATTTAAAATCTGTTTGCATTTAAAACTGTCTTTAAAAAGTGAGACGATCCCCCCTCCTCTTCCAGAAAGTCTCGGAGTGTTGAAAAAGCTGGTGTTAGGAGATCAAAGTTCAATCATGGGCGATTCATCACCCTCACGCATCCACGTCTCGGTTATGAACATAAAATCTAGAGCATGGGAGTCACAAAGTTCGCGAAGAACAAATGTCTTGTTTAACAATGACCGGACATTCAGAAGACCCATCTGGACCTTTATTTCTCCAGCGACCGATGATAATTGCAACACACCGCCTCCTCTGCATCCCCTCCTCTCAGCCCAATAGGGTCGCAACAGCTGATCGGACGCCGGGCGAACAGGTTGAACACACCGCTGCCGATGCACCAAATCCAGATACCCATAGTCAAGTCAAGTCGAGTCATCCTCACTTATATAGCGCTTTTAACAATGTAGATTGTTTCAAAGCGGCTTTACAGAGATAAAGATATAATTTAAGGTAACAGAGATTGGTTTAGTTTTATAGTGGTTCTTGAAAAATGTTTTTTCCAGCTAAAGTTAGTTTTGATTGATTCACTTCCGTCTAAATGATCATTTGTTATTAAATTAGGGGCCGCTGAGACGACACCGTTCTCTCTAAATAGACTTTAAACGTGAAACTGTGAATAGACGCTGATGGCGTTCACATTCGCATTAAGAATTGATTCTATAGTTATGTGCGTTTGAATATATGTGCGCAGGTTTGTAATTCCTTACAAACCATGCCTAAACAAAATACTTGTCTTGTCTATAAATTTTGATGCAGAATTTTATTTTATCTTATCACTTCGGGTAGGTACGCGAACCGAAAAATTCCACAACGCTTTATCTGTAGAGTGGTATAGGGTTCCTCCATAGGGAGAGGCTAGTTGGCACTTCAGCACTGCATTGTCATCAGGTCCAGGCGAAAGTCCTTCGTCAGATCTGGAAACAGCCTGGATCCGGCAGGCTGCGGGAAAAACTCGAGATAAACAAAGACACTAAAATTAGCATAGATGCCATTCTTCTTATGATGTAACGAGTATATCAGGATTTAAGGGAAATGTTCCCAGTTCCGGCTGACCTAATCTATGCAGCCTAATATTGAATTATAGAAGTCTACAGAGTGTTATGTGAATGCTAGGTCAAAGAGATGTGTTTTTAGTCTAGCTTTGAACTGACAGACTGTGTCTGCTTCCCGGACAATGTTAGGAAGATTGTTCCAAAGTTTTGGTGCTAAATAGGAAAAGGATCTACCGCCAGCAGTCGATTTATATATTCTAGGTATTATCAACTGGCCAGAACTTTGAGATCGCAATAGACGTGAAGGACTATAATGCGTTAAGAGCTCGCTCAAGTACTGGGGAGCTAAACCATTTAGTGCTTTGTAAATAATCCGCAATATTTTAAAATTTATACGATGTTTAATAGGGAGCCAATGCCGTGTTGACAGAACCGGGCTAATATGGTCGTACTTCCTTGTTCTGGTAAGAACTCTAGCGGCTGCGTTTTGAACTAGCTGTAGTTTGTTTATTAAGCGTGCAGGGCAACCACCCAGTAGAGCATTACAATAATCTAGCCTTGATGTCATGAACGCATGAACTAGTTGTTCTGCATTTGTCAATGAGAGCATATGACGTAATTTAGATACATTTTTAAGATGGAAAAATGCGGTTTTACAGACACTAGACAAGTGACTTTCAAATGAAAGATTGGTATCAAAGAGCACACCCAGGTTCCTAACTGACGACGAAGACTTAACAGAGCAGCCATCAAGTGTTAGACGGTATTCTAGGTTATTGCGTGTGGAAGTTTTTTGTCCAATAATTAGAATCTCTGTTTTCTCAGAATTTAGTAGTAGGAAATTACTAGTCATCCAATTTTTTATATCAACTATGCATTCCGATAATTTTGTGAATTGGTGAGTTTCGTTAGGTTTGGAAGAAATATAGAGCTGAGTATCATCAGCATAACAGTGAAAGCTAATTCCATGTTCCCTAATGATATCTCCTAAATGTAGCATTTACAGAGTGAACAGCAGCGGTCCTAGTACTGAGCCTTGTGGTACGCCATACTGAACTTGTGATCGATAAGACATCTCTTCATTTACTGCTACAAACTGATAGCGGTCAGATAAATATGATTTAAACCATGCTAATGCAATTCCACTAATGCCAACATAGTTTTTTAGTCTATTTAAGAGAATGTTGTGGTCAATGGTGTCAAATGCAGCACTAAGATCAAGTAACACTAATAGAGAGATACAACCACGATCGGATGATAAGAGCAAATCATTTGTGACTCTAATGAGAGCTGTCTCAGTGCTTTGGTGCGGTCTAAATCCTGACTGGAAATGCTTGCAGATATCATTTCCTTCAAGAAAGGAACACAGTTGTGAGGATACTGCCTTTTCTAGTATCTTTGACAGAAAAGGTAGATTTGAGATCTGCCTGTAATTGACTAATTCTGTAGGATCAAGTTGCGTTTTTTTAACAAGTGGTTTAATCATAGCCAGCTTAAAGGTTTTTGGTACGTATCCTAGAGACAAAGACGAATTAATGATGTGAAGAAGAGGATCTATGACTTCTGGAAGCATCTCTTTCAATAGTTTAGTCGGTATAGGGTCTAACATACATGTTGTCGATTTAGATGAATTAACGAGTTTGCAAAATTCTTCCTCTCCTATGGCAATGAATGCATCAAATTTTACCTCAGGGGGACTATAATGCACTCCCTCATGCGATGCTGTAGTAGACGGTTGCATAGTTATAATTTTGTCCCTAATACTATCAATCTTATAAGTGAAGAAGTTCAAAAAATCATTACTGCTGTGTTTCTTGGAAACTTCTGGGCTTGAAGCTTTCTTTTTCGTTAGTGTAGACACTTTTTCAAATAAATACCTAGGATTATGTTTATTTTCTTCTAATAGGGTTGAAAAATAAGCAGATCTAGCAGCCTTTAACGCCTCTCTGTAAGCAATCGAGCTCTCCTTCCATGAAATCCGAAATACCTCTAGTTTTGTTTTCTTCCAGTTGCGCTCCATTTTTCTGGCTGCTCTCTTAAGGGCCCCGGGGTGTGCTCGTTGTACCACGGCGTTGGACTATTTTCTTTAATCTTCTTTAAGCGCCACGGAGCAACTGTGTCTAAAGTGCTGGAAAGGAGAGAGTTAAAAGTTTCTGTTGCAATATCAAGTTCTGCTAAGCAATCTGGGATGCTGAGATGATGAAACTGATTAGGAAGATTATTGATAAAGCAATCTTTAGTGGCAGAAGTGATAGGTCTAACATACTTGTAACACGGAGTTGGCTTTGCAGCCTTGGCTAAATGTAATTTACATGAGACTAGATAATGATCTGAGATGTCGTTGCTCTGCTGCAGAACTTCAACAGCATCAACCTTGATTCCATGTGATAATATTAGATCTAGAGTATGATTACGACAATGAGTAGGTCCTGACACGTGTTGTCTAACTCCAATAGAGTTAAGAATGTCTTTAAATGCCAATCCCATTGCATCTTTTTCAGTATCTACATGTATATTAAAATCACCAACAATTAGGACTTTATCTGCAGTCAATACTAATTCTGATAGAAAGTCAGCAAATTCTTTGATAAAATCTGTATGGTGCCCTGGTGGCCTGTATACAGTTGCCAGCAGAATTCTCAAAATTGATTTATCGTTTACATTATATATTTTTACATTAAGCACCAACACTTCAAAATAAGTATATTTAAAACTAGATTTTTAGTGGTTTTGAAAATATTACTATAAATTACAGCAACACCTCCCCCTTTGCCTTTCAGACGAGGTTCATGTTTATAACAGTAATCATGGGGGGTGGACTCATTTAAAGTAATGTAATCGTTTGGTTTTAGCCAGGTTTCTGTCATACACAGCACATCTAGGTTATAATCTGAAATCATATCATTAACTATGAGCGCTTTTGAAATAAGGGATTGGATATTCAGCAACCCAAGCTTTATCGTTTGTTCATCTGTATTATATCTATTTTTTATTTGTTGAATATCAATTACATTTTTAACCTTAGATCGGTTTGGACGTTTTTTGGATTTCCAAATTCGGGGAACAGACACAGTCTCTATATGATGATATCTAGGTGAAAGAGGCTCTATGTGATGGGATTTATCTGACCTTGGTGATGCGAGGCCGCTAGCAGACGGTCGGTTTAGCCAGTCTGTCTGCTTCCTGACCTGAGCCCCAGATTGTCATGTTTTATCTCTAAGACTATGAGCCAAATTACTAGAGAGAAGAGCAGCACCATCCCAGGAGGGATGAATACCATCTCTTTTCAACAGGCCAGGTTTGCCCCAAAAACTTTTCCAATTGTCTATGAATTCTATATTATTTTGCGGACACCACTTAGACAGCCAGCCATTGAGTGATGACAATCTGCTAACTGCCAACTAGACTTGACTAACTATCTCATCACTCCTTCGAACAGGAAGGGGGCCAGAGCAAATTACAGTGCCTGACATCGTACTTGCGAGTTTAAACACCTCTTTAATGTTAATTTTGGTGATCTCCGACTGGCGGAGTCGAACATCATTAGTGCCGACGTGAATAACAATCTTAGAGAATTTACGATTAGCATTAGCCAGCACTTTTAAATTTGCTTTGATGTCAGGCGCTCTGGCTCCCGGCAAACATGTGACTATGTTGGTGGTGTCCCTATTTTCACGTTCCGTGTGATCGCATCGCCAATTACCAGGGCACAATCAACAGAATTCTCAGTGGGTGTTCTGAGCGGGGCAAATCGATTTGTTATGGTAATCGGAACGGAAGAGTGTTTTTCTGATCCGCGACTAGAGCGATCCCTCACCGTCACCCATTTGCCTTGCTGCACAGGCAATAATTCAGCCGGAACCGAATCATGTAAAGAGTTCACTATGCTAGGCGCATCCAAAATAGTATCTAAAGCTCTAGCACACTTACTATCCTCAATTTAGTTTAGCTACTACAGGTCCATTAATTCGTTGTGTAATACTCCACAATTTAAAAAAAAAATCTACTAAAAAACTCCTAACATTAAATTTTTTCCCTGGACGAAGCAAAACACCTAACGTTACAGCAAAGAGTATAGTACCAAGTACCAAGAGGCGAAACTCAATAGAACGTTCCATTGCAACAAACGCGCGCATGCGCAGAGCAGCAGCTCCGCCATCTTGGACTGAACGCAACACAGCTGTCATAGAATTGAACGATACCGGTTCCAATTCAAAAGCGGTTTATGGAACTAAATAGTAGTTTCTAGTTTTTAATATCTCTATGGCCTACACTAAAACGGCGTGTTGAATAATGTACAACAAAATAATGCTTATGGATCGGTTTATAATTAAACAATTTCGTCATAGAGCATGACGCTGTCAAATAGGCTATTTATTTACCCCAGTAACTTTTGGGCATAACTCCCGTTTTCATACACAGCACAATTTTACAACAACAGTAACAACATTTGAACCTCATGAAAGGATTAACAAATTCATTGAAAAAGCCAAAACACAATGAACAGTGAGTTAGGTGAAAGGGACAACACATTAGTCAAGAGAGAATATTTAAATTTAATAGTAATAGAAGATCGTCACAAAATGAACAGTAATAAAATTGGTGATGGTAAGTAGATCACATAATTTCTGCCTGTATTAACTTACACACTTTAATTCATCTTGACTGATAAAAACTTTGTACAACATGCTACATTTGATACAGAAAGAGAGAGTTAATGTACCGATGACTTAGCTTTAAAACTTTTCTGTAGCGCTTCTGTTTGGTCTGTGGGAGTTGTCGATTTTGGGTCCCTAATATATGGTTCTGACTCTATTGAATAGTTTCACCATGTAAATAAGATTGTTTTTGCACTTTTCCTTGTCACACACAACTTCCCTGCACTCACTGTTGTACATCCATGCCTCTATTTACGTATGGAGACGTACGTACGCTACTCACTTTAACGTTAATAAAAACCTTTTCTACTTTACCTCTCTGGATCTTTGGGGAATCTATGAAATGATAGTTGATTGGTTGTACACCTGTAGTTGTTGCAGTTGATGGCAGAACACTGTGTTCTTTGTTTCCAATTATTTCCAGACATAATGCTGTACAGTTGTGCTAACGGTAAACCCGTTGGTTCAGTCCAAAATGGCGTCAGCGCAACAGCAGCGCCATCTAGCGATTTTTACCAAAACTGCAACGGAGTTTCACCTCTTGTTACTTCTATACTCTTTGGTTAGAGTTAGGCACATGTAACGTAACGTTAGCTAGCGTTAAGCACTTTGTATTAACTTACATACTTTCATCATTAATTTGGGCAAACAAATAGACGAATAAATCAGAGCAAACATGTCAAAGACAAATAAAAGAACAGACAAATACTTTAAAAACTAAACTCAATATTATAATGCGTGAATTCACACAGCCTAATGAGTTTTGTCCCGCTCCTCGCGCACAGCATTTCAAATATGTTGCGCTGCATACACGGTACAGAAGGCATTTAATTTAAAATGATGTTATCATGGTCTAAACTGAATACATTTCTAGAAAATAAACGAGTAAAGGCAAAATCTTGTATACAAAATATTCAGTAATAGCTTGGCGCTAACCTACCTGTAACGTTACGGCCTATCCTATCGTAAACGGTCCAGCAAATTCCAAATTTCGAAAAATTTCGATTAATTACGACTCAAGTATACTCTTAGTATCACGTCCACAAACAACGTTAATTAACTCTAAAACACACGTTGCATTATCAAGATTAAAACACATTTCCAAGTTCAACCTACCTTTCAACCAAGAGGAGAGAATATGACTGCTGAGCAGAAAGTCCAAGACGCTTGTGTGTCGTGACGTCAGAAAAACGTCTGACGACGCGGGGTCCTCATGTTCTCCCAGTGGGGGAAAATTATGCCGGGCGTACAACAAAGGATTTTCACAGTCCCAGACTAAAGACCGGCAGTCTTTAGAGTCTCGGCGCGCTCCCGTCGTCTCGATCGTTAAATGTGAGGTGATAATCTGCAGTCGGCGACCCGATTTATGCCAGTCTTTCTCTAGTCTTTCATATCAAACATGTTTGATATTATCGCAAGTCTTTAGTCTGAGACTAAAAACTGTGAACCCAAGTCCTTAGATAGCCTTTAGCTGATAATCTTATAAAGTCTTTTCTAAATCTTTTCAAAGTCTTTAGGTGTACAGAAAGCATTAAGCTGACCAAAAATCAACATTGATTCAATGTTTGTCTTTTTCAACACTGAAAAGCATTGAAATATCAACATTGATCCAATATTATTTAGGATTGAATTTTCAACCTCAACCAAAATGATGATTCTGATGGAATTTCAACATTGAATCAATGTCAGGCATAGCCACGGTTGTGCCAGGGTGTGCCGGTGCCACCCACAGTAGATTTTTTGACACCTAAAAATAGATGCAGAATTATTTTTTAAAGTCTTAATAAAAATGTTTTTTTTTAACTTGTACTATTGTTGTTTACTTACAATATTTGTACATTTAAAATGTATTTTAGTTTTTTAATTATTATCGTTAAAAAAAATATCTGCCGACATTCGGACTGCCAAAACATCCGCAACAGCCGCTGACTGTCTGACGGGAAAAGTTGAGGCTCGCGCAGCCTCATGAGGAGAAATGGAAACAACGAGCACAGTTCACACAAAGAAACTTAATGAACATACAGCGGTTAAAAAAATGCATGTGGAGTTTTTATATTTATAACATATGATACAGTTAAGCAACATCACACAACCACGAGTGCTGAATAATACCATCACAATTGAAAATGGGACACTGATTTCATATGACAGTTCAATAAACAAGTAATTAATATCAAGTCATTTACATTTTAGACACAATATTGACTGTTTTTGTTCTATTTGAGCAGCGAAAATAGTTAAAAACAAAGTTCACAGCAGAACCCCAGCACATATCACCGGAACACATAACCGCATTACTGAATGATTCAACGCTTTGAATGAATCGGTTGAGTCAAAGATTCAATGACCTATTTATGTCTACCCATCAAACAACTAACGATTCAGCCGTTTAAAAGAATCATTTGAATAAATGACTCAATAACGTACGCGTTTAGACGGTCACCTGCCATCCCCTACTGGTGGTTTAGTTTCGAGTTTAAAAGTAGGCTATCATTCTATTTGTATATTCAAAAAATATTTAAAACAATCTCATAACATTATTTAATGCAGTTGTAAGTGTAAATTAATTAATTTGATTGGTAACAGCCATATAGTTTCTTATTATTTCAATTGAATTTATTGATCAAATTTAAGAATTTAAAATGAAAGATGAAGCATACACTCAAAAAAATGATGTGTTGGCTTTACTTAACTTTTTTATGTAAACAGGTTCCACTGGTTCCACATAACTGGGTTTCGTTAAACAAACATAATTTGTTCATGTAACTTCAACATCATGGAAGTAATTTTCAGCGATCCAATTAAACTCTGAGCTGAGTGTTAAATGAACACTGAAGCAGTGTTAAAGTTAATGAGATAATTAAGTGAATAATTGAGTGATGATTGAGCATTATTGAAGACACCTGATGTTAACAAGCAGAATCACTGAAGGAGAAAACCGGAATTTCAGGCCACCATTATGGTGATCAGTGTTTGTTTAGTTGGGCTCTTGACCCCCACATTATTATCTTAATATTTTGCCTGGCTGCTATATCTGAGTTATAACAGCCAGATAATCAAATAGATAATGTGATCTGTAGATGTTGGTTGTGTTTTAACATAATCATTATATCACAATCATTTGACCTGAATCATTGAACTCATACAGAAGCCAAATTCTGAGTTAAGTTTACCTTATGGATTATTGCAGCACTGCCGTTGTAGAGCATTACATTTTGTAGAAATCCAAATGATCAAACCAAAAAAAAAAAAAACGTTCAAAAAAACGTTTGTATGCAGGCACGCACAGACATCAATATTTAGCGTATGACTCTCAGCAATGGTGACAAACAGATCACCTCTGAACATAAGCTCATTATTTATTCATGCAGCAATGCGTGATGGGAGCCATGAATGAGTTTTGATTGGTGGCACCCAGAATGCACTGCAACATGCTTTATAATTGTCAACATTGTTGAGATTCACAGGCTGATTCTTGATGTCTGTGTGTGCCTACATAAACTATTCTTTTTTTTATTTGATCATTTGGATTCCATTGAAAAGGCTAAAAATGGTATGCTATACAACGGCAGTGCTGCTATAATCCATAAGGTAAACTTAACTCAGAATTTTGGTTCTATATGAGTTCAGTGATTCAGGTCAAATGATTGTGATATAATGATTATGTTAAAACACAACCAACATCATCAGATTACCTTTTCTATTTGATCATCTGGCTGTTATAACTCATGTACAGCAGCCAAACAATCTAAAGTTAATAATGTGGGGGTCAAGAGCCCAACTAAACAAACACTGATCACCATAATGTTGACCTGAAATTCCGGTTTTCTCCTTCAGTGATTCTGCTTGTTAACATCAGGTGTCTTCAATAATGCTCAATCTCTCAATTATTCACTTAATTATCTCATTAACTTTAACACTGCTTCAGTGTTCATTTAACACTCAGCTCAGAGTTTAATTGGATCGCTTAAAATGACTTCCATGATGTTGAAGTTACATGAACAAATTATGTTTGTTTGACGAAACCCAGTTATGTGGAACCAGTGGAACCTGTTTACATAAAAAGGTTAAGTAAAGCCAACAAATCATTTTTTGAGTGTATTTAAACCGATTAGGGAAAAATGCTCTTTATGAAGGTTAAAATATCATAAATATGCAGATTTTAATATGTAAAAGCTGACTGATCACTGATGAGAATATTGCTTCAGGATAAATTTTATTTACAACACACACAAAAAATCCCATTTGTTTCTGGACAAGCAATTTTTTTACTTGGACAAGTGAATGACCGATTTACTTGTTCGAACGACAAGCACATGAAAAGCCTTAATGTTGAGCGCTGAGTTATATTTTATATAGTATTATGTTTATATGCCGAGCCAAAGTATAGTTTTTACACATCAGCCCAGTCTATTCTGTAAAGTTAGTGATACGCCGGGTCAAGGGTTTTTTTGCACATTAATCGGACAATAAATGTGGCACACCCATTTTTCCTCATGCACACCTAGAGACGCTTTTCTGGCTACGCTATCTGGGTCGTGTTTGTGAACACTTGATAATCGTTATTTTCTAAAATAAATTTAAATATAGGCCCAATAGTTAGAAAACACATCAAATACACGAAAAAATAGTCCACTATATTCCATATATGTTTGTAAAATATATTTATTTACATGACTTTTCACAAGTAAATAAACAAAAATCCCTTATATTAGAACCCTGAGTCAACTACCGGTAATCCAGATTTAGCAAAATTAAAGTAACAATCTAATTACATTCAGATTCACCAACGCAACAATACAATACAAACAATATAAACTATGACCTGAATGATTTAGGGGAATAAGACCCCTGAATGAATTCTGTACACCTAAACAATGATAAAATAAAAAGTATTTTATCTCATAAAAAAGGTTTTCACATTAATCATGGATTCGCTAAATCTTCCTCCCGGAGCAGAATTATCTAGTATAAAAGTCAACACTGATCTCCACACATAACAGTCATTTTACTTGTTTCATGTAATTTTTTTAAAAACCTTTTTTGATGTGGCGCATTGCTGTAACGGCTCAGTTCAAGCGTCTCTTGACTAAATTCAATAGTTTCTAAATAATCATGATTGAAAATTAGAAGGAATGATAAAATATGTAGAACAACATACTAACAGATCATGTCTCATGTAATAATCGCTCAAACTGAGAAAGCATGAGAGCAATTACATTTATCTCAGAAAAGTCATTCAATGACAATAAAATCATTAGACAGTTAGATAACTCAAAAGAGGAACATTTTGCACTATATTACATATTCATTATATATCACTCCCTACAGAAAAACGCGATTATGCGATCGCACAAAGCAATCAGCCAAAGTCCACATATTTGGCCTATACCGGAGTCGCATTTTTTTCAAATAAGCCGCACTTTCGCTGCATAAATTGCCAATTTGAGCTGGCATGATTTCATAAAAAGTCACATATAAATCTTAGCAGAAAGTTGAAGAAGAATTTTTTTTAACAATTAAATTGTTGAAGAATTTTTTTTAACAATTAAATTGTTGATATAAAAACTTAGATTTGTTTAGATTTAAATTAATTGCCCTGAAATGAATGTCGACCCATTATCTGAAAATCCATTACCAAGTGCTTGAATGGTCCTTCTGATACTGGTTTGTGGCTTATTGGTGTCAATGTTCCTTTCCTAACATTGTTCTTGGCACAAATTTCACAAGTGGCCAGAAAAAAAAGACTTTTAATTTCATTTCCCTTATTCAAAAACATGCGCATCATTACAATATGATCACATGCCTACGGGGTATTTTAGAGTTTCCATTTAACAGTAAGAGGGAGTGATTTCTTTTGAATGTTAGTTGCCCTTTTTGACACCTGTGTGTTGCTGTAACCTGTTTCATTAAACCTACTTTCACTGAAGAGATAGGCCGTATCGATATACATCGGGCCACTGCTACTTGGAGCGGCTGTATTTTGTATTTAATTAAAGAATAGATCAGTGGCGAGCGATGACTCCTTTAACCGGTTATAGATCAGTGGCGAGCGGTGATTAATCGGTTGTGCTGAAAGGCTCTGAAATCAGGCCGTGAGTGCAAAAACAGCATGTACGACAGTAACGTTAAATACAAGTGCTCCACAGCGACTGGGTCACTGTTTGACAAAAACGGAATTCCTGCATAGTGTGCCTTTAAAGCATCTTTTGTGTTTCCATGGTTTCTACTACAGAAGTAAAACTGGAAATTGAGGTTAACGCTGATATGACGTTTCTGACAGCCGGCGCAATGACACGGTCCATTACACTGGTTAAATATGGATTTCTCTGGATTTAAAAATTATTGGAAACGTTTGCTAAAATATATTTGAATCCAAAAATCTTATTGTGTCTTCAACAACCTGGGATAGTCCTCATGCGAACCCTATAATGCCACCCTATAAATGATTTTCTGGATCCGCCCCTGGTGAGGAGCAGGGCAGCAGGTGCAGTGTCAGCGCCCCCTGGCTGTGGAGCTGCAGTAGTCGCACAAACTCCTCCGGCATCTTGTGCATGCGGCGGCTTGGGCGCATCAGGTCGTAATAATGGTATGGAATCGGCTGCTCCTGCAGGTCGCTGTCGAACGGCCAGAATCCGTAAACGTGAACATGCTCACACATTTCCAGTGCAGTGCTGATTAAAAGGAACCCCGTGGAGAGGCGGACCTCCTGCAGGCCACGCCCCTTCCAGAACCGGTCCAGTGTCCGCAGGTAAGAGGGGCTGAAGAACATTACCGGCTGCTGAGGCCTGATTGGCTGGAGGACTTTGAGTGCTGTGATTGACACTGATGTGCAGATCGTGTAGGCGAAGGCAGGAATAATGAGGGGTGCGTTTCCGTACACACTGACCCGCTCCACCAATAGATCCGGATTCTTCGCCAGGTCTTTGTATCTACAGAAACACCATTTTTTAATAAACGCTAATGACAGAACACTAGATGATCACATATGTGTGCACCACGGAAAATATGCCTCTGTTCCCCATCTGTCAGTCACGACTACGTTACGTAACTAATGGGGTCTCACTTGGGAGCACACCATGTTTACATTTTTATACCCATGTCATTACACACATTTGGGTCCTCATTAACCATATATACACCCACGACGGTCTCCATTGTAAGCCCTGTCCCTACCACCCCGTTGGTTGGACAGCGATCACTGAGGGCTTACGTGGGGCGCTGTGTAGGTTACGACTAAAGGCCAATTTATACTTCTGCGCCGAGTGTACGCCATAGTGTACCGCGTAGCATACGCACAGACGTGTACCATACGCCGTACCCTTCGTCGTACCCTGATGCGCACCTACCTCAAAAATTTAACTACACGTCGAGACCACGCAGACCGCAAGATCTGTGATTGGTCGGCTTGGTACAGGGGCGATTACAGGATTTTATAAATGGGGGGGCACAGGGGGGACCAAGATCCAGTCAGGGGGGGCCCATGGGAAATCAGAAAATTCCAATGGAAATAAATACGTGTTTAGAAAATATTAAGCACGATTTAAAAAAAATCTTTGCAATGCTCAGTGACCTAATATAGATGGTATTAAATGTGGCACTGAACAAGAGCCTGAAAATCATTTTGTATTATACATGGATTGGACCACACAGTTTTGCTCTAATAAATAAAAAACATCCCCTAGGCATTATTTAGTTATTTAACATGCTTTATTCTCAACACAAACACTGAATGTGTGTGTGTGTGTGTGTGTGTGTGTGTGTGTGTGTATGTGTGTGTGTGTGTGTGTGTGTGTGTGTGTGTGTGTGTGTGTGTGTGTGTGTGTGTGTGTGTGTGTGTGTGTGTGTGTGTGTGTGTGTGTGTGTGTGTGTGTGTGTGTGTGTGTTGGCGAACGTTCTCTGCATGAAATCTGCATGTTGGTGGGCTTAAAGAAACCTTGGATGTCCTGTTGCGGTGTAAAAATAAACAAAAACCCATTCAGTATAAATTACACAGAGTTGTAATTATAGTGCCTTTAGTCTTTAAAACAAAAGATAAAGTAATATGTGGGTCATTCCTGGTAAGCGGTGACATTTTGGCTTCATAAATGTTGGGAAAAAAAGGGCATGATTTTCATGTTTTTAGCATTCTATCAAAATAGTGACATGTTTAACATATAGGTTTGATGTTTGACATATAGGTCAAGCTCAGGGACTCTATAATAATAATTATTGGTAGATTGTTCAGACACTGTCCATAAAAATATTCCACCCTGTTAGGGACATATACGTATATCACAACATGATAATAATGTAAATGTTAAACAATAATGAGCTTTTCTTGGATAGTATATGTCCCTTATGCCATCTTAGATTTTTTCTTCTTCTTGAAACAAGCAAAACAATTTTTGATGAATCGAATATGTTTAACATTCCACCCTTAGGTTTATAGATCTAACAGGGTGGAAAATTCTGAGCTAAGTTAGCCATAGCTCTTTGAGTGATCAACATTTAGCTAGCTAACCTTCTACAGATGAACAGAACTTTTAGAACCATGTCAGATTTGTTTTTACATTTTTTTTGATAGGACAAACATTCTCCATAACATAGCCTAACAGGGTGGAACTTTAAGGGTGGGACAAGCAGGATAACATTTCAAAAACTAAAAAAAAAGTTAGGAGTGAGAGCTGAAGCATACCTCAGTTTATACAGTTGAATTCCAGCAGGTAAAAGAAAAGAAATTTCACTTCTTGAAAATGGTCTCAAGGAAATTGCAGTTGGATTTGGAAGGCAAAAAAGTACATACTAACAGGGTGGAAGATGACTTCAGGGACGCAGTAATTGAAGAAAATTTTTAAGAAAAAGACCAATATTTCCACATGATTTATATATGTATGATTAGAGGCAATTTAGCCTAGTCTATAAAATAATTAAAAATATATTGAGGTTTTTGTCATTTCATGGTTTATATTTCTTGCAGAAGTTGATTACTGTGCACTGAGGACATGATATAATTGAATGCATACATCAATTAAAATTGTGTAAAATACAAAATAGTATTTTTAATGTAGGCCTATATTATCTCTGATTAAATGGTAAAGAATACTTAAATCTACAATTTAAGTCATTTATTATAAATATGTGACTCATTTGAGAGAAAATATGAGTAAATAAATCATTGGGACAGGAAAGTCACCGCATACCAGGAATGACCCATGTATCTATTTTGTAGACGCACTGCCGCAGAATAACACTGACAAGTCATCTGCCGAAATTACGTTAGCTAATCTAACGTTACTGGCTTGATCAGTCACATGAAAGTAATCAGACCAACATATGGTGCGATATTTCAAAATATATACTGTAATTGAGTGTGTATATACCATAAACAGTGACGTGTCGAGGTGTCTCTCTCTCTCTCCTAGGCTACTTTTGAAAAACGCGGACCTGTGATTCCGCTTTGCGAATCGCAAATCAACCAGTGATTGACAGCGCTCTGATCCAATGGCGTTGGGCATTGTCAGGTTGACAGTAAATCTAGCCCAATGATGTTGGGGGGGCACCAGGGGGGGCCAATCATATTACAGGGGGGGCCAGTGCCACCCCGTGCCCCCCTTCTAGACACGCCCCTGGCTTGGTAGCATCACGTTTCCTCCTACGCATTTCTGCCGTGTTCTTCAGCACTGCCCGCCATTTATACTACGCATTTGTAAATTCAGAAGTTCAGTAAAAAATTCAGTGATGAAAGATGGAAATGGACCAAGTGACCGAGCGATTGGTTGAAGAGGTGCAGAAATACAGCCATCTGTATGCTCTGTTTCAAGAATATAGAGATGCCAGTAATGGCCAATGAATATGTTTTAATTGAAGTGGTTATAATTTAATTTAGACATAGCAATCAATAAAATAATATTCTGAGAGCTTAAAATTAATCTGTAAAGTCATAATTAAAATCATATTTCGAATTGCATGGGAGCCAATGGGAGCTGAGCTCCCATAGAGAGAGGATGAGCTCCCATGAAAGCAGTAAAATCATACACCTGTTTTTTCCCCTTTCTTCTTCAATACGACAATTCACCATGACGTCACAACAATAATAGACGTTCCTCCGGATGGCAAAAGCCGAAGCGTTCCTATGGCAATACTAGTAAATTACTTGGAAGGGAGACCCACCGTCGGCAGTAGCCTAATCTACATTTCAACAGTTGATTCAAAAACAGACGTGGTGGAAATTCAGACATAGTTAACATGATCATTAGAGCTTAGATTCTCTGCCCGAGTCGGGCCGATATTTCCCATCACTATCCTCGGGCCGGGCCGGGCCTTTGATCTAGAGACGTGCACTCCCAACGCAAAAGAGTGCGGCGCGGGGGTAGATTTGATGGCCGAGTGCGAGCGCGGGCGTTAGAGATGCGCGGTTGGCGGTTATAGCCGCGGACTCCGCGGGTAAACCGCGGATCGGGCGGATGAAGTGACGAAAAAATATATTTTAATTAAATTCGGGCGGGTGGCGGGCGGTTTCTAGTCTCGCGGCTGTAATCAGTGCAGTTGGTGCAGATGGATGGCGGACGGATGATGAGTTTTGTGATGCGGTTGCAGATGAAATAATAGCCCATTCTCTATTGGGCGGTAATGCACTCACTCTGGGTGTGCGGTTGCGGGAGAATAAAACGATTCTTGGGACTCCCGAAACTAGAAATATCTATGAATAAAACATATAAAAACTAATACATTTTTATTCATCTGTTGCAGAAAAGCAACCAGAACATC
This sequence comes from Siphateles boraxobius, assembly GCF_051911475.1. Lineage (NCBI taxonomy): Eukaryota > Metazoa > Chordata > Actinopteri > Cypriniformes > Leuciscidae > Siphateles > Siphateles boraxobius. The sequence continues at coordinate 162,643 of NW_027508729.1, forward strand.
TAAAACAAAATAGAAATGATTTACAGGCCACAGTTTCTTTTTATAACATGTTTGCAGCGTTGAGCATTGTAGCCAATCACAGACATACAGTATGTGTTGATTTCTTGAACGCAATGGCCAATCAGAAGCATTTAAAATAGACTCCCCTCACCGCTAAAAATTACTCGGTTACTCACGTAACCTCAGTTACATTTACATTTTACATTTACATTTATTCATTTAGCTGACGCTTTTATCCAAAGCGACTTACAATTGCTATATTTCAGAGGTCGCACGCCTCTGGAGCAACTAAGGGTTAAGTGTCTTGCTCAGGGACACATTGGTGTCTCACAGTGGATTCGAACCCGGGTCTCTTACAAGGCCAAAGGCATGTGTCTTATCCACTGCGCCATCACCACTCAGTTCCCTGAGTTAGGGAATGAGTATTGCGTAGCTATACACAGTGGGGGGGAAACTCCTTTTCCTCGATTTACTGAAGCCTTTATGTAAAGCGCATTTGCAGCTGCACAGCTAGAACATGAGCGTCTCGCTCGCTCATAGGCTGCGCTGCGTAAACTGCACATCCAATGGCGTGGGCGCCTCCGACGTGCGACCAATGAGATCACTCTGTGTCATACACGTCAAAGCCCACCAAGGGGGCGTGACCTCAGTCTATAATAGTCCCCGAATTCGCAATTATAGCAGGTTTAACGACTGAAGCGACAACTCGCCATGATAGTATAGTGCGGCTGGCTACGCAATACTCGTTCCCTAACTCAGGGAACAGAGGTTACGTGAGTAACCGAGTAGTTCCCTTTCGAACGGTCACTTCGTATTGCGTAGCTATACGCAGTGGGGACGCCATTCAAAACGACGCACTGAGTAACTGGCTGCCACTGCAACTCAGGACCCCTGAGCCTACAGAACAAGCCATAACTGCATGATTATGTATAAATAGACCAGACACCGTAAGGGCTTAAATAGTACACATCAGTTAGAATAAACCAACATACTACACCAATTAATCCAGACACTGTCGGGGTTATTAGTATATGAACATATAACCAGTCAAGTGGGTTTATATATGAAATTATAATCGGCCAAAGCGGGTTTGTATATGTATGAAATATAACCGGCAAAAGCGGGTTTTGTATATGTCATATAACCGGCAAAAAGCGGGTTATATATATATATATATATATATATATATATATATATATATATATATATATATATATATATATATATATATATATATATATATATATATATATATATATATATCCGCCACCGACGGATCTTAATCATACCGAAAGCACCTTCGCCTGCAGGGAAGGCACTTCCAGGGAAGGCACTTCCATATTATAGAAACTCATAAATGTGGAAGGCGAGGACCAGCCAGCCGCATCACAAATATCACTAATGGGAATGCCAGATGACCAAGCCCATGACGAGGCCATACCTCTGGTCAAATGGGCCTCGATACCTGTAGGGCAAACTTGACCCGCTGCGGTATAAGCCATGGAAATAGCATCCACTATCCATCTAGACAGTCTTTGCTTAGTGACTGGATCCCGCTTGGACCTACCACCAAAGCAAAAGACAAAAAGCTGTTCTGATTGTCTAAAAGATGCAGAAAGCTCCAGATAGATTCTCAGCACTCTGACAGGGCAGAGAAGATTAACCTCTCCATCTTCTGCAGAAGGAGGGAGGGCTGATAAAGTCACCACCTGTGCTCTGAACGGTGTTGATAGCACTTTAGGAACGTAACTGTGTCTGGGCTTAAGGATGACTCTGGAGTCATCAGGACCCAACCCAAACACGCAGGGATCACGGAGAGCGCCAGCAGATCTCCCACTCGCTTGATAGATGCCAACGCCATAAGGAGAGCGGTCTTTAGCGAGAGGGATTTAAGATCAACCGATTGGAGCGGTTCGAATGGTGAACCTTTCAGAGCCCCCAGGACCGTGGAGAGGTCCCAAGGCAGCACAGAGGTCTGGAGGGGTTCATTCTCCTCGCACCTTTCAGAAATCTTACGACCAGGTTGTTTCTTCCCAGTGACTGGCCAACAATCAGAACGTGATGTGCTGCTATGGCTGCCACATACACTTTGAGCGTGGACGGGGAGCGACCCGCGTCCAGCAGCTCCTGTAAGAATGAGAGAACCACAGATATCTCACATTGCATATCTCTTGATTTTTCGAACACCAGCCGGAAAAACCCGACCATTTTGAAGCATACAGGCACCGAGTCGACGGGGCCCTGGCTTCAGATATAGTGCTTACCCTGGGTATCCGTTGAGGGGCCAAACATGGAGGGCCCATAAATCGGGTCTCGGAGGCCACAATGTCCCGTTAGCCTGTGTGAGGAGGTCTTTCCTCAGTGGGACAGGCCATGGGATTGTGTCCGATAACTGAACCAGTTCCGGGAACCACGGTTTGGTTTTCCAGAGAGGGGCCACCAGAAGGACTGGGCACCCGCTCTCTCTGACCCGTTTGATGACTTGCGGAATCATCGAGACGGGGGGAAAGGCATAAAGAGGACGGTTGGGCCAGACATGGGCCAGCACGTCCGTGTCCTTCGAGAAGAACACTTTGCAATGGGTGTTGATTCTCGAGGCAAAAAGGTCGATATCGGCCTCGCCAAACACCATCCATATCAGACTGATCGTCTGTGGGTCCAGGGACCACTCGCCGAGGGGAGAGTTGCCCCGTGAAAGCATATCCGCACCCACATTCTGGACGGCCGGGATATGTGCTGCTCTCAGAGAGCTCAGGTTGGTTTGTGAACATCAGAGGAGGTCTCTCGCCATCGCATGCAGTTTTCCTGACCTGATGCCCCCCAGGCGATTTATGTAGGCCACCACTGACATATTGTCTGTGCGGACTAAGACGTGGTGACCTCTGAGGTTCGACAGAAATGCCCTCAGGGCCAACCCAACTGCTTTCATCTCTAGACAGCTGATATATAAGCTCTGCTCCGTGCTTGACCAGAGGCCAGATGCAGGCATGTCCTCGTGCAGCGCTCCCCAACCCAGGTTGGACGCATCTGTAAGAACCACTTTCCTCCTGGAAATTGTTCCCATTGTCACCCCCTCGTGGTACCAGTCCTTAGCCCGCCAGGGAATCAGGGTTCTTAAACAACCGTGATTTACCATAATACGTAAGCTTCCTGAATGCCATGCATGAGTTGGCACACGGCGTATCAGCCAGTGCTGCAGCGGGCACATGCGCAGTAATCCCATGCGGAGTACTTTTGATGCTGCTGCCATGAGACCAAGCAGTTTTTGAAGCCCGTGCTTGCGTGCTCTGAAAGTGCTCTGGTGTGAGTCGCGCTGTCATAGCTCTCGAGTCTAAAACTGTGCCCAGAAAGATCACACTCTGGTTGGGGGTTAGTTTGCTTTTTGAAACATTGATTGTGAAACCCAGGCAATTTAGATGGCCGAGAATCAAATCCCTGTGAGCTAATAGCTCGATTCTTGACTGTGCCGGCACCAGCCAGTCTTCGAGATAATTTAACACACGCACTCCCTGATGTCTCAGAGGAGAAAGCGCTGCATCCACACACTTCGTGAATGTATGGGGTGCCAACGATAGACCGAACGGCAGAACGGTGTATTGATAAGCCTGGCCCTTTGAAGGCGAATCCCGAGAATGGCCTGTGACGAGGATTTATTTGAATGGGAAAGTAAGCATCTTTCAGATCCATTGTGACAAACCAATCCCCCGGGCGCACTTGCGCGAGGATATGTTTGATAGTTAACATTTTTAATGGCACTCTCATGAGAGCTTTGTTCAAATGTCTCAAATCTAGAATGGGTCTGAGACCGGTGTATTTTTTCGGAATCAGAAAATAGCGTCTGTAAAAACCTGTATGTTTTAGCGCGGGGGGGACTAATTCTATCGCCACTTTTGCCAATAGATTCTGTACTTCGGTGCGAAGCACGTGACCCACGTTGCTTCTCACAGAAGTCTCGAGAACCGCCTGAAATTTCGGGGGTCTGCGAGCGAATTGGAGCGAGTAACCTCGCTTTATAGTGTTTATGACCCAACTCGACACATCGGGGATAGCTTGCCAGGCTAAAACCCGTGTGGCTAGGGCTTGACACACTGATTGGGGCTGTTCGCCTAACGTGGGGGGACCTGATACCCTTATATTGTGATTTGTGCACACATTGAGTATTGGACTGGCTGTACAAGCATTTGCATGTGGGGAAGTCACTGTTACAACGGGGGAGGGGCCGCCTGGTGAAGGGGGACCACGAACCCATGTGTTGTGTTTTTCAAACATGCTCTTTTTGTGCTTTATTTGGGTCGCCGTGAAAATGGTGTTTGTTTGCAAAGAGGTGCTTACTGTTGCGGGCCTGTGTGCAGTAATAAAATCCCCAGCCGCCTGAACTGAACAGGGGGCTGTGGGAAGTCTTGTTGGCTTCTTTGAGGGTGGTCAGGCGAGCGCGGGACCCGTGCCCTCTCTCTTTCCCCTGCGTTTGCTGACTTTGACTGACTTTGGCGGCGCCGTGTGGGGCGCGGCGCTTGGTCTCGGGCCTTGGCGCCGGTAAACGCTTGGCTGCTCTTGGCTGGCGCTGGGCATCAGCCGCAGGGCGGGGCTGAGAGGCCTGTTTCACCGGCTTTGCTGGTCGAGGCGTCGACGGGGCTGGCTTGTGAGCGCTGGAAGTGACGCATGGCTTGGGACGCTTTCTGTGCCTCGGTGTATCTCTTCGAGAACCCCTTCACTGCCGGGCCGAAGAAAAAAAATGGTCGGGCCTTGGGCTCATAATTACAGTTAATGTGTCGGGCCGGGAAGCGCAAAGAAGACATCATGCACTACTTTTGATGACGTCCTCTCGCTTTAACCTCCTCACCCACAGGTTCAGCTGGATAGATTTACTTTTTTTCTGAAGGAAATCGATAAAACCCTACACCTTTTGTTGTATATCTGGCGGCGCAACACCAAACACAACACGTTTTCGCCATTGTTTCAACTTTGATCAACAACAATGATTTTAACTATGTAACCGTTTACAGCCAGCTGGATCTCTTCAGTTGGTCAGTAGAAGCGGCTCGAGTTCTGCCACCCGGAATTATCTTGGTGCCTATTGTTTACAAACATTCTAAAATGCCCTATATATCGAGGCATATTTATGTTAACCCTTTCACATGTAAATGTAAAATATTCTAACTGACTCCCAGCGTGAGTTTTTCGAGGCGACCGTTATTTAGAACCTGTGACTTTAATGTTTCCATGGTGACGCATCATTGCTTGTCACGTGACACAGCGCAGCCACAACACAGCACTAAATGAATGATGATCTGCTTTTATGTAATTTTTCCTTTCTTATTCAAAATATTCACAAATGTAGTAGCTATAGCATGAAACACATTACAATTGTCAAATATGTGCGAGTGGATGTGTTTAAACACCTTTATAACGATCGCGTTAGTTGAGCTGTATGCACGATGGGCGGCGCCATGTTAGTTTGTGCCACAGTTCAGAGAATCGGATCTGTTGTATTTACAAGATATCAATTCGTCTACTTCTCACGAAATACATGAAAGTAAGTGGCCGGTGAACTGGGAGAAGAATAGGGTAAAATGTAAAGCTACTTACACAATGTGTATCTGATATGAATAAAAGGTGTCGTCTTATTATAATGGAAAGGGTTATTATTGCCGCTTCCATAGACGTCACATCAGTGTGTATTTTACAAACTCAAAATCCTTGTTTTGCTAGAACTTATGTGTATTTAAATGTTTGAAACCTAAAATAAACATTATGTGGTTGAAAACACTCAATAGTTGTGATTGTGATATATGACAGCACTGAGCGCGTCCGTCTCTGGCTTAGCGCCAGCCAACGCGTGAAAGCACATTTGAATTTAGCAGTTGATCACGTGATGCACCGACCGTTCTAATCACACAGGTGTGATACTACATGCGAAAAGGTAAACAGCCTAAAAGAAACATGTTTTCCAAAAGACCGTATTTGGGGGTAATCCATCAGCCGGAAACTGAAGCTTCGCGGGGGCGCCATTGTAGCAGACCATCACCTGCGGTTATCATTCCATTGACTCCCATTCATTTTGGCGCCAGTTTGACAGCGAATAACTTTATATCTTGTGCGTCCAAAGACTTAATTTGTCCGTTATTTATTTCTAAAGAAACACAACAATGTAAGGCTCCATTACTTTGTATCTTACGTTATGGCCCCGTAGAAGCCGTTTTTGTAACAATAGGCTAACGATTGCGTTATAACCACGCGACTCTGTCGCACAATAGAGACATTACCGTATAGACAGGAGGAGAAGCTCGCAGGCAATCTTTTACTGTCTATGAGGCAATCGGGGGGACATAGAGGCATAAAGTCAAGGGAGAAGCCCATAGATAGAGAGTACATAAAAGCAACAGGACAAAATATTTCAACAACTTGTTTGAGGAATTAGGTGATTCAGATTTGTTTGGGACAGCTACTAGAAGATTTACAACTGTCAGACTGTCGTCAAGCTCAGTTTGAGCCTGCGCAGTCGCTCAGCCATCAGGAAGGAAGTGCAATAATCGGGCTTCATTTTTCTCCGTTGAAATCAATGGGGTCTCTGTGTCCATTTCTTTTACTGTCTATGGTATTCGGGCTACTGCTATAGGCACATTTAGGCTGCCTGAATGCAGCATGTTGAACCTCACCACCAAGCCACTAGGGGGCACAGGAGCACACTATCATTTTTTGAACTTGCGAACGTCAACCCTTTTAGAAGGGTTTGAGGACAACAAAGTCATACCATTAGTAGCAACAGGGTGATATAAGATGGTTTATTATTGTCATCTCTCTACTCTTGTATTAATAAACGTTGAACTCAAAAGAATGAAGTGCAGTGTTAAGCAATGTATTTATCTCACAAACCGCGCCTTCTCATAGGCTACTTTTTTTATTTTTTTAAAGAGACCCCCACAAAGATGAAATCATAATTCGAACCCTGATTAAAATGATAATCAAAGCTGTGAGGTTTTTTTTTCTGTGTGTGTGTGTGTGTGTGTGTACACTGACCGAAGCTGACTGGGGTTGATGGTTACCAGATCTGTCTTCAGTCCAACATCACTGTCATTAACTGTTGCCAAATTAAACCTGAAAGAGAGAGAAAACATCATATTAACATTTACATTTATGCATTTGGCAGACGCTTTTATCTAAAGCGACTTACATTGCATTTCAAGTGGGGGTTAAAGTGGGCCGGAACCTCAGCTAAATAAATAAATAAATAAATTCATGAATACCTATAAAAGCGCGGTGGTATAGGCTATTGTTAAAAAAAAAATATTGCGTGCACCGTCAAATTGCAGCCAGTCTGGAGCTCTTTCTGATGTAGTCCTTCCGCCGTTCCGTGTCAAATCAAAACGTATTTTCAATTCCCCTGGCCAAGCGTTCACAAACACACTTCCCAACGTTATGTTCTCCGTCACGGTTCTCCTGCCTGATTAGAGGACATCTACGCCGGTTCATGCATCCAGACCAAGCGGCAACCTCCCTGTCTCTCTCTTGAAACCAACACGGAAGTGAATTAAACTGCAATTCATCGGCTGGCCGCTTGAGGCTGGCAGCAAGACTGAGTCAAATCTGTATCTCCCCCATCTTAATATGGCCAACTATACAGCAGAAAACATTTTTTACAGCCTGATGCAAAAAGTAGTTTTGGTCTATATAGCTAATTTCGCCCTTCGTGACTACTGTGAGGGGGGTGAACTTTCATCCGTTTAAATTATATTAAGCCTTAAAATGCTGCATAATCAAGGGCGTGGCCACTTGAGTGACAGGTGGATTGCCGCTGCTGTCTCTAGCCGTTTGTCTGCTCTCTGTTAGCGTCACTTCACCTCAGCAGATTTCAGCTGCTGAACTTTCAGCTGCTGATACCTTCGTCCACGCTGTTGGATTCCGTCGTTGTCGAGTATCGAAAGAACAACCAGCGCTGTTTTTCAGTTGTTTTCCTCTGTGAACATGCAATCATGGTTGTCTGACAATTTTGTTGCTTTTTGGAGTTCAGATTTAAAAACGTCTAAGATATAGACCCCCCATCTCCGTCCCTTAAATGAGCGTGGATTTCTAGTGCATTTACTTGAACTTCTTAGGTAATATCCATCAGAATTTAAAATGGACTGAATAAAGCTCTCTACGAACTTGACGTGCGATGCCGTGCTGACTGACATGTATGCGCATGAATCACTGTCACACACACGCTCAGAGCAAATATTGTAAGTTACTGCATTATAATACATTTTTATCTAGCAGAATAATAATGCATCACAATACACATAGTCTCACGTTTAGTTATGTCTTTTAACTATTATAGTATTTCGAAGGGCAAAAACATGAACTTTAACTATTGGCTTTAGGCCTACTTTAAGTCAGATGTCACTTTAGCGCGAGACCAGCAAACTTGATCACGTCGAGCTAGCCGGGCGTAGTTTCAGCATCCAGGCACCTTAACTCCACCCAAAACCCACCTTTTTGCCCATTTTTGTTTATCCGGGAGTGATGCGCGGTGACACGCTGCAAATATGGCAACGGCCGACTCCGCCCACTTTAGGCTTCAAAAACGCTCTTCAGAAACCTACGGGTGATGTCATGGAAAATACGTCCATATTTTTTTACAGTCTATGATCCAGACAGAGTCCTTCCTCTCCTCCCCGCTGAACACCAGCGAATAGAAATGCGTGAAATGGACTCATGGTGTTGAGGGCGGTAATGTTAGTTTTAGGTTCGATATTCCATGAAAGTGCGTATCTATACAACGAATGTTATTTCTCGTGCCATTTATACGGCAACAATAGTTTTTGTGTGCATATGATACGCACTTTATGGAGTGTAATACGCACGCACTCCCCACCCCTAATCCCAACCAAAGGGTTTTCAGTGTGTAGCATATGCACGCAAAAAACCTTTTTGGCGTATAAATGGCACAAGAAATAACATTTGTGGTATAGATACGCACTTTCATGAGATTGTGTTGGATATTCACTGGACATTTGTTTTCCTTGCCAATGTTCTATAAGGGTCGGCAGTCTTACAAAGATATCAATAGCAGGATTAGTTTTAACATTATTTAACCATTGCATATCGACATGAAATATTAACTCAAAATCACCTACGTGCGTTAATGCTGCATATTTGTAGAATATAAAATGCTTTGACGCGTTCCCACAGCACATGATGCCGAATGTCTGCCAATTACAACAAATTCGGTAAACGTAGCCTATAATTTGTATTATTTAATATTAGCCTACTTTTAACATTTAAAAACAGATGTCTTCAAATTCCAAAGCTTGTAAGGTTCCTATTGGCAACTTACTTAGGCTACAGCTTTCCTGGTAGCCTCGAGTAAATCAAATTGTCTCAGAAAATGATTCATAAAACATATAAATATAAGTTGAGCCTATGTTTACTTTCTTCATTGACACAGACGAAAATGAAAAGACTATCAGTCAAAGTTCAGCTTTAGGAGAGGAAGAAATAGGGCAGGATAAGGAGACAGAGAGAAAAAGAGTGATGAAGATGAGGAGAGAAGGTATTGACAAATAATCTAATGCCAACTGACACCGTTTTAAAGCTATTTCTTTTTCTATTTTTTTGGCCTTCAAAAGTCTAAAAATGGTGATATAGCTAGGTCAGAGAAATCCAAATTTTCTCGGGGGAGCATGCCCCCGAAACCCCCTAACATTTACATTTTAATTTATGTTGTGAAAAACATTCTTGTGTTACACATTACGGTGTTCAGAAATTTTAACATGGTATCGTCATCATATCATGGTAGATGTAAATGGACAAAAATAAAAACATTAAAATATCAAATAAATAAGTATTGTGATAGTGTAAGGATCCACTGAAGGCAAGTTGTAGATAGAACCCAAGTGCAGTTTATTGATAACATTTAACAAAACAAAAACATGGTGTGGCATGAAAAACTCAAAATCAAGACATGAACATGAACGTAGACTTACAAACAGCGGACAACAGGAAACAATACTTGACCAAGACACATGGCAAACATGAGGACTTAAATACACAGACTAATGAAAAGGGACACCTGTGAACAATGAACAGACGATTAACCAATGACAAGACACATGGCAGGATCACATGACAAACAGGGAATCACATGACCGACATGGAACGTGACATGAACAAACCAAAACGTGAAAGAGACAAGACCAAATCGTGACAGATACTTAAGTTGGTGACACTCTTGTCCCAAAAAGTATTGCGATACTCAATATGTTGTCCTATGGCGAGTCATTTTCCCTGTTGCACCTACACAAAGTTTAAGGCTTCCTCCACCTGCCAATCCCACTTTAACCACTGATTTCAAGGTACACATTTTACATTCTTATCAGTTCTCATATTAACAGGAAGGATGGATGAATACTGATGGATGTGTTGTGGTTAATGTAGGAGGAAGGAATGATGGGATGTGTTTACCGTATGACAAAGTCTGTGTTGTCAATCTCACGTCCACAGCTGCTGTTTTTCAAAATCCCACTGCTGCCGACCACAGCACACCGGCCCAGACGCCGACCGGACCAGGGGAAGTCCTGCACACACACACACACACATAGTTAGATTTTTGCAATTTTTTTGAATGAAAGATCACACACACACACACAAAAACACACTCATAGACAAACCACACACACACCTCAGGCAGCATACTGTGAAGTGCTGCATTAATTGTGTATGTTTTTGTTGGGCTTGTTTCATATTGGATGGATTGATTGATGGCTGTGTTGCGTTGGGTGAGGATGAATGATCCTGTGGCGTTACAACAAAACTGCAGCCTGATTCTGTCATAAACACATAGAGAGAAGAGTTTATGAGCATTAATATCACATAAGCAACTTTATCAGTGTCATCTCTGTTAAAACGACCCACGTCAGTATGCTAAGCTTTATTGTTTGAACAGTTTTAACAGCTTGTCTCTTTAAACACTGTCTCAGAACAATAATGTTATGTTTTTTTAGAAAGCTGCCACATTATACTGCGTTCACACCTAACGCGAATTGAGCATCAAGTTCGCTTCTATCGCGTCTAGTTGGACGCTTGAACATTTTGAATCCACTCTCGCGTCCAAAGTGAATTTGAGGAGCTGCGCCTGGATGACGGCCGCTTTCAGCAGTACTTCCGCCTGTTCCGCGCCCAGTTTGCTGACCTGTTGTCCCGCATCGGATCGAGGATCACCCTGCCTCCAGGACACCAACTACAAGTGCTCTACCTCAGCTGCGTTTTTCACATTACTTCACCACGTGAGAGCAGCAAGCCAAGCGGGCTCCTGATTGGTTAAGGTGGCGCGAACAGACGCCAAAGTTCAGATTTTTCAACTCGGGCGTCAGACGCCAATTCACTTCAAACACGTGAATGCACAAAAAGCAAATGAGGCGAAATCGCGTCCATCGCGCCGCAGGACCTCCAGACGCCCATCAATGCATCTTTACATTTACTTAACATGGATATCACTCGCTCCAGATGCTCAATTCGCGTTCGGTGTGAATGCAGCATTCAGTTTTTCACAATTGCTAAAACACAATTCTTGAAATCTTCACCCATTTCTCACAGCATTAAAGAGACAGAGAAATCTTCAAACTATATTCACAAAACCCCTGACTCTTCTGGCAGAATCAAACAATCGGCTCAAAACCATTTCACCTGTACTCAAGGAATGCAGATCATTCAGATCATACACACATCAGTCAATATATAAACATTAGATCATTAATTAGACTACATAAAAAATGGAGAACAGCATGAGGGTACAGAAAAAAAATTAGATTGTATACAGTAAATAAAATATACAATTACATAAAAAACTACAGCAATCTAATATAGTAATTGCAAATAGTAAGGAGAAAATATTAAGTACTGTATGAATGTTACATGTTACTATGTATAATCCAAGAAACGAAGAACAGGACATGGTATGAATAACTAGATACATTTAATTAACACAAGGAGCAAGAGCATACATACAAACTACTTCACATTAAATACTGGACAAGGAACTGAGGAAAAATTGGTCTTATATACACAGGGAAAACAAAAGGAGCTAAATGAAACGCAAGTGAAACTAATTAATAACTTTGGGAGCAAACTGGCACTCACTAGAAAACTAGATCAAATTACGATGACAGGTCACACAATCAAACAGGACTACATTACATTAGTCCCAGGGGCCATGGTGGAGGCTTGGCTGTTGACACTAAGGGGACGATGGACAGAGATGGAGCCGATGGAAGTGGAGCCCTACGTGCAGACAAAAAGCCAGCGAGGACGGGCAACACTGATGGTCCTGGAGGCTGAGGCGGAGCCGCCGTGATGAGCATCAGAACTGGATCCAGGCCATCAAAAGGGCTGAGGTGAAGCCGTTGGGACTAAGGGCCAAGGTGGAGCCGGATCCAGGTGGAGCCGAAGGGGTGAAGAGACTGAGTGCAGCGGATGGCTCGGAAGTACATGGTGCAGACAAGGCGACATCTGACCAAGGCGGAGCCAGAACCAGAGTGACGAGGGAGCCCAGTGAAGCCGCAAGGATGATGGTTTCTGGTGGGGCCGAGGGAGGGAAGAGCCAAGGTGGAGTTGACAGGCCGAGGTGGAGTGATGTGATTAGCGGCTGGAGGCGGAGCCGAGGGATCCACACAGTGGAGTGGTGTCAGAGGAGGATCCAAGGTGCTGAAAGGAACCAGCAGAGGCGGGGCTGAGGAACTGGCTGTTATAGGATAAGGCAGCGGGAGAGGGACGCTGCACAGGAACTCTGGAGACACAGGAGACTTTGAGCTGGGCGGAACAAGCGGAGACACAACAGACTGGGCGGGGACGGGAGAACCAAAGAGACATTCTCTTTCAAATCATCATAAAACTGTCCAGAGGCCAGGCACAACTAATCCTCATTGGCAGGGGTCAGAATCGGAATCAGTTTTATTTGCCATGTGTGCGCAAACACTGTTATAAAAGTGCACAGAACCGACTCAATACAGATGAGTAAAACTATCATCTGTGCCTGTGGCAGGTTGAACTTCTTCAGTTGACAAAATAAGTACAACCTCTGCTGGGCCTTTATCACAATGGAATCAATGTGATTGTAGATGATGGTGCCGAGGAACCTGAATAACTTCACTGCAGCAACAGTGCACAGTGCAAGGACCGACTCCGGGCAGGTGTTCCTTAGTCATTAATGCTTTGTATGGAAAAACACACAAATGTGTGAGGGTAGTGTAACAAGTAGAATTATGTACTGCTCCTCAGAGGCGGAACACACTCTCTCACTCCCTTACTGATGAGTGGGCAGTAGGTATGAGGAGAGTGAGCTGTGAACAACGCATGTATGTGTGTAAAGCATGTTTTATATTTATGTTGCTCTTACCCTGTTTTATTTCTATGCAGTAACACAGTCGTTAGTGGAGTGTTTTTCAAACTGCCACATGTGTGCTACAAGCATTCAGGCAAGCTGTCCGGCCCCTCTGTGTAAAGCGTTACAAGCCAGATTTACAACGTCTCTCGTGTGTGTTGTAATGTCTGTCTGTGTTCCCCCGGTCTTTGTGCTTTTGGTTCAGTCCTGTTCAGTTTTCCCGCTCCTCGTTTGTGTTCATGTATACCACGCCCCCTTGTTATCTTGTTTAGCTTGTTTGGCCTTGTATTTAAGCCCTGTGTTTCAGTCCAGTCTTTGTGAGTTCTTAATAATGTTGTTGTTGTACCTTGATGTTGGTGGTTCTGTTCCTTAGTCTTGTGCCCTAGCCAGTGTCTTTATGTAGTTTGAGTTTATTAAATAAAGTGTGCTGCAATTGGATCCTGCTTCCTCCTTGCTTCCACCTCATCGTGACAGAAGAACTCACCGCCAATGGATCCAGCAGTTGTTAGCAACCAGGTACTAAGAAGATTTCTAGCCTCTATGTTTCAGGATGGCCAGCGGATCGAGAAGTATGTGAGGGACTTTTTGAACTGCTGCCATCTGGGATCGCTGAATGACATTGAGCTCATGGACCTGTTCTGGAGCAGGCTGGATGCGGATATCGCGCAACTGATGCCGGATGATTATACCGGTTGGACCCTAGAGGGATATATTGACCTGGCCCTTTACTTGGGGGGTTCGGCATCTACGGTGGGCTTGGCTGATGAAGCACCCTGCCAGTTCACAGTATCCCTGGAGCCTATCCACGTCCCGCCTGTCCAGCCAGAGCCCGTCCAGCCAGAGCCCGTCCAGCCAGAGCCCGTCCAGCCAGAGCCCGTCCAGCCAGAGACCGTCCAGCCAGAGACCGTCCAGCCAGAGACCGTCCAGCCAGAGACCGTCCAGCCAGAGACCGTCCAGCCAGAGACCGTCCAGCCAGAGACCGTCCAGCCAGAGACCGTCCAGCCAGAGACCGTCCAGCCAGAGACCGTCCAGCCAGAGACCGTCCAGCCAGAGACCGTCCAGCCAGAGACCGTCCAGCCAGAGACCGTCCAGCCAGAGACCGTCCAGCCAGAGACCGTTCTCGTCACGTCTTCCCAGTCAGAGACTGATCACGCCACGCATGCGCCGCCTGAGCCCTCAGTGACCGCAACACTGGCCATTATGGCCACAGCCATGTGGTGTGTGTGGGCTACGCACACACTTGAGCCGGTGTCCGCTGATCCTGCGCCAGAGCCCGCTGATCCTGCGCCAGAGCCCGCTGATCCTGCGCCAGAGCCCGCTGATCCTGCGCCAGAGCCCGCTGATCCTGCGCCAGAGCCCGCAGATCCTGCGCCAGAGCCCGCTGATCCTGCACCAGAGCCCGCTGATCCTGCGCCAGTCCTGTTCAGCCCAGAGTTTCCTTCACCGCTGGTCCTGCCCAGCCTAAAGCCCTCTTCACCGCTGGTTCTGCCTCTTTCTCCTGAGCCGGTGCCTTCTCCAGGCTACGACCCCGTAGCTACCCCCAAGAATTTTTTGGGGGGGGGCAGTAGGCCACCACCATGGCCACCCGAAGGGTCCTCTCCAGCATGGCCGCCCGAAGGGTCTTCACCGCCGTGGCCGCCCGAAGGGTCTTCACCGCCGTGGCCGCCCGAAGGGTCTTCACCGCCGTGGCCGCCCGAAGGGTCTTCACCGCCGTGGCCGCCCGAAGGGTCTTCACCGCCGTGGCCGCCCGAAAGGTCTTCACCGCCGTGGCCGCCCGAAGGGTCTTCACCGCCGTGGCCGCCCGAGGGGTCTTCACCGCCGTGGCCGCCCGAAGGGTCTTCACCGCCGTGGCCGCCCGAGGGGTCTTCACCGCCGTGGCCGCCAAAGGGGTCTTCACCGCCCTGGACGCCCGAGGGTCCGACAGCTCCGCCCTGGACGCCCGAAGGGTCTGCTCCGCCCTGGACGCCCGAGGGTCCGACAGCTCCGCCCTGAACGCCCGAGGGTCCGACAGCTCCGCCCTGGACGCCCGAGGGTCCGACAGCTCCGCCCTGGACGCCCGAGGGTCCGACAGCTCCGCCCTGGACGCCCGAGGGTCCGACAGCTCCGCCCTGGACGCCCGAGGGTCCGACAGCTTCGCCCTGGATGCCCGAGGGTCCACAGCCTGCTCCGCCCTGGTCACGCCCTCAGCCTGCTCCGCCGTGGCCTCGCCCTCAGCCTGCTCCGTCGTGGACACGCCCACAGCCTGCTCCGCCCTGGCAGTCTGTTCGTCCAGCTCCGCCCATGTTCCATGGCCCAGGTCCGCCATCGCAAGACCCCGGTCCCGTTCCCTGCACGGACCTGGCCCGCCATCCCTCCCCCGGGACCGCCTCCGCTCCACCACCCTCCCGAACTATGTCTCTAGTTTTGATGGGCGTCGGGAGCCGCCCATAGAGGGGGGGCTATGTTGTAATGTCTGTCTGTGTTCCCCCGGTCTTTGTGCTTTTGGTTCAGTCCTGTTCAGTTTTCCCGCTCCTCGTTTGTGTTCATGTATACCACGCCCCCTTGTTATCTTGTTTAGCTTGTTTGGCCTTGTATTTAAGCCCTGTGTTTCAGTCCAGTCTTTGTGAGTTCTTAATAATGTTGTTGTTGTACCTTGATGTTGGTGGTTCTGTTCCTTAGTCTTGTGCCCTAGCCAGTGTCTTTATGTAGTTTGAGTTTATTAAATAAAGTGTGCTGCAATTGGATCCTGCTTCCTCCTTGCTTCCACCTCATCGTGACAGAGTGGTCCTCCAGGTCACAATTTTCCTGCTCTAAACAAGGCAGGCAGAAGGCTTGTAAGTCCATTGTTGTTTCACTGATTTAAATTTGTCTAAGTCCAGCATTCTGTTGCATGCTGCTATGTATTATCCAAAGAATGAAGAACGGGACATGGAGTGAATAAGTAGATGCATTTCATTAACACAGCGCGAGCGCATACATCAAAACAACTAGCATAACATGAAATACTGGACAAGGAAACTAGACCAATTAACAATAACGGGAAACAGGCAAACAGGAACAGGGAAAACCAAACTAAAACACCATGAAACTAAGCCTAGTATAGTTTTGAATGCCAGTATATACAGCACTTGCAAACTGTAAAATTGCAGTAGTACAAATGCCAAAGTCCAAAAGGTCAAAGAAAACTCTAAATGAAAAGCATGTTACAGTATACTCAAAACGTCAATGAGAGATTCTCATTCTGCCTCAGCATCATGTTTTTGTGTTGGGTCTGACCTGATGACTTTGTCCATGTTTTGAATGTGCTTTTCTTTTGTTTTATTACTGTGGCTGTGATTTTAATTTGTGGGATTTCTTTCTAGGTGCTGGGTGCTCGCATACTAGCCTGCTCTTCACAGAGGAAGCTCCTCAGTCCCTGCAGCGACGGTGCAATTTCTTTTTCTATCATTTGTTTTCATGGTTTAACCATGTTCTCATTCAGAAAACACACACATAATATTATTAACTCAAGTTTAACTCAATGTTTACACATGGATACACGTGTGCTCTTTAAGTAGCAAAACTAATGACAGGATCTCAAGATATTATAAATAGGTAATGTGCTTTGGAAAATTGATCCTTGTTGGAGACAAAGAGGAAGACGAAAATTGGGTTTTTATTATATACATTATAATTACAGTAGACTTTAGATGGGAGAACTTTCACCATTAATTGCCAAACTGATTTTTCATGCAAGTAGTTCTTGCATATACTGTATATTTGCAGAACTGAGAGACGACTGCCTAGGGGAGTGTAGCATCTGGACCAATCGGACACACACTAATTATTTAATTATATTTAATGATTAATCCAGCAAACTCACTCTCCCAACAAAGGTATATGAAGCTCTGCCGAGACTTACATCCCAAATGAAGCGAACACACTGGCAGAACTCGGTGTCCTGTTACAGAAAAAAGTAAGACTGATAAGAAGACTTTTACGACCCCAAAATGAATTTCCAGAGAGTGGTGACTCACCTAATTCAAGCTGAGGAGGAGAAATAACCCCTATTAATCCTATATATTCTATATATAACCACTTGAGAAATGTATAAACATGTATTGATTTTCCTTTTATGTGGTTTGGCCTATGTATTCTTGTAAATTCTATTCGGTTAATGTTTCAGACTTTACATACTATGTGAACCAAATCATAACTGTGGCATGTTTGGTCTCTATAAAATCCAATCTTCGTCCCCCATTTGTTAATGTACATTAAATTTTGCTAACTTTATGACATCTTAGTATTATAGGAACCTTGAAGATTCTTCTCTTAAACACCCAATGACATTACATATTGAAATGCCTCCTTGGACACGATGGGTCGTAAAATTTCCCCTCCAAAGGAAACACTTCTTATTGGCTCACAGACCCCCAGAGGGTGTGACATCTTCATGTTAAAAATCACTGATCACAAGATCAGCTTTCTCTTGCTCCTGGCCTTTTACTGCTGCTTCTTCAAGTTGATGTCTGTTGATATCCTTGTTGATATCCATTAATATCACAAACAGGATTTGTGACAAAGCACAGCCCTGGCGAAGGCCAACCCTCACCTGGAAAGAGTCCGACTTACTGCCGAGTACTCGGAAACAGCTCTTGCTTTGGATGTACAGGGATTTGCTAGCTCTGAGAAGGGATCCCCTCACCCCATACTCCCGCAGCCCCTCCCACCATATCTCCCGGGGGACCCGGTCATACGCCTTCTCCAGATCTACAAAACACATGTAGACAGGATGGGCATACTCCCAAGCCCACTCCAGGATCCTTGTGAGAGTAAAGAGCTGGTCCGTTGTTCCACGGCCAGGATGAAAACCACATTGTTCCTCTTCAATCCACACCTGCCACTCCTTGGGCACTGTACCCGACTTCCACGCAATGTCAAAGAGACGTGTCACCAAGACAGCCCCTCCACATCCAAAGCTTTTAGCATTTCTGGGCGGATCTCATCAATCCCTGGGGCTTTGCCACTGTGGAGATGTTTGACTACCTCAGTGACTTCCAACAGGGAAATTGACGAGAATCCCCTGCCTCTGCTAGAGAGGGCGTGTCAGTCGGATTTAGGAGTTCCTTAAAGTGTTCCTTCCACTGCCCAATTACTTCCTCAGTTGAGATCAACAGAGTCCCATCCTTACTGTACACAGCTTGGATGGTTCCCTGCTTCCCCCTCCTGAGGTGGCGGACAGTTCTCCAGAAGCACTTTGGTGCCGACCAAAAGTCCTTCTCCATGTCTTCTCCTAACTTCTCCCACACCCGCTGCTTTGCATCTGCCACAGCAGAGGCTGCACGCCTTCGGGCCTGTCGGTACCTTGCAACCGCCTCCGGAGTCCCCCGAGACAACAAATCCCAGAAGGCCTCCTTCTTCAGTCGGACGGCTTCCCTGACCACCAGTGTCCACCACGGTGTTCGAGGGTTACCGCCCCTTGAAGCACCTAAGACCTTGAGCAGCTCCCACTGCGGCTTAAGCAATAGAAGCTTTTAACATTGCCCACTCAGGTTCAATGTCCCACAGGGATGCCAGAAAAGCTCCGCCGGAGGTGTGAGTTGAAGATCTCGCGGACAGGGGCCTCCACCAGACGTTCCCAGTTTACCCGCACTACCCGTTTGGGCCTACCGGGTCCGTCTAGATTGATCATCGATCTTCGGCCTCGGGTACTCTGGTACCACATACACTTATGAGCATCCTTATGTTCGAACATGGTGTTCGTTATAGACAATCCATGACTAGCACAGAAATCCAACAACAAACACCCACTCTGGTTCAGATCAGGGGGGCCATTCCTCCCAATCACGACTCTACAGGTATCTCCATCATTGCCAACATGAGCGTTGAAGTCTCCCAGTAGAACTATGGAGTCCCCTACTGGAGCCCCATACAGAACTCCATTCAGGGTCTCCAAGAAGGCCGAATACTCTGAACTGCTGTTTGGTGCATGTGCACAAAAAACAGTCAGAGTTTTGCCCCCCACAACCCGAAGGTGTAGGGAGGCGACCCTTTCGTTCACCGGAGTAAACTCCAACGTTGGAGAGCAACTGGAAAAAAATAAAACTAAAGTTTTTTCGCATTTCATTGATAGAGAGCACGATTGCGTACAGAGGCAATTTGTTCTCTGTATTTTTCAACACAATTATAAGAAAACAAACAAAACCCTAGATATTTATTTTAAACAGTGTATTAAAACAGTGCTGAAAACAGTATTTATAAACAGCATCTAAATTAACGAGAAATAAAGCTTCAACCCCAGACGTTTCCAAGCAGGACAGCAGTAAATGACATTATAAACTTCTTAACTTACAAGATTGATAATATTAGAGAAAAAAATTATAACTACTCAACCTTCTACTACAGTATCGCATCAGGCAGTGCCATGTAGTCTTCTATAGGAGAGGAATAATTTTATAAACTCGTTAAAGGGTAACTAAACCCCTGGTCAAAGCCTGACTCCACCCACTGGCAATATTTGAAAAATGCTTGAAAAGTGGGTAGAGCCCAGCGGAGATAGAGGCGACGAACCGAGGGCGGGGCTGAGCGTGCCCCTGAGACCCGCAGTGACAGCTGCTGTCAAACTAGCTAAAATGGAGTGACGCAAGTAGCTTTGCAACAGAGCGGTCATTTGAAGTCGAGAACTTTTCTCCCCCACCTTCACCTGAAGTGGAGGAGGGTGAATTGTCTGTGGACACCAGCTCAAACTGCGGTCTTGACTCCCGCATCGCGATCGGCATCCGATTATTCTTATATTCAGTCATTTTGAGGTAATTTTTTCCAGGATTATTATTACTATTACGTTCATTATATTTTGCTGCTATGTGAAAAAAATAATCAGCAAATCGCGCCGACCCGTTTGTCGACACCAGAGGATTAACTTTAGCCTAATAAGAAGGAACATAAATTGTGATTAAAAATATATGCTCACTCACATCATGACGCCGCTGCGGTGGTGGAGTTCATGCAGGAAGAGGTACGAAGAGCAACCTTTGGCAGCGCGAGCTGTGTGGAGAAGCCCATTTCCACCACCATTGCGTTGGAGAAGCAATCCCACGTAAAATGCAGGTTGCACACTGGAGCGATAGGCGAGATTAACTACCTAGGCTACACAAAATAATCTAAATAACTATATAAATGCTATGCTAACTAGATGCTAATATATACAGTATCTATCCTGATCGTTTTAAATACTTGTAATTCCAACTCCTGACTCGCTACAGTAGTTTTGACGGAACCAGATGCTTTTATTCCAGGGGCTGCCAAGGGCGTGGTGAGCTCGCACCAAGGGTGTGACAGAGTGACGTCAGAGAGTATTCTACGTCAGAGAGTACCCCTACTGCAGGAGCTTTCCGTTTAACCTGAAGAGGGCAGCACTCAGACGTTTTTACACCATATATTTGAAAATTAAAACACTTTATACCCAAATGTCAAAAAATGTACTCGAATCAATGAACAGCATTTATGAAGCTCCATTCTTACAGATAATTAACCACAAAAAGTTGTTTTAGTGTTTAGTTACCCTTTAAAGGTGCCCAAGAATGTTTTTTTTTTATTATTTTATAATGTTTCCAGGGTTACCCTTATAATGTTAGTATGTTTTTTAGATAAAAAATAATCATAATTTAGAAATAAATGGCATTTTTCCTAGCCTGCTTTTAGCCTCTGATTTGAACACTCTGTTTGAAGGGGCGTGTCTGCTGTGGGATTCAGTGTAACCGCGGCCACTGCTGTGATTGGCTGACATGCTTGCATATGAAATAGCTACGCATTACATGTGAAACTCTCTCCCGAATACTTTTACTACTGCTATTATACGTTTTTACTATAACAGCTATCGAGATTAACAAATCGTGAGATGTTTTTAAAGTATTTAGATCTATTCCCATCACATAAAATGTTGCCGTGATGAGCATTGAGCAGATGACAGTGTGTTGATCGCGAGAATGAAGATCTTATCATTGCAAAGCAGTTTCTGCACTCTCTAATGCTTTCACCAATGCAAACACGATGATGTAAATACAATAAGAGCTTCGTTGTGCAGTAACGTGCGCCATTGATTTCATAACGAGTTTGGCAAGTGTCCAGATAAACTCGCGCTGTGTGGAAAGATTGTTCTTTGATCGCTTTCTGTATATAATTTGTTCACAATTTAAATACGATTATTTTCATCCTACTAAAAGAAACGATGTGAAGCTGATATTTTTGTCACTGGCTTGACTTACTGATGCATAAACAGTATTGAACGATTTTGAGAGAAAGATTACCTGTCTGAACTTGAACAATTACACATCAGAAAGTGTTGCTTGGTAGCTCGATCCGAGGCCAGCTGTGTATTGGCCCAAGTTGAGGAAACAGTCGATGAAATGTTTGGAAATTTCCAGAGAAAATAAAATTAACCCATTGTTTCTTCAGAGGCTCAGATGAAGGAACTAAAAAACACTTTTGTGTTCATGTGTACATCCACACTGAGCAACTGCCATGCTTCGGCTGCGCAGTTCCGCCTGGCATTGAGGGCTGGCATTATGCAAATATTTGGAGGCGTACATATTAATGATCCCGACTATTGCGCCACAGTCGGTATTGTGTGGAGAACCGACAGTTTTTCAGGGGTGGTTTTCATAAACGTGAATTAAATGAGAACGCGAAAACAGTCCAGTTTGAGATTCACTCTATGTCATGTCCATGCACTGAACTCTTGTTATTGGACTATACCAAGGTAAATTCAATTTTGAATTATAGGTCACCTTTAAATCATCTAAATCGACAACATGAATGTTAGACCCTATACCGACTAAGCTACTGAAAGAGATGCTTCGAGAGGTCATAGATCCTCTTCTTAATATCATTAATTCATCTTTGTCATTAGGATATGTACCAAAAACTTTTAAGCTGGCTATGATTAAACTGCAACTTGATCATACACAATTAGTCAATTACAGGCCGATCTCGAATCTACCTTTTCTGTCAAAGATACTGGAAAAGGCAGTATCCGCAAAACTATGTTCCTTTTTAGAAAGAAATTATATCTGAGAGGATTTTCAATCAGGATTTAGACCATACCACAGTACTGAGACAGCTCTCATTAGAGTCACAAATGATTTGCTCTTATCATCCAATCGTGGTTGTATCTCTCTATTAGTACTACTCGATCTTAGTGCTGAATTTGATACTATTGACCACAATTTTTTTTTAAATAGACTCGAAAATTATGTTGGCATTAGTGGAATTGCTTTAGCATGGCATAAATCATTCTTACCTGACTGTTATCAGTTTGTAGCAGTAAATGAAGAGATGTCTTATCGATTACAAGTTCAGTTTGGCGTACCACAAGGCTCAGTATGAGGACTCTGTACATGCTACCCTTTGGAGATATCATTAGTAAGATAGCATTAGTTTTCACTGTTATGCTGATGATAGTCAGCTCTATATTTCCCCATGCCCTAACAAACTTGTCAATTAAAAAAAATAAACGGAATTGGATGGCTAGTAATTTCGTGCTACTTAACTCTGAAAAAACAGAGATTCCTATTATCGGAAAAATAACGTCCTCACGTAATATTTAGAACTAATATAGATCCCTTGATGGCTGCTCTGTCAAGTCCTCGTCGTCGGTTAGGAATCTGGGTGTGCTCTTTGATACCAATTTTTCATTGCATTCTTCCATCTTAAAAAATATATCAAATTACGACATATGCTTTCAATGACAAATGCGGAACAGTAATTTCATGCATTCATGACATCAAGGCTAGATTATTGTAATGCTCTTATGGTTAGGTAAGCTGGAACTGGGAACACTTCCCATTAATCCTGATGTACATGTTACATCATAAGAAGAATGGTGTCTATGCTAATATTAGTCTCTTTGTTTATCCTGAGGTTTACTGCAGTCTGCCGAATCCAGGTCGAATCCGGATCTGATAAAGGACCTGCGCCTGGACACGACGACAACGCAGTCCTGAAGTGTCAACTAGTCTCTCCCCTCTGAAGGCTTACTTCCCTTTACCTCTGTACAGATAAAACGTTGTCAAAATTATTCCAGTTTACATGGATACACGGAAGCAACAAAAAGTTCTGGCCAGACAAGTAACTTTGTGAGGTCAATTTGTAAAGAAAGACTACACGCCTGCACACACATACATATATACACGGAACACAATTATAATCGCAACACTTTTGTTTTTGCCCCTATTTTCATGAGCTGAACTAAAAAATTTAAGACTTTTTCTATGTACACAAAAGGCCTATTTCTATTAAATATTGTTCACAAATCTGTCTTAATCTGTGTTAGTGAGCACTTCTCCTTGGCCGAGATAATCCATCCACCTCACTGGTGTGGCATATCAAGATGCTGATTAGACAGCAGGATTATTGCACAGGTGTGCCTTAGGCTGGCCACAATAAAAGGCCACTCTAAAATTTGCAGTTTTATCACACAGCACAATGCCACAGATGTTGCAAGTTTTGATAGAGTATGCAATCGGCATGCTGACTGCAGAAATGTCCACCAGAGCTGTTGCCCTTGAATTGAATGTTAATTTCTCTACCATAAGCCGTCTCCAAAGGCGTTTCAGAGAATCTGGCATACATCCAACCGGCCTCACAACCGCAGACTACGTGTAACTACACCAGCCCAGAACCTCCACATCCAGCATTTTCACCTCCAAGAACGTCTGAGACCAGCCACCCGGACAGCTGCTGGAACAATCGGTTTGCGTAACCAAAGAATTTCTGCACAAACTGTCAGAAACCGTCTCAGGGAAGCTCATCTGCATGCTTGTCATCCTCATAGGGGTCTCGACCTGACTCCATGGTATGGGCAGGCGTATGTTATGGACAACGAACACAGGTTCATTTTATTGATACCATTTTGAATGCATAGAGATACAGTGACGAGATCCTGTTGTGCCATTCATCGTCGACCATCTCCTCATGTAAAAGCATGATAATGCACGGTCCCATGTTGGAGGATCTGTACACAATTCCTGGAAGCTGGAAAAATCCAGGTTCTTACATGGCCAGCATACTCACCGGACATATCACCAATTGAGCATGTTTGGGATGCACTGGATCGGCGTATACGACAGCTTGTTCCAGGTCCTGCCAATATCCAGCAACTTCGCACAGCCATTGAAGAAGAGTGGACAACACTCCACAGGCCACAATCAACACCCTGATCAACTCTATGCGAAGGAGCATCTCGACATGCTGTCTAATCAGCATCTCGATATGCCACACCTGTGAGGTGGAAGGATTATCTCGGCAAAGGAGAAGTGTCAATGTCAATGTCACCTTTATTTATATATCACTATTAAAACAACACAAGTTGACCAATATGCTTTACATCATCACCGAAAAGTAGAAAACAAATAACACAATAGTAATAGAATAAAACAAAAAAAAACATGTATATATATATATATATATATATATATATAATTTGTTTGTAAACGCGCATATCTATAGACTGAACACATAATATGCATGAGCGTTTTAACAGATTCGCGTTTTTGACGTTTTCTAAGTTTTTTCTCGCTTGCACCTTGGTACCTATTTCAAGGTTTGCGTTCTCGAGCCACCATACACTGTTGTTGTGCGAATGAGCGGCCGGAGCGTGTTAAAGGTTTTCTGTTAGAACGGTGTTGTGTTAGCCGCCCCTAAGTTAATATAATGATGTTTGCAATGGAAGTGAATCAATCAAAACTAACTTTAGCTGGACAATAACTTTATTCTAGATCTGCTGTAAAGCCTAAACAAACAATCTAAAAAAATAAAATAAAATTGAATGTTATTTTAACGTTGGCCTTCGCCAGGGCTGCGCTTTGTCACCAATCCTGTTTGTGATATTCATGTACAGGATAACAAGGCGTAGTCGTAGTGGGGAGGGGTTGCAGTTCGGTGGAATTGGGATCTCGGCACTGCTTTTTGTGGATGATGTCGTCCTGATGGCATCATCGGTCAGTGACCTTCAGCTCTCACTGGATCGGTTCGCAGCAGAGTGTGAAGCGGTTGGTATGAGGATTAGCACCTCTAAATCTGAGGCCATGGTCCTCAGCAGGAAACCGGTGGAATGCGAACTCCAGGTAGGGAATGAGTCCATACCCCAAGTGAAGGAGTTCAAGTACCTCGGGATCTTGTTTACGAGTGTGGGGGGACTAGAGCAGGAGATTGGCCGGAGAATCGGAGGAGCGGGGGCGGTATTGCATTTGCTTTACCGCACCGTTGTGACGAAAAGAGAGCTGAGACGTAAGGCAAAGCTCTCGATCTACCGGTCAATTTTCGTTCCTACCCTCACCTATGGTCAAGAAGGCTGGGTCATGACCGAAAGAACGAGATTGCGGGTACAAGCGGCCAAAATGTGTTTCCTCAGGCGGGTGGCTGGTGTCTCCCTTAGAGAGGGTGAGAAGCTCAGCCATCCTCGAGGAGCTCAGAGTAGAGCCGCTCTTCCTTTGCGTCGAAAGGAGCCAGTTGAGGTGGTTTGGCTATCTGGTAAGGACCTCGGGGAAGACCCAGGACTAGGTGGAGAGATTATATCTCCACACTGGCCTGGGAATGCCTCGGGATCCCCCAGTCAGAGCTGGTTAATGTGGCTCGGGAAAGAGAAGTCTGGGGTCCCCTGCTGGAGCTGCTGCCCCGCGATCCGACCCCGGATAAGCTGATGAAGATGGATATGGATGGATATATATATATATATATATATATATATGAACTTTATTTAATTTCCTATTATCCCTGTAAAGCTCCTTTGAAACAATCTATATTGTTAAATATGCTATATAAATGAAGGTGATTTGACTTGTTTTGAATTGATCTCTCTAGTGTTCTCTAGGCAGTGCAGTAGTCTGTGTATTCGTAGGATTTTGGGTGTCATACGAGGCCAAAGTTTGATTCTGAAAAAAGATAATGTGTTTTTGACTAAAGTATTTGAATTTGATGTGGAAGTTTGATGTGTATACGAACTGGTGGGTAGTTTTGAGACTGTGTTAGTTGTGAGAAAATGGTGAATTGTGTGTGAGCAATCAAGAAAAACTGTTATAAGTATCATATTTTCCATACTAGAGCAGTTTCGTTGTCTTCTGAAAAAGAACTTTATCTCCTCTCCCTCGTCGTCTCTCACGTCAGCAAATATACAATACATGTAAGAAGTACTTGGCTACAAATCAATCCATCCAGCATTTGTTTTTTTTATGCCATATCCCAAAATCTGCATAAAAACAGGTGGATGGATTTTATTTTTTTTCATATTGGGTATGTTGTGTGTGTTAAACAAGTGCAGTACTGTGGAAGAGAATCTTCTACACAGTATCAAACTCTGTTATCCTAAAATAATAAATGTTTCATGAGATGAGGAACAAAGAAACTAAAGGAATGTGCAACTGAACGTACAAGTTGTTCCTGTAGTTCAAATAGCATATTATCATGCCAAGATCATCAGTACGATACCCAGGAAATACATCAACCTGAGAAAATGTCAACATTGAATATTTGCAAGTCACTTTTTGATGACATGAGAGCATGAATGTGGCAAGAGCAAGACGTTAAATACACACCTGTTTAGC
Source organism: Siphateles boraxobius (assembly GCF_051911475.1). NCBI lineage: Eukaryota > Metazoa > Chordata > Actinopteri > Cypriniformes > Leuciscidae > Siphateles > Siphateles boraxobius. The sequence goes on from NW_027508729.1 coordinate 189,553, forward strand.
TCCCGCTCAGTTTTGTTAGATTTGTATGGGCAGCTCATGAAATCTGACAGCTCCTGCGTGAACCTCTTGAGTTTTATACTGAGAGGGAAACAAAGGCATTTAATTCAATTGTCAGTTCTGTGAAATATCAGGATCGCTGGTTGATCTTCATTCTCACGCACCTTTTAGCCGGTTTTATAACAGAAAACTTTTGTCTGAGTTTTGTGCAGCGCAGCTTCTGAAGCGCTTTTGTCATCGAATCTCTGAAAGAAAAAGAGCATATGTCATTTTTTTGCTGCTCATTATCTTGCCTCTAAATCATAAACCTGTTTCAACCAAATCTATTACATTCTTGTTGCGCCTTTAGGTTCTTACATTTATTGTTATGAAAAATGCATTAAAATACTATTTTAAAAACCCATTTTACTCTTAAACTGTGAGAAAATCAAAGCCATACAAGCCAGAAAACTTAATCAAGGAGCTGACATTTGCTATGCAGATTGTTTATATCGTCACACAATTATCATCAGCTCTAATCTGATAAACACTACTAGAAGGCATTAAGATTTTAAGATTTTAAGATTAAATTTTTTGTTTGCTTCGAGGCTGTAAGCTCCGTCTAAGCCTCCTTTTAGCTTCGTATTTCTTTCTGTTTTGAACCATCATTTACTACCATTTCTAGTTGTTTATACTACTAAATACAGCTTAGACAACATCTCAGATTAACCTGACATCGCTAGCTTCCGTTATTGTTAGCACAACACGCTAGTAACTCGCTAGCCTGTTAACGCGCAACCCGTGCACTCAGTTATTTATTTATTTTTCTCTTGCACGCCCGCGCCTCTGAGTTCATAACAAGCCCAGGTGAGTAAGAATCAGTCAACAAACACGGTGAGTAATGTCTTGTCCCGTTAATGTCACCTGCACTCTATGTTACATGTTTAGCATAGCCTTCCCCGTCAGCAATATAGGGTTTATATGTGATAAATGCAAGGAGACAGTCAGGCTGACGGAGAAGATTTCAGAATAAGAGACACGCATCCAAACTTTAATTGAGAATAGTAATTGTGCTAGAGCTTTAGATACTATTTTGGATGCGCCTAGCATAGTGAACCCTTTACATGATTCGGTTCCGGCTGAATTATTGCCTGTGCAGCCAGGCAGATGGGTGACAGTGAGGGATCGCTCTAGTCGCGGATCAAAAAAACACTCTTCCGTTCCCATTACCATAACAAATCGATTTGCCCCGCTCAGTGAAACACCCACTGAGAATTCTGTTGATTGTGCCCTGGTAATTGGTGATTCAATCACACGGAACGTGAAAATAGAGACACCAGCCACCATAGTCACATGTTTGCCGGGAGCCAGAGCGCCTGACATCAAAGCAAATCTAAAAATGCTGGCTAATGCTAATCGTAAATTCTCTGCTAATCGTTATTCACGTCGGCACTAATGATGTTTGACTCCGCCAGTCGGAGATCACCAAAATTAATATTAAAGAGGTGTTTGAACTCGCAAGTACGATGTGAGGCACTGTAATTTGCTCTGGCCCCCTTCCTGTTCGAAGGAGTGATGAGATAGTTAGTCAAGTCTAGTTGGCAGTTAGCAGATTGTCATCACTCAATGGCTGGCTGTCTAAGTGGTGTCCGCAAAATAATATAGAATTCATAGACAATTGGAAAAGTTTTTGGGGCAAACCTGACCTGTTGAAAAGAGATGGTATTCATCCCTCCTGGGATGGTGCTGCTCTTCTCTCTAGTAATTTGGCTCATAGTCTTAGAGATAAAACATGACAATCTGGGGCTCAGGTCAGGAAGCAGACAAACTGGCTAAACCGACCGTCTGCTAGCGGCCTCGCAACACCAAGGTCAGATAAATCCCATCACATAGAGCCTCTTTCACCTAGATATCATCATATAGAGACTGTGTCTGTTCCCCGAATTTGGAAATCCAAAAAACGTCCAAACCCATCTAAGGTTAAAAATGTAATTGACGTTCAACAAATAAAAAATAGATATAATACAGATGAGCAAACGGTAAAGCTTGGGTTGCTGAATATTCAATCTCTTACTTCAAAAGCGCTCATAGTTAATGATATAATTTCAGATTATAACCTAGATGTGAACATGAACCTCGCCTGAAAGGCAAAGGGGGAGGTGTTGCTGTAATTTATAGTAATATTTTCAAAACCACTAAAAAATATAGTTTGAAATATACTTATTTTGAAGTGTTGGTGCTTAATGTAAATATATATAATGTAAACGATGAATCACGTTTGAGAACTCTCCTGGCAACTGTATACAGGCCACGAGGGCACCATAAAGATTTTATCAAATAATTTGCTGACTTTCTATCAGAATTAGTATTGACTGCAGATAAATTACTAATTGTTGGTGATTTTAATATACATGTAGATAATGGAAAAGATGCATTGGGATTGGCATTTAAAGACATTCTTAACTCTATTGGAGTTAGACAACACGTGTCAGGACCTACTCATTGTCGTAATCATACTCTAGATCATGGAATCAAGGTTGATGCTGTTGAAGTTCTGCAGCAGAGCGACGACATCTCAGATCATTATCTAGTCTCATGTAAATTACATTTAGCCAAGGCTGCAAAGCCAACTCCGTGTTACAAATATTTTAGACCAATCACTTCTGCCACTAAAGATTGCTTTATCAATAATCTTCCTGATCAGTTTCATCATCTCAGCATCCCAGATTGCTTAGCAGAACTTGATATTGCAACAGAAACTTTTAACTCTCTCCTTTCCAGCACTTTAGACACAGTTGGTCCGTAGCGCTTAAAGAAGATTAAAGAAAATAGTCCAACGCCGTGGTACAACGAGCACACCCGGGCCCTTAAGAGAGCAGCCAGAAAAATGGAGCGCAACTGGAAGAAAACAAAACTAGAGGTCTTTCGGATTTCATGGAAGGAGAGCTCGATTGCTTACAGAGAGGCGTTAAAAGCTGCTAGATCTGCTTATTTTTCAACCCTATTAAAAGAAAATAAACATAATCCTAGGTATTTATTTGAAAAAGTGGCTACACTAACGAAAAAGAAAGCTTCAAGCCCAGAAGTTTCCAAGAAACACAGCAGTAATGACTTTATGAACTTCTTCACTTATAAGATTGATAATATTAGGGACAAAATTATAACTATGCAATCGTCTACTATAGCATCGCATCAAGGAGTGCATTATAGTCCCCCTGAGGTAAAATTTGATTCATTTGTTGCTATAGGAGAAGAAGAATTTTGCGAAGTCGTTAATTCATCTAAATCAACAACATGTATGTTAGACCCTATAACGACTAAGCTACTGAAAGAGATGCTTCCAGAAGTCTTAGATCCTCTTCTTAACATCATTAATTCGTCTTTGTCTCTAGGATACGTACCAAAAACCTTTAAGCTGGCTATGATTAAACCGCTTGTTAAAAAAACGCAACTTGATCCTACGGAATTAGTCTATTACAGGCCGATCTCGAATCTACCTTTTCTATCAAAGATATTAGAAAAAGCAGTATCCTCACAACTGTGTTCCTTTCTTGAAAGAAATGATATCTGCAAGGATTTCCAGTCAGGATTTAGATCGTGGTTGTATCTCTCTATTAGTGTTACTTGATCTTAGTGCTGCATTTGACACCATTGACCACAACATTCTCTTAATTAGACTAGAAAACTATGTTGGCATTAGTGGAATTGCATGAGCATGGTTTAAATCATATTTATCTGACCGCTATCAGTTTGTAGCAGTAAATGAAGAGATGTCTTATCGATCACAAGTTCAGTGATCTTATCGATCACAAGTTCAGTATGGCGTACCACAAGGCTCAGTTCTCGGACTGCTGCTTTTCACTCTGTACATGCTACCTTTAGGAGATATCATTAGGGAACATGGAATTAGCTTTCACTGTTATGCTGATGATACTCAGCTCTATATTTCTTCAAAACCTAACGAAACTCACCAATTCACAAAATTATCGGAATGCATAGTTGATATAAAAAATTGGATGACTAGTAATTTCCTACTACTAAATTCTGAGAAAACAGAGATTCTAATTATTGGACAAAAAACTTCCACACGTAATAACCTAGAATACCGTCTAACACTTGATGGCTGCTCTTTTAAGTCTTCATCGTCAGTTAGGAACCTGGGTGTGCTCTTTAAAACCAATCTTTCATTTGAAAGTCATGTAAGGCCGTCAAACTCAATCCAATGGCGGTATTCGAATTAGCGGTGAAGGTCTTTGCGTGTTACTGTCTGTTCTCGCGGCAACGTATTTTTGGTTAAATGCAATACATTTTCTCCTATATATTTTCTCGTTATTTCATCTGACTCCATAAATGAAAAGGCTTTAATGATATCTGTGCATCATAAAATGGGAGTGAATGTTTTACTATTCTTTTAGACTCTTGAATGAAAATGATGTCAAAGTCAATTAGAATAATCAAATGTCACAATTTAATATGTCAGGTAAATGTATCATTATAATTTCATAATCAATTCAAGGATAATCAATGCAAAACATCAAATGCTCTAGAACAAAGAGGAAAAAGTTTACCCGACAAGAAATGCGTGAGGCTGAGAGTCTCGCAACTCTCAGCCTCACGGGCCGATCTCAGATATAGAACAGCCCTGAGCTCTAGCTGCGTTTCATTATATACCTAGACCTCATTTCAAATCTAAACATCATCCACAGTGGTAAGTAGAGATGCACCGATTGATCGGCTGGTGATCGGAATCGGCCGATTTTCACGTGATCGGCCATGATCGGCGACCGGCCGGTCAGTCTGACATATGCCGATTTTTTTTTTTGCCGGTCAAATGCACTCGGGCGCCGCATGATTAACATCGCGCAAAATCAGCATCACACGTGCACACAGAACGCACATGTAGGAAACCTTGTGAATTATGGCCGTTTCACACCGCAAGCGTGAGCAGCGCAGGGTTTTTTTTTCCCCCGGCGTGCATGTTAATCAATGAGTGCATTCACACGGAGAGCAGGAGCAGCGCGTGAGCGTCGAGCAGGAGCGTCGCGTGAGCAGCAGGGAAGCGGGGTTTCGGCGCAGAGTCTATTTTTGCTGCGCTGCTTGTGCCTGCGTCTGCATGTGGCAGACGAGAGAAGAACTGTTTGCGAAATAAAACTTGCCATTGATGTACAAGTGATTGCAATAGGCTGTGTGTGTGTGTGTGTGTGTGTGTGTGTGTGTGTGTGTGTGTGTGTGTGTGTGTTTTAAGAAACATCTTTATACTGCAAGGCTATATATTTATTTTATTTTTATTTGCTCTTTATATATTATTTTATTGCCATTACCTGTTTTCATACAGAAGTTTAGTTTCGTAAATAAGTAAATATATCACTTTTTTTTGGGTTGAATATATGGAAATGAAAATGGTTCTTCCATACCATAACTCTGCATTTAGATATGTGTGAATTTCCCACACCAGGAGAAATAATTTATATAGTTTTATTTTATCTAATTTGTTCAAAAAATGTTCTATGTTCTATGTAAAATGTTCTATTAAAGAAAATATAGAAAATAAATATTTGTGTTTGCTGTAAAGTGGTTAGAAAAAAAGAAATCGGAATCGGCTAAAATCGGTATCGGCAGGCCAAACTCATGAAAAATCGGAAATCGGAATCGGCTTAGAAATTTGTAATCGGTGCATCTCTAGTGGTAAGTCACCATTTGCTAGCAGTGGAAAATTAGCATTCAGTCAGTAAATGGTCAGATGGTTTTAACTCAAAGACACACCCTCCTTTGTGGAAGATGTTTCTAAACCTCCTAAGAACTTTATTATCTTTTGGGTTTACTTCTTTGGTAATGAGACATTTGTACCAGTCGCACCGAGACATTTCAAATAACACCAAACATATATAAACCTTGATGTTAATCATTCACATTAAACCATTTAGATTCTTGTGTGAGTTTGGGAGATCTCTGCCAGGATGAAGAATGGGGAGAGAAATGTAGATTAGCATGAGGGAGGTGAGACCTTCGTCTCAATAGTGCATGAGGGGGAGTTCAAATGTTAACTTCCTTTGTTTTCTCAGAGAGTGGCCCTCTCTTAAAGTCCTTCCAGTTTTTCCAGTCTTACAGTCACGTGTCTAGTTTCTGTAAAACTGCATTTTTCCATCCTAAAAATATATCTAAATTACATCATATGCTCTCATTGACAAATGCAGAACAACTAGTTCATGCGTTCATGAAATCAAGGCTAGATTATTGTAATGCTCTACTGGGTGGTTGCCCTGCACGCTTAATAAACAAACTACAGCTAGTTCAAAACGCAGCCGCTAGAGTTCTTACCAGAACCAGGAAGTACGACCATATTAGCCCGGTTCTGTCAACACGGCATTGGCTCCCTATTAAACATCGTATACATTTTAAAATATTGCTGATTACTTACAAAGCACTAAATGGTTTAGCTCCCCAGTACTTGAGCGAGCTCTTAACGCATTATAGTCCTTCACGTCTATTGCGATCTCAAAGTTCTGGCCAGTTGATAATACCTAGAATATCTAAATCGACTGCTGGCGGTAGATCCTTTTCCTATTTAGCACCAAAACTTTGGAACAATCTTCCTAACATTGTCCGGGAAGCAGACACAGTCTGTCAGTTCAAAGCTAGACTAAAAACACATCTCTTTGACCTAGCATTCACATAAAACTCTATAGACTTCTATAATTCAATATTAGGCTGCTTAGATTAGGTCAGCCGGAACTGGGAACACTTCCCTCAAATCCTGATGTACTTGTTACATCATAAGAAGAATGGCATCTATGCTAATTTTAGTGTCTTTGTTTATCCCGAGGTTTTCCCGCAGCCTGCCGGATCCAGGCGGTTTCCAGATCTGACGAAGGACCTTTGCCTGGACCCGATGACAACGCAGTGCTGAAGTGCCAACTAGCCTCTCCCTATGGAGGATCCCTATACCACTCTACAGATAAAGCGTTGTGGAATTTTTCGGTTCGCGTACCTACCCAAAGTGATAAGATAAAATTAAAATTCTGCATCAAAATTTATAGACAAGTATTTTGTTTAGGCATGGTTTGTAAGGAATTACAAACCTGCTCACATATATTCAAACGCACATAACTATAGAATCAATTCTTAATGCGCATGTGAACGCCATCAGCGTCTATCACAGGTTCATGTTTAAAGTCTGTTTAGAGAGAACGGTGTCGTCTTAGCGGCCCCTAATTTAATAACAAATGATCATTTAGACAAAAGTGAATCAATCAAAACTAACTTTAGCTGGAAAAAACATTTTTCAAGAGCCACTATAAAACTAAACCAATCTCTGTTACCTTAAATTATATCTTTATCTCTGTAAAGCTGCTTTGAAACAATCTACATTGTTAAAAGCGCTATATAAGTGAGGATGACTTGACTTGAGCAGAAAAACAGCAAATGGTTCAAACATTTTCACCACAGTAAATTGAAGGATTTATTTGAAGCACAATAGAGTGAAACACCTTTATCTCTGATTCAGTGTTGATCAGCTCTACTCTCCTGCGTAACATATCTAAAACATTTATATTCTGACAAAATTATAATGATGTTTCCTTCTAAACTAATGACAATTAAATAACAATACACTTGTGTGTTTCTTAGACTCCTCAGAAAAAAGTTTAACAACTTCATGAGCAAGCACAATATCATATTGTATTAGTGTCATCAATTAGAACAAAAAAAAAACTCACTTATTAAGACGCAAATCTTAAACTACTCATAGACTTTAGGCTACTTAAAAAAACAGCAACACGGAGCCCGATTTGAATTCATTTAAATAGCGTTTATTGAATTATAATGAAATATCGAGATAAAAGCGCTCACCTGGACGAGTGTGTGTCGGGTGTGTAGTAAAACATCACACACACACCCTGAAAGATGACCAGGACCATCAGCAGTGTCAAGACCCACTGGAGAGACGCCGATGCCATCAGAGACACATTCAGTCATGCACGAGTGTGTGCGCGTGTGTGTGTGTGTCGCCTTTAACCCATGAATCTCACTCACTCTCTCACACACACACACTCGTCTCCGCCCCTCTTAAACTCGCTCTTAATATGCTGTAAAATGGTCATATGATTTTAAACCCGATATTGACTTGTAATTTGCGTTGTGGAATTTTGTCAGGGAAGATGCGATTTTTATGATTATTTTTAGTAGTAGTTTTGTGTTTGACTGTGGAATTGCCTTTGTCGAGAATGGTGTTTAGATTATTGATGTGGAGGAGCCATTTGCAATCCAGTGTAGCCTACTACTGATTCACAATTTCTCTCTCTCACTCTCTCACACACACACACACACACACACACACACACACACACACACACACACACACACACACACACACACACACACACACACACACACACACACACACACACACACACACACACAGAAAGAATAGCTTGAGTTGATCTTGTTTTATAGCCTAATCTGTAGGATTCCCAAAAAGATGTAGCAGAATAGCTTTCATTCTGCAAAAAGTCGTAATAATTATAAAAAAATTATGGTTCACGTACCTACCCGAAGTGATGAGATAAAATAAAATTCTGCATCAAAATTTATAGACAAGACAAGTAGTTTGTTTAGTTTGTAAGGAATTACAAACCTGCGCACATATATTCAAACGCACATAACTATAGAATCAATTCTTAATGCGCATGTGAACGCAATCAGCGTCTATCACAGGTTCACGTTTAAAGTCTGTTTAGAGAGAACGGTGTCGTCTTAGCGGCTCCTAATTTAATAACAAACTATCATTTAGACGGAAGTGAATCAATCAAAACTAAATTTACCTGGAAAAAACATTTTTCAAGAACCACTATAAAACTGTCACAGTGTCTGGTTTGTGTTTCCCTGGGTGTCCACTAGAGGTCTCTTCCCCATACTGTCACCATTCACTCTGGAACTGCATTCCCCACAATCCTTGTCTGTACCAATCACTGTTCATTGCACTCAGCTGTTCCCCGTCATCATTGTACCCAGCTGTTCCCTGTTATACATTGTTTAGTTCTGTGTGTATATATACCCTGTCTTTTTTAGTGTTTGTCACAGAGTCGTTGTTGTATGTTACGCTACACTTCTGAGGTCTGTTGCTAGTCTGTTTCTTGTTTATTTTTGTGTATTTGTTTTTGGACTGATTAATATGGATTTTGACCCCTGCATGGATGACTACGATTCTGATTACTTGGATTTTGACCTTTGCATGGATGATGACGAATTGGATTGCCCTAACAATAAACATACTGTTTTTGGATCTACCTGTTCTTCTGTGTGTTCCCGTGACAGAACGACTCCGTCACAACATAGATCCAGCGGTATGGATTTTTGTGGCTCTTTCCCAACCACGAAGACAGAGAGGAGGCAACAGCGGGGGAATTCGCCAGTCGAAGAGGTCCCTACCCGTATTAACATTTTTCAATGCTCTGCATTATTGGCCCGCCAGACTGAGGAGGCCATGGCGGTCAATTCCCTTGAGCACCCTTCCACCGATGACCTAGAGTCTTTAAGGGGAACCCGTCTGGCCAAGTTTTCGGGGACTCGTGGAGGCCGCAGGAGAGGAGGTCCTAGAAGTGAGCCCCGGAACCACTCTCCACTTTGGTCTTTCTCCGACCATGGGTCGGTGATGCTCAGCCCAGAGCTCCCTTCACCGCTGGTCCTGTCCAGCCCGGAGCCTGCACCTTGCCATAAAAAACGGCGGAGGAGGAGGAAGACTTCCTGCCTCTCCAGTGACCCAGAGACCATACCAGAGCTAGAGCCAGTGCCCGTTCCAGAGCCGGAGGCAGAGCCAGTGCCCGTTCCAGAGCCGGAGGCAGAGCCAGTGCCCGTTCCAGAGCCGGAGGCAGAGCCAGTGCCCGTTCCAGAGCCGGAGGCAGAGCCAGTGCCCGTTCCAGAGCCGGAGGCAGAGCCAGTGCCCGTTCCAGAGCCGGAGGCAGAGCCAGTGCCCGTTCCAGAGCCGGAGGCAGAGCCAGTGCCCGTTCCAGAGCCGGAGGCAGAGCCAGTGCCCGTTCCAGAGCCGGAGGCAGAGCCAGTGCCCGTTCCAGAGCCGGAGGCAGAGCCAGTGCCCGTTCCAGAGCCGGAGGCAGAGCCAGTGCCCGTTCCAGAGCCGGAGGCAGAGCCAGTGCCCGTTCCAGAGCCGGAGGCAGAGCCAGTGCCCGTTCCAGAGCCGGAGGCAGAGCCAGTGCCCGTTCCAGAGCCGGAGGCAGAGCCAGTGCCCGTTCCAGAGCCGGAGGCAGAGCCAGTGCCCGTTCCAGAGCTGGAGGCAGAGCCAGTGCTGTCTGCCTTCCTGGACCTGGACTATCTGGAGCGTCTGGCTCGGATCCTGAACATACCCGTGTCTGCTGTTCCAGAGCCGGAGGCAGAGCCTGTGCCTGTTCCAGAGCCGGAGGCAGAGCCTGTGCCTGTTCCAGAGCCGGAGGCAGAGCCTGTGCCTGTTCCAGAGCCGGAGGCAGAGCCTGTGCCTGTTCCAGAGCCTGTGCCTGTTCCAGAGCCGGAGGCAGAGCCTGTGCCTGTTCCAGAGCCGGAGGCAGAGCCTGTGCCTGTTCCAGAGCCGGAGGCAGAGCCTGTGCCTGTTCCAGAACTGGAGCCAATGTCTGTTCCAGAGCCAGTGCCTGTTCCAGCGCCAGAGCCAGTGTTTGTTTCTGTGTCTGTGTCTGTTCTTGTGGCTGTTACAGTTTTTGTGTCTGTTCCTGAGCCGGTGGAGCGGGGAGTTCCAGAGCCGGAGGCAGAGCCTGTGCCTGTTCCAGAGCCGGAGGCAGAGCCTGTGCCTGTTCCAGAGCCGGAGGCAGAGCCTGTGCCTGTTCCAGAGCCGGAGGCAGAGCCTGTGCCTGTTCCAGAGCCGGAGGCAGAGCCTGTGCCTGTTCCAGAGCCGGAGGCAGAGCCTGTGCCTGTTCCAGAGCCGGAGGCAGAGCCTGTGCCTGTTCCAGAGCCGGAGGCAGAGCCTGTGCCTGTTCCAGAGCCGGAGGCAGAGCCTGTGCCTGTTCCAGAGCCGGAGGCAGAGCCTGTGCCTGTTCCAGAGCCGGAGGCAGAGCCTGTGCCTGTTCCAGAGCCGGAGGCAGAGCCTGTGCCTGTTCCAGAGCCGGAGGCAGAGCCTGTGCCTGTTCCAGAGCCGGAGGCAGAGCCTGTGCCTGTTCCAGAGCCGGAGGCAGAGCCTGTGCCTGTTCCAGAGCCGGAGGCAGAGCCTGTGCCTGTTCCAGAGCCGGAGGCAGAGCCTGTGCCTGTTCCAGAGCCGGAGGCAGAGCCTGTGCCTGTTCCAGAGCCGGAGGCAGAGCCTGTGCCTGTTCCAGAGCCGGAGGCAGAGCCTGTGCCTGTTCCAGAGCCGGAGGCAGAGCCTGTGCCTGTTCCAGAGCCGGAGGCAGAGCCTGTGCCTGTTCCAGAGCCGGAGGCAGAGCCTGTGCCTGTTCCAGAACTGGAGCCAATGTCTGTTCCAGAGCCAGTGCCTGTTCCAGCGCCAGAGCCAGTGTTTGTTTCTGTTCTTGTGGCTGTTATAGTTTTGGTGTCTGCTCCTGGGCCGGTGTCTGCTCCTGGGCCGGTGTCTGCTCCTGGGCCGGTGTCTGCTCCTGGGCCGGTGTCTGCTCCTGGGCCGGTGTCTGCTCCTGGGCCGGTGTCTGCTCCTGGCCGGTGTCTGCTCCTGGGCCGGTGTCTGCTCCTGGGCCGGTGTCTGCTCCTGGGCCGGTGTCTGCTCCTGGGCCGGTGTCTGCTCCTGAGCGGTCGTCTCCGCCCTGGCCGCCCGAGGGGTCCTCACCGCCCTGGCCGCCCGAGGGGTCCTCACCGCCCTGGCCGCCCGAGGGGTCCTCACCGCTTCACCCTGGCCGCCCGATGGACTGTCTGCTTCGCCCTGGCCGCCCGATGGACTGTCTGCTTCGCCCTGGCCGCCCGATGGACTGTCTGCTTCGCCCTGGCCGCCCGATGGTCTGTCTGCTTCGCCCTGGTCGCCAGCTAAGTTGTTATTTCCCGTTTTTGTTCCCCTTCATGGACCTGGCCCACCATCCCTCCCCCTGATCCTCCACCATTCCACCTCCCTCCTGAACTCTTGTGTTGTGTTTTAGTGTTGTCGTGGAGCGTCTGGTAGCCGCTCCGTAGAGGGTGGGTTATGTCACAGTGTCTGGTTTGTGTTTCCCCGGGTGTCCACTAGAGGTCTCTTCCCCATACTGTCACCATTCACTCTGGAACTGCATTCCCCACAATCCTTGTCTGTACCAATCACTGTTCATTGCACTCAGCTGTTCCCCGTCATCATTGTACCCAGCTGTTCCAGCTGTTCCCTGTTATACATTGTTTAGTTCTGTGTGTATATATACCCTGTCTGTTTTAGTGTTTGTCACAGAGTCGTTGTTGTATGTCACGCTACACTTCTGAGGTCTGTTACTAGTCTGTTTCTTGTTTATTTTGTGTATTTGTTTTTGGACTGATTAATATGGATTTCGACCCCTGCATGTATGACTACGATTCTGATTACTTGGATTTTGACCTTTGCATGGATGATGACGAATTGGATTGCCCTAACAATAAACATACTGTTTTTGGATCTACCTGTTCTCCTGTGTGTTCCCGAGACAAAAACTAAACCAATCTCTGTTACCTTAAATTATATGTGTATCTCTGTAAAGCCGCTTTGAAACAATCTACATTGTTAAAAGCGCTATATAAGTGAGGATGACTCGACTTGACTTGACTATGGGTATCTGGATTTGGTGCATCGGCAGGGGTGTGTTCAACCTGTTTGCCCCGCGTCCGATCAGCTGTTGCGACCCTATTGGGCTGAGAGGAGGGGATGCAGAGGAGGCGGTGTGTTGCAATTATCATCGGTCGCTGGAGAAATAAAGGTCCAGATGGGTCTTCTGAATGTCCGGTCATTGTCAAACAAGACATTTGTTCTTCGCGAACCTTGTGACTCCAATGCTCTAGATTTTATGTTCATAACCGAGACGTGGATGCGTGGATGCGTGAGGGTGATGAATCGCCCATGATTGAACTTTGATCTCCTAACACCAGCTTTTTCAACACTCCGAGACTTTCTGGAAGAGGAGGGGGGATCGTCTCACTTTTTAAAGACAGTTTTAAATGCAAACAGATTTTAAATTGTGATCTTTATTCTAGTTTTGAATCGCAGCTTTTTACTATAATTAAACCTTCTGTGGTTTTGATTGCTGCTATTTATCGTCCACCTAAGTACAATGACAATTTTATTTTTGAGTTTGCTGACTTTTTATCTAGGTTCATTTTGCAGTATGAGAGGATTTTAATTGTTGGTGATTTTAATATCCAAATTTGTTGTGTTGATAAGACATTAGTTAAAGACTTTTTAAACGTTATTGACTCTTAGTTTCACACAATTTGTGTCTGAATCTACACATCAGCGTGGTCATACATTGGATTTAGTGCTAAGTTATGGTTTGTCTGTGTCAGTTAATAATATCAGTGCCCTACCAATTATCCCTAATTTAATTAGTATTGGGAAAATGGTGCAGAATACAAGGTTATCTCGTTATATTAGCACTAATGCTTCACTTGATCTAACTCTGAAACTACCAGATGTGATGGATCCAGTTTTTAGCCAAGCTTTTTCAGTGGACTGTCTAGCAGATAACTTTAATGGTGCACTCCGGGACTTGTTGGAGTGGGTAGCCCCTGCCAAGACACGGAAGTGTTCTCCAAAAAATCATACACCTTGGCTAAATGATGAGTTATTGACTCTCAGAAAGTGCTGTAGAAAAATTGAACGTCAATGGCGCCATACTAAGCTTGAAGTTTATTACAGGGCATGGCATGATAGTCCGATCACCTATCAGACTAGGATGGCTACTGTTAAGACAGCCTATTTTTCTAATGTGATTATGAATAATAAGCATAACCCTAGACTTGTATTTGAAACTGTTAATAGACTTAAACAGTGTCAGCAGCCAGTAAATGGTATCGATTTGTCAGCACATGATTTTATGATGTATTTTTATGAGAGAGTTAATGACATCCGCGCTATGATACCCCAGTCTGAGGTTGGGGGTTTAGACTGCGCTATCACAGGACCATTTTCTGCTGGAGAGGCCTACCATGAGTTTGAGCCGATTTCCTTAGCCGAGTTGACTAAAATTATCGTATCTGCAAGAGGGACCACTTGCTCCTTGGATCCTTTGCCTGCGTGGGTTGTTAATGAATTACGGCCAACATTAGGACTGTATGTTTTAGCTGTTTTAAACCTTTCGCTCTCCACAGGAGTTTTTCCGGCTTGCTTTAAATCTGCGGTGGTTAAACCACTATTGAAGAAACCAAATCTGGATATAAACTCGTTGGAAAATTATAGACCTGTTTCTAATTTGGCCTTCTTAGCTAAAGTATTTGAGAAAGTGGTCTCAAGTCAGCTTTTAAAGTATCTGTCATCTACTAATCTTTTTGAGCCGCTGCAGTCTGCTTTCCGAGCAAAACACTTGACTGAAACAGCACTCACAAATGTGGTAAATGATTTGATACTTGCTGCTGACTCAGACTTAACATCTGTCCTTTTGTTGTTGGACCTTAGTGCAGCTTTTGATACTGTTGACCACAGTATTCTTTTGGATAGAATTGAGAAATACTTCGGCATCTCTGGTCAGGTGCTTAAGTGGTTGAGGTCCTACCTCTCAGAGAGATCTCAATGTGTGTTTTATAATAACACATTTTCAGACCCTTACCCTCTTCAGCACGGGGTTCCACAGGGTTCAGTCCTTGGTCCACTGTTATTTTGGCTATACTTAGCGCCATTGGGTCAAATCATTCGTTCTTTTGTGAGCTTTTCATTGCTATGCTGATGACTTACAAATATATATGCCAGTTATTGCAGGAACTGCATCTGATTCGGTTAAGTTATCGACTTGCTTGGCTGCTAACTTCCTGTTACTCAATTCAGCAAAATCTGAGATGAAAGCTATTGGACCAACTAAATTAGGTCATTTGTATGACAATTTTACTCTGTCCATTGATGATTCGTTCATTCAGTGCAAGGATAGAGTAAAGAATCTTGGGGTAGTTTTCGATCGGTCACTTTCATTTGATTTGCATATTAAAGAGGTGACCAAAGTAGCCTTCTTTCATCTCCGAAAAAATCGCAAAGATTAGATCAATATTGGCACTGAAAGATGCTGAGGCCCTTATCCATGCCTTTGTTACATCTAGGCTTGATTATTGTAATGTATTGTTCTCGGGGTTGCCTAAGAAAAGTTTGCGAGGTCTGCAGATGGTCCAGAATGCTGCAGGTCGTATTCTGACTGGATCATCTAAATACATGCATAACTCCTGTGCTGGCCTCACTGCATTGGCTCCCTGTTCAGGTTAGAGCTGATTTTAAGGTTTTGTTGATAACATACAAAATAGTGAATGGCCTTCCACCATTATATCTGTCTGATCTTCTAAATTCGTATGTGCCTACACGGTTAGGAAGAAAACGGTTGGTGAGCGATCCTTTTCGTTTCGTGCTCTAAACACTATGGAACAGATTTACGGCAGATATTAGGCTGGCATGTTCGATTGAGGTTTTTAAATCAAAGCTTAAGACCTTGTTATTCACTGCAGCGTATGAGTCCTAAATGTTCAGTTATCTTTGATGTTTTTGTATAGTGGTATTACTTTTTACTGTCTTAATGTACTGCGAGGGACTGGTAACCTGTCTGGAGTGTACCTCGCCTTTTTCGTTTAAATTGTTATTGTAGTGTTTGTATTTTAACTATATTCTTTTTGTAAAGCACTTTGATTGAAAGCGCTCTATAAATAAATGTATTATTATTATTATATTATTATTATTATTACAGTATTGGGACAGAGGCGCCAGAACTGCAGCTGATAGAATGTGCGCTGTACGATACTACCATATTTTAGTTTCTTATTGTGTTTCCACAACAATGTTAGTGAGTAAATCTACTGAAATTGGCACCATAACAGTGGAGTGTGATGTGTAAGACGTAGAGCTATTTATAAATTACTATTAGTATTATTTGAAGTTAACATAATAAAATACGTAGACCTACACCAAAAAAAAAAACTAGTTGAGGTTAAATTCTTTAAAATTGGGCAATTCCAGGGTTATGGACGTGACATTTGCAGTCAAAACTTGAAATATAAATTCTCAGAAAATGCGTTTAATACTGAAACGTCTGTTTATATATCCATACTCCTTTAATGAAGGAGTCCAGACATTAGAAACATATCACATCTACACATGCGTTTAAAAATTGCTGGGTTAAAAACAACCCATTTGGCAACCCAGCGCTGGGTAAATATTGGAAAGAACACATGCTGGGTTAAATTAACCCATTGACATTTTAACCCAGCAGGCTGGATGTATCCAATATGTAGTCTTTTTTCTTTCTTTTTACCATTAATGGATTTGCTATTCTGGGTTGTTTTTGCTGGGTTATTCTTATAATTTCACCTGTGATTTACAGTAAAACTATGAATAATAATGAGGAACACGTTTAGACTGTTAAAATAAATCATTTTTATGCGTGTCAGCTGACATTCATAAATGTGTTCAAATTGACAGCAATGACAACAAACGGCACATTAAAGTAACATCCAAAAATCATGCTGACATCCAAGTTAAATATTGTCAGTTTTAAATAAATAAATAAATAAATATTAGTTCTAAAACTATTTAAATACATGTTTAAATACAGTGACTGACAATTATATTTTAAAGTCAGCGAATGCAAAATCATTTAAAAATACAAATACAATGACATAAAGAAAGATGATTAGTTCTGAACAATTACATTTGTACATTTAACTATTACATTTTTAACGGTTTAAATACGCAGTGAACTTGACAGACAATTCAATTTTAAAGTCAGAGAATGCAAAATCATTTAAAATATGCTAACATTTACATAAGTAGCCTATAGTTAAATAAAGTCAAATACAGTTAAAGGGACATTAAGTAAGAATTTCTCCCATCTAGCGGTGAAACTGTATTTTGCATTGAAACGAATTGTGCTCTCCAGCGCCTCGCGTTTTCAAATGCGTGTTTCATCTACGGTGGCCGTTATGTGCCAAAAAGCTATGACAGGATGTCTTCTAACAGCACTTCGTCGAGTTTTCCTTCAGGTGAACAGGTTTGTTATTTCAAACAAACTTCAAATTGACACAACGAACAAACGAATGTTACAGTATGTAGTAATGAATGTCAAACACATGAACTATTGTAATTAGTAGTTCTGCCTTGTTTACTCGTTATATTGTTTTGAAGCATGTGCATTGTTAGATATCATCATCAGATGATTCAACAGTAGGGATAGGAAGAAGTAGAGGAAGAGGACAGAGAGGCAGTGGATCAGTGGGATCTAGGCGAGGAGGAAGAGGAGAAGAGTGAGAGTCAATACAACGACAGCTACAAGAGCTACAAGACAGAGGTCACAGTATAAATGATAAATAACATAAAATATCAGATAGACTTAGCTGAAGTAGACTGAAGTAGACTTAGCTATGCAAACAATGCAAGAACAATCATGTGCTCTATTAAAATATATTTGTATCGAATTTCTAGCTTACAAAAGTAAACTTACAAACTTTTTTAGCGCCTTCTCTACTTTACTCAATATAGCTGCTATTCATCAAAGAGCCTGTTTATCTTTTCACTGTAAATGTTCTTCTATCTATATAATAAAGTAAACAAACAAACGCGTCTCTTTTGTATTCTTTCTCCTGCATTAGCTCTTTCCACCGGGGAAAAAGCAATCTCGACATTCACTCGTGTTTTTGTATCCTACGGTCACCTTTTCTTTTACTGTCATTTTTGGTCTGTTTTGGCGAAGAGGATTTCTTATCCAGCGGCTCGGCATAGGTATGGTCCGCCATTAAAAATAAAAGTGACAAGCGCCTCTCGCTGCTCTGCTCCTCCGTTTCTGCTGCTTTCAGTCACGTCACGCTCAGTGTTGCCAACTATTTTCAAAGTAAAGTAGCTAACGCCTTACCTAAAAGTCGCTAAATGTCGCTAGATGACGTCATACGTCAATTAGCATATTCATGACGTCATCGCGTCGTACTTGCGTTCTGCTTGTCTAATGTGTTTTCTCTATAAATTAATGCTCAGCTCACATACTGTATTTAATATATTATAATATAATATAGCCAAATGTAAAATAAATCTGTTCTGTATGTTTTGTCAGACAATAGAACGAGAAGCTATGATATAGGCCTAGTGAATGACTAACTTTTTTTATAGGCCAATGTGGAAAATTATCTGAATTGAGAGAGTTCGGGAGCCGGATGAACAAAAGCTTTGTGATAGTGAGTATTACAAGTAAAACCGTAAGCACAAGAAAAGGAAGGAAACTAAATTATTTAATTAAAATAATAAAGAAAAGCAGATAATAAATCCGTGGAAAAACACTGCTCATTCACGTCTCTCAGCGGCCGTGCGCTCAACAGATGAATGTGCTGCTGCTCCTCTCAGTCATTTACTGAACAGGGTAGACGTAGCTAGAGTGAGTGACGTTTGAAAAGTCGCTAAAAATAGCGCCTCATTTGCGCGATTCTTTTGCAGTCTGTACGCGGAGGGGTAAACATCTCCTGCTCTAACTGCAGCTGGGAGGGGCTGCTGCGCGAGGACTGGGCCGCCTGTGAGTGCTTTGGGACGGGGGTGGGACACACGGCAGCACCCGCTGCTCGTTGAGAAGAGTAAGAACGATATGTGCTTTCACGTCAGAGAGTCTCCAAAAGTCTCCAATAACACCAGAAAAAGTCGATAGATTTGTCGCTAGTCGCTTTTTTGAAAATGTGTCGCTAGAGGGTTCTAAATACTCGCTAAATATAGCAACAAAGTCGCTAAGTAGGCAACACTGGTCACGCTGGCTCTGAACGAAAACGCCTTGTGGAAACGCGTTGGTGTAGTTTTTGTCCCTCTCTGCTAATAGTTTTTCAAGATGGCGGAACTACATGGAAGCCTCCGTGGACTTACCCGTCACATGTTTATAAATATAATAAATTCTTCGTTAACGAGGATAAATCAGATAATTGGCATTTGTACACCTTTGGGGACATATTTATGAATAAAAATATTGATTTTCGTTTATAAATTACGTAAAAATTTACTTATAGTCGCTTTAAGAAAGAAAGAAAATTAGTTCTGAACAATGAAATTTATACCATTTAATTCTTAGGAAATTAAAGTGAAATTCACAGATGTGCAACGTATTTTACAGTATGTACACAGTGAAATTGACATTTACAAAACCAAAACAAGAAGGAGGAGGTTAAAAGTTACTCTTCAGCAAACAAGGACGTGCGAAGAAACCGAATTGCAGAAGATTCCTTGCCCTCCATTTGGAAGATAACTTGTTGCACGAACGCCCAGGTAGAAGCACACTGCTTGGGTAGTTCATGTCAAGTACATAGCATGCTTTGAAGCATACATCAAAAGCTGCAAGCAATGTGCTTTGTTCCAAAGCTTGTCCATTGATGATGACAAAGGATTGCGATATCTGCTTGGCGTTTTCCGTGGCCATGACAAAGGGATGGGTTTTTGTGGACTCTGCCCGGTTTAGAAATTACACCATGTTCGTTCCAACCTATAAAAGCAAGTAAATACCATACAGATTGTGTAAATGGCAACGGTGTCATTATTCAGTTGTAGTCAGTTCAGTGTAGATTCAATTCAGTTCTGTGTAAAGTTCATCATGATTTCAACAATCAATATTTTTATTTGGCAAAAAGTAGGTATAAGTGGTATGCTTTAAATTATTCCTTAAATGTCTTGTTTGATCTTGTTTTGTTTTTTTGTCTAGGATCAAAGCTGTTTAATAGGAATTGTTTTGAGGTAATTAAGTTAAGTCAGATAATGTACATCCAGCCAGATTTCATCACAAAATAAACTCCTTCAGGGTGATACGAGATCCCTCCACTTTGTGTTGATTACCCTGTTGAAGTTTATTCTGCAATATCAACTGGCTGGATGTACAATGTCCCTTGCTTAATGAACATTGCAGCTCCAGTCAGGTTACAATGCAATTTAAATAGCAGTTATCCGGTTTTATACTTACTGGCTGTAGATCAATGAAAGCCTTTCTAGCTTCTTCTGGCAGGAAGAAGAAAGTGAAGAACCAAAAGAGCAACATCACCTCTATTCTCTGCAGAAAATAGACATAACATCTCAGAAACAGAAAATATATACTAAAGTTAGTGCAATAATCTACAGACATAAAAATAAATATGCAATAATGATACAAAATACCTAAAGTTGCCTTTTAAGTTGTATAATTTTGAAGATCTAAAACAACAATCACCTTGTGGAAATGTTTTCCAAAGACTGATTCAACTTTTCTTCCTTAATTGCAATCCTTAAAACTCAAACGCAGCAAAGAATGTGACCCATGATTCAAACAACTTCAGCCCAGTTTCTCCACGAACCCTGATCAAAGTCTTGGGAAATCTAATGCAATGGGGTATAGGGTGTTTTAAATGATTATATAATATCTGCAATACATTAAATCAGAAATATAACAGACATTTTTAATAACTCCATTAAACCAATACCATGCCAGGTGTGTTCAAGAGATGCGGGAACTCACGGACAACCTCTGAGATGCTCTTTGCCCCATTTTGTCGGATCCACTTAGCCCGGTACAAGGCTGTCTCCTTCTTATTCGCTACAACTTGGCTAATGGGTGCGTGATTATTTTTCAGCCAGCTCGCAAGACTTTGGGCTCTCTCCGTTGGAATAGTAGGTTCTGTTTTTGCAGACAAATGATATGACATTTAAAAAGTATCACACAAGCAATAGAGCTGTTCTTAATATGTTAGCACATGCAACTCAGTCATACAGTAGACATAAGGCCATGTTTATGCAACTGGGGCCATATTACAGAAACTTACTAACTCAAGAATCCTATCTTTTCAGCTTAGTTAGCACTGTGATTTCAGTCAGGATCCAATTGATTTGTTACAGAATTGCATTTCTTAAGTGCATTTTCTTATCTGAACTTGTTTTTGGATTCTTATTTGACAAAATCTTTAGTTAGGAAATCTTAAACCTCTCTATCATCAGCTAATAAACAGCCGTCTATCATATTAATCTTGTCTGTTACCAAGTAACCAAACAATTTGTTCATCCACACTTCCATTGTTTTTGTAGTGAATGACTGTGCTTTTGATAAATCAGTCGAGTCAATCGGTCTCATTTACTAACTAACTGTTGTATTATCAGAAGTTATGATTATGTTTTGAAAAGGATTTAATTATTTCACGACTCACCAGGAATTACCATCATTTGTGATCTGCCCTCTTCACGTCTTTGGGGTCTGGAAAGTTTTCTCATTCTCTTTCTAATGTTCCGTAGGCGTTCCTCAATGAAGCCTGTGGCGTAAAATGCCTCCTTAAAAGTATCACAAAACATACAGAACATTTTTTACTGGCATAAAATATGGCTTAAAACTATGTGAAAGAAAAACAATTATTAGGTTCTTACATGGCCATTGCCTCTGGTGTCTTTAAGGCAGGGAAACTCTTCAATTAAAGCCATTGCCATAGCTTTCTTGGTTTCAGTAGTTGGCCTACTCATTAAATACAAGAAGTCAATTTCCCTGTAAATCAAAAAATGATCCTTGTGTAGTTAGAATAAAGTTGTCACTCACGTTTCACCAAACTTTTCAATTAAAAAGGCCACCAGGATTCGCACCATCGCACGTCTCGGTTTAATTTTGATGCTTTTTTCCCTCTCTAAAACCTCTGCAATCCCTCTCCCCTCATGGGAAGACAAGAGAACCTCTTTGATATCCTGCAAACATTTAGTAAAGCATTAAAAAAACTAGGTTTCTCATGATTTTGACTATTTATTAACAATTTCAAAGACAATATTTGATTTTAAAAGCAGAACAATTGACATGAATAATGAATGGAGAAATTACAAAAATTGGTATTATTTTTTATTGGTATTAAGCAATTATGCAGAATATCATGAATTGGGAAATTATTTTTTCATGGCATTGTATGTTGACATACTAGATCACTTAAGGCGATACACTACAGGTGAATAGGGTAATTTTTTTAACTATCAGATATCACCATGACACTTTGCCAGTTGATTACCTACATTAAGATGAGAAAAATATCTATTACAAGTTTTCTGTAATTTAATCTTTAAATATGCAAATGAGGCATTGTCTAATTAAATATGCGCTATTTTGCATATATTTTAAAAAACAAAATCTGAGTATTGGACAAAGACAGGTTCAAAATTATTTTTTCATTGTGTTGACATATTAGATGGGGGAAAAATTACAGAGGGATTTATGGATATCTACTTTTGTTATCCTGTAAATCAGAATATACTGCCAATAGCCTTAAAAAAATGATTTTCGCCATGTTTTTGGGAATAAAATGTTATATAAATCAGGCTAGGAATAATATATTTACAAATCCCTCTTTAAATGTCTTCATAATATAACTAGGTACAAGACTGGAAAGTTTGGTGAATGCCGGTGCCACTGAAGGGGAGATTTCGGACTTGGAGTATGAGAGAAAAGTCATTTTGAGAAAACGTGCTTTAAAGATTTAGCATCAGCCAATGAGATTGCGCATTTAGAGTAAAATCCGCCCTTTTACTTTCGCGATTGGTTGCTGATAAAAAGGAAATGACCATATTTGGATCCGGCAGTATTGTACAGGAGAGAGAGAGCTTTCTAACGGTGTGTGTGATGACAGGGTGCAGATCGCGATCAAGGAGCAGAGGGATGATTTATAACGACAACTTTTGATGAACTTATTAAAAATCTACAGACGCAAACAGACAAAGTGTAGTAAAATAAAGACCTAAATGTGTATTTCAGACTTTTTTTTCACCACAAGTCTGAAAGAAGACAAATATCCCAAAATCTCAAAATTGACCGGTGGAAAAAAAAACGATGTTTTTGCCTGCCGTGTCTCGCCTTAAGAGTACTTACTTGACTCTAACCTAAAAGTCGAATACCTCAAAAGAAGCTGTCTTCTTCCATTGTGTGTCGGACAAAGGGGCTTACTTAAATTTGTGTAAAATTAAAAAGGTAACTGATCCAAAATAATATCTTGAGCAAAAATAAAGTAGTAAAAATACTATTTACAAATATTTACAACATAAACTGTCCTAGAGTGTTTAAAAAACTCTGTATCATAAGGAAATATACAAGTCGCCATCAGTTTCTTCAAATGAATTAACTGCATGGAGGGGATGGTAATGCAGAAGATCATTGATGTCTACTGCTTCAACACAATGTGTAGGCTGAACTCCGAATGCGAAAAAATGGCGCGCAAACCCAACTGTGTCCCACCTCTGAATAATAAGCTTGACCACAGTGTTAATAGCCATGATGGTTCGTACAAGTCCAAACTCAGGCTCACCATCTTGCCTATAGGACAGAAAGACCGGTCTATATTCAGTGCCTCTGACCTTAACCCAGGCTGGTAAAAACACTTCAGTTTGAGGTGGAACACCTTCGAGACCATTTCGAATGTCTCTGAAACCATCCAAAGTAGCGAGAAAAGCACAATGACTTGGTCCCACTTCAGTGTTTTGTGCAAACACAGAATCTGAGAGGAATGTGTAGCACTGCATCATTTGGTGCCGAAATGCCATAGTCTTGCATATGTTCTTAAAGTTGCAAGTGACTTGGCTAACACGCTTGAAAAATCCATGTTTCGATTCAAAACGCATTGCCCAAAAGTGAACCAGTGGTCCCAGCTTCATGACTGCCCTGGGGTAGTGTAACATGAAGTGATGCTTGGGGCGTATGTGGAGATGTGGGTACAGCTCCAAAAAGAGGCTATGATGCTCTTGGATAATGCAGGCTAGAAAGATCGTGGCTCCTGGTGTAATAGACGGAGAAAAGATGAGCTCCATACACTGTAAAAGTAGGAGCAGCAGATTCCAGTACCTGTTGCAGCGTGGAATAAGATCACCAATCATTAACGGTAGCAATCTTAATAAGCACCACATCTGGGAGGCAGATTGGCGCACAGCCCCATCATGTTTACGCAGATCACTTCTGCTGATAGGGGTAGGTTGATTCCGCTTATCACAAAATCCGTAATCAAAGCTAGTGATCCTGTAGTTCAGGGTATCAAGGGAGAGATGTTTTTCCTCAATTAGAGAATTTATAACTAGCTGAACCTCAACTGACCCTACTCCTTACAAAATGTCATGCATAAAGTCAGGGGCAACATTATCAGTCACATGAAAGAAGTGTAAACCATTTAACATACTTTCCTCTCTCACACCTGTACCTGAAGGATTATTTTCACAGAGATCAGCTTGGTAATTGTCTGCATCACGAAGTAGAGACTGATCCTCACTTGTCTGTACCTGTAAAACATCTCTGTGCGCCCTGCACCACCGGCATACATAATTGTCTGAAAAGCTCTGTGTATAACCAAGAATGCCATTCAATCCCAAGTTGTCTCCACACACCTGAGCAACTCCAAATTTTACTGTGCCTTGGAAATTAGGCACATCGATGAAGACGCCTTCCAGTTCTAGGAACTTCAGCTCATCAATGATGGGATTCAGGACTGCACTAAGACCATAAGTCTTGGCATCATCGGTTTTATAAACGGCCAATAGAAAATGTGAATTCAAACTTGACAACAACTCTGGAGGCAAGCTCTTGATAGTGAAGTAAAGGAAGCCAAGTTTGTGCACAACAGTTTTGGATCCTAAAGGATTTACGGTCTCACAGTCATCATTGTATAAAACCAAGGGAATGGTAAATTTACCATCTCTTTAGAGAAAAGTGCATGTTCATGCCAAATCTCCCCATCACAAAAATCCTGTAGGACATCTGTCCCTTTGCTGCCACTGGAGTACACCTGGGCATTGAAGAATTTTTGTCAAAAGGGGCCTGAGTGGCACCCTTTGAAAAGTATCCTGAACTGCAACCTGTCTAACTATGCCTGTGTCTGAGGCCCTTTGTGGCATATATGACACACCAGGAAACACTTCTTCAATTGGCTCAATGAAGTTGCCCGACTGAGTGAAGTATGCCATTTGCTTTACACGAGACTAGATGCCTTTAAATGGTTCAGAGGCAATATTAAATTCCTCTCTGAGAACTTTTACCTCTGGAAAATGTTCCTGGCCTAATCTCTGAAAAATCAACATAGTTTTGTTTTGTAGATCTGTGTCAATGTCGTGCATCAAAGACGAGGTTTCCTGAACCACATAATTGACAGAACTAAAGGTCTGAGATGATCTTTTTTTTACTTCCTTCTCATTTTTCAGTTTAAAACAACAAACGTAGAAAGGTCTCTACCTAAACCGTGGCCAAATGTCATTGTTAAACATGTTGCCTAGTAACCATACGACCTCACGTTCACGCGTAGGGAAAAAATGTGGAAGCGAGTGGCTTCTGATAAGCTAACGGTGGCTGCGTTTGTGGTAGATGCGCCCATTTGTATACTGTAACGTGCTGATCTAACCAGCGGTCTCAACATCTGGGAGAATGAGTAGAGCAGGCGATCTGAATAAGAGTGATGATGCAAAAAAGAGCACTATTCGGTACGGTTTTCTGTGCACACACCCGACCCGAGGCGTGCAGCCATGCACAATGGACCTACAGCGCGCGAGTACTGAATTGAACTCTCTTTCGTGTCTAAATAGACAAATACACACAACATTATGTCTAAATGTCCGTTTTGGAGAGTATTCACGTAAACTATGTCGGTTATGTCTTAATCAGTTGTGAGTGTATCGGATGTGCATCAGTGCAATTGGATCCGCATGTCATTGGACATGATCCGACGTCTTATAGTGACAGTGGGTAATAAACCTAATGCGGTCTGTGTCCTTAATATTGGTCAAGCAACAAAAGAAAAAGAGGGAAGCATTCATGTTTTTTTAATAAACACATTAGGCAAGAATACGTTTACAAAAATACCAATTCTGCCATAATCTACTCACCCTTGCATGTAACAAAATGTACTTCCAATACAGAATTTCCAAGCTGCTCCAGGCGGAATTAAAAAATTGCATTTGTGTATCATAAGTAGTAGGGAACACACCTGCCTTGTTTGGTTCGATTGAATCGAACTCTAGTTCGTTTACCCCCTTGTTGCGGACCTTTTGGGCAGGTGTGAATACAGCAATCGAACTCGGGTGCGGACCAAACAACCGAACCGAGACCCAGCTGAAGAGGTGGTCTCGGTACGGTTCCAAACGAACTCTGGTACGGTTCGCTTACGGTGTGAACAAGAACCGACCCAATTGCAAGAAAGCACTGCGCCTTTGAGTTAACAGGCTTCCGTAGTCGGAGTTGCGTTATGGGAAAGTGATCTGTTGTAGCCTACTACATTCCATTCCAGCGCGCTGTCTGGCCACACGATACTGTTGCGCGTCTTTCTGCGCGTCGTGTGTGCATCATTGGAATGGAATGAATGAATGAATGACTGACAGGGCTCTCAAGTGTCACGCATTGAGCGTGACAGTCACTCATTTCGGTCTTTTGTCACGCTCTCCCGCCACACATTGTATTTCTCACGCTGAAAAACTATTTGTAATATATTTAATATGCCGCAGCGCTCAAAACTCTGGCCGCGCCGCTCTCACTGTGGAACCGACAGGAATCAAGCGCGTCTCCTCTGGTGTTGTTAGCCAATCAGAAAATAGCACTATTGTATCTGGGTAAGATTTAACGCAACAACCAATGACACCGAGTCGGCACGACACACGTGTGGTTTTGTTTACAAAAATTAACAGCAGCAGTATAAGATTGTTTTTTAGTCACTGTAGTCCGTGGTTTTCAGGGAATGCTTGTGCACTAATGCATCATTTTTCCTGTCCTTTTAATCAAGCCTGTTCGCCTGCTGCGTACCTCCATTCCCTTCTCTTTTTATAGCATTTGTCTACTATTAAGTTTTAATTGTTTTTCAAACGCGATCTACTGCGGCTCTACTACGTTCACACGCTTGTTTTCAGTCTTTCTATATTTAATTTATCAATACATTAAGGTTTAAAATGTAAAAAATAAAGATTATCTTAGTAAAACTCAATGTGTGGCTTTTGCACTTTTTAAAGTACACTTTTACACATAAATACCCCGATTTAGGGTTTTATTTAGTTATAATAAACAAAAATTCAAATTTAATTTTTGTAAAACTTTTTATCCGATTAATCGAAAAAATAATCGTCAGATTAATCGATTATCAAAATAATCGTTAGTTGCAGCCCTAGTCTCTGACATAGCAGCAGCTGATCCAGGCCTTGTCTTTTATTATTTAATTGAGTGACAATATGACTTCATAAAGCTTGAAAAATTGAATTGTAGCTACTCCAAACGATCGTTGGTAGTAGGCTAGTTCTTGGAAAGTGGATTATGTAACATAAAATAGGCTATCTCCCTTTGGAGTGACTGAGCTTTGTAACCTTGCAGATCTTTTTATGCTAAAACAGCAACATAACACTAACTAAAGTTGAACAAATGAAAAAGCATAATAAGGCCCCTTTAAGTAATTCTCCACCCACAAATTTAAATCTTTCTTTCTTCTGTGTAACACAAATGGAGATTAGGCCTAACCATATAACCTTAACATAGTCCATCCATACTGATACCAGCTGACAGTGCTCCCTTTATGTTTTTAGCATTAGTTGAGAGAATTTTTCCTTTAAAAAAAAAAGTACATGTATCAACTGCATCTGATATTTATACAAATGAATCGACATTGAATAAATATCGGAATCGAATCAAAAGCTGTTAAACTCAGAAGGTGGCAGCCTTGTGAGCTAACGTTACGTTGCCTATTACATTATTTAACTATAGCACGTAGGCTATCAAATTTGCATGCGTTAAGTTACGCGAGGTTGAGTTGGTTATCACAGGCAGTCAATTATATATGTAAAAGCTGCAAAAGTGTATAATAAACATGAACTTACCGTTAAACTTGTCGATAAGACTGGGTAACTGCCACTCGAAGAGTTTTTCCCTCACAAATGTATCCATATGCTTTTCTGACTAGAGAAAAACGACATTTTGAATTACATTCAATTCAATTCAATTCAAATTTATTTGTATAGCGCTTTTCACAATACACATTGTCTCAAAGCAGCTTTACAGAAATTGCATTTCGGAAATGTACATAGAAAAATACAGTTAGTTAATCAAGTATTAATTTATGGCATAACATATCGCCGGCTTTGAGTCGTCTCTTCACAGGCGTCGAGTCGTCTGTTCACAGGCGTCGAGTCGTCTCTTCACAGGCGTCGAGTCGTCTCTTCACAGGCGTCGAGTCGTCTCTTCACAGGCGTCGAGTCGTCTCTTCACAGGCGTCGAGTCGTCTCTTCACAGGCGTCGAGTCGTCTCTTCACAGGCGTCGAGTCGTCTCTTCACAGGCGTCGAGTCGTCTCTTCACAGGCGTCGAGTCGTCTCTTCACAGGCGTCGAGTCGTCTCTTCACAGGCGTCGAGTCGTCTCTTCACAGGCGTCGAGTCGTCTCTTCACAGGCGTTGGGGCATCTGAAGTCTCCGTGAGAGGCTGGATACAAACTGGAGCTGACGAACGCTATTTACCTCGGGACTAGCGTCCCGAGATAACGGCAGAAAGGCAGATGGGAAATAATTAGCATAGCTGATGTTCATAATGTTAATGCATTCGAACTGATTCAGTAGTATAAAAGGTAAGCATTAAGTGAATGCTTGGTTAAAGAGATGCGTCTTTAATCTAGTTTTAAACTGGGACAGCGAGTCTGAGTCTCGAACAATATCAGGAAGGCTATTCCAGAGTTTAGGAGCTAAATGCGAGAACGCCCTCCCTCCTTTAGTGGACTTAGATATCCTAGGAATGACCAGAAGCCTCGAATTTAGTGATCTTAAAGAACGCGATGGATTGTATGGCGATAGAAGGTCTGTTAAATACACAGCAGCTAAACCATTTAGGGCTTTATAGGTCAGTAGGAATACTTTGTAATTGATACGTAACTTAATAGGTAACCAGTGTAGAGATGATAAAATAGGTGTTATATGATCATATTTTCTTGATCTAGTAAGAACTCTAGCAGCTGCATTTTGCACTAACTGTAGCTTGTTGATTGAGGATGCAGGACAGCCAGCTAATAAAGCATTACAGTAATCTAGTCTCGAGGTCATGAATGCATGAACTAACTTTTCTGCATCAGAAACAGATAGCATGTTACGTAGCTTAGCAATGTTTCTAAGGTGGAAAAAGGCTGTTCTTGTAATATATGAAATATGATTTTCGAAAGTCAAGTTGCGGTCTAGTATAACACCCAGGTCTTTTACTGTAGTGGATAAAGTAACAGGACATCCTTCTAAATTAAAGTTGTATTGTAAGGGATTTTGTGGGTAGTTTTTTGGACCAATAAGTAGTACCTCCGTTTTATCTGAATTTAATAGCAGGAAATTACACGTCATCCAGCATTTTATATCATTTAGACACTCTGTCAATTTAGATAAGTTAGTGTTTTCATCTGGTCGTGATGAGATATATAATTGAGTGTCATCAGCATAACAGTGGAAATTAATTCCATGTTTTCTTATAATAATACCAATATTACCAAGCAATACATCACTTACCAAAAACGAATTTATGCATGTAAAAATACTTTTTGTACCACACATGGATCAAATCACGTCACTGGTCCAACACTTGCACTGTGCATGAACGTCATAGCTGTCAACATTGAACACTGAAAATAAGGGAGATTTCCCGGAATCCATCCCCAAAATAAGGGATTTTTTTACACGATTCTTACCCACAAACTTCAAAAAAAAAGCACTAATCATTAACAATCTAAAGAGTTTATAACTACATATAGGCCTACATATGTGATAGAGAAAGATACAGTGTGTGTGTGTGTGTATGAGAGAGAGAAAGAGACAGTGGGTGTGTGTGAGAGAGAGAGAGAGAGAGGTAGAGAGAGACAGTGTGTGTGTGTGTGTGTGTGTGTGTGTGTGTGTGTGTGTGTGTGTGTGTGTTAGTGGTGTGACCGTAACCGTGAGACCGACGGTTATAGTTGAACACCGTCATTAGAACTCTATAACCGCCAAAATCGTGTTATTAAAATATTTGTTACATTTTTTATCTTAGAGAATGTTTAAATACTAATATCAGCTTACGAGGGAAACGGAGGCGGAGTTAGTGGTGCTTCGGAAGTTCGGAGGCTGCTGCAGGAGATGATTTGGTAGAGGTCTGTGCCCCTTTACAGATCAGAGCGCACGCTGACACGGAGTTAGGGTTAAGCTTTGTTTATACCATGGTTTATACTCGACGCGTCCGCATGAGCGCGAAGGTGCGCGCGGCAAAAATGACCAGTTGGGTGCGCAAGACCACATTTCGCTTTGCTGTGTGCACGGCTTTTTTTGTAACAGCGATTGCGGCGCCGCATCCGAGGATGAACAACTTCAAGCCGAATCTGCCCGAGCTTGTACGTCTCACACAATCAGAGCGTAAAAATACGGGATATTTTACGGGAAAATACTAAAACGGGAAGACAGCGGGAAAAGAGCTAAAATACGTGAGAAACCCGGAAAAAACGGGAGGGTTGACAGCTATGATGAACGTACGCGCTTTGAAAGTTTTCGCTGCTGTGCATAAGTCGATTTATTTCCGGGAATCATTTTGTTTCAAAATTGGTGAACCGGTTTATTTGAACCGGATGGTCGGTTCATTTAGACCTGCGTTCCCAAGACATTTTACATACTTTTTATGTCTTTTACATGTCGGTATGGACAATTGCAGGCGTTTTACATAAGAGCAGTGACTCGCTTTGTTCTATTCGCTTGTCAGTGACAGAAACGACTCTTTCTTCTGTTTTCACAAATATTCACATATGTCAGGGTTCCGGGTCAGGGCCGTGCACAGGGGTGTGGCCCCGTGGCTAGAGCCACTGCCCCTCTGCCCTCATCGACTGAGGTGCCCCTCTTCCCCACCCCCACCGCTCCGCTCAAAGCATTCCGCTGATTCCGCTAATCCACTCCAGGTTTTCCCGCATGAAAAATCGCTAATGTGAACGCTGTCGTGTGGACTCGGGTGCGCACTGGGGTACAGAACCCGAGACTGCCTGGAGGAGGTGGTCTGAGTTCGGTTGCTCCCGAACTGTGCTGCGGTTCGCGTGCATGTGAAAGCAACACGGACTTGGGTGCGCACTTGTTCAGGAAGTTAGTTAAAATAAAACACACGTAAGTAAGGGATGAAGATTTACCTTGGATACGAGCAAGAGTGAGTCTGCAGTGTATTCGCGCATAGTGCGTGCAATCAGGGCAACAAATTAATGGAAATCCACTGTCTCCTCAAAAGAGTCCATTTGCAAACAGCGGGAAGACAGTAAACCTGTGCTGTTTACTCAGCTATGCATAATAGCACCAAATTAATAAAAAACACAATATATTGACCCGCGTCGTGTTTTCTATCATGCGCCGTGCACGTTTGCAATGACGTACGATGCACGCAAACGCACCAGAGTTCGATAGAATCAAGTTGAGTGTGAAACCAACAATCGCGCTCGGCCTCGGACCGCAGCAAACGAGCCCAGTGTAAAAGCATCACGAAAGGTAGGCTATGCAAGACAGTGGTTGAATCTGCGAAATTATTCTTTTTTTTTTTTTTTTGTATTTAGGCCTATGTCAGTAATGTTTTGCTCTTGGTCTTCTACTAGTGCTAACAACTTGTACAACATATCTACGTTCTTAGAATTAGCTCCTTGTCTAATCAAATTATTGTACTCTCGATCAGATCTAATACCAATAACTAAATTTTCTGTTGTTGGCACACTCTGTAGACAAAGTGGTATGAATAACAGCCCTGGTTAGAGTATTCTCCTGATAAAGTCTAAAATGTATTTGAGCGTGTGCTGTCTTCTCTTTTAATTGTATATTTTGTAATAACTGAATAATTTGTGTTAACAAGCAACCACCCCCTTAGTGCCCTTTTTTTTTGGTTTAGGCCACTGCCCCTCAAAATGTCTGTGCACGGCCCTGTTCCGGGTTGTACTTGTACTGCATAATCATGAACTGTAATAATCTGTGGTCTCACATGCCTTAAAATGGCTATGCGAGTCAAATCTGATTCTGAGGTAACACAATTGTTTGTCGTCCAATTGCATCGCAATTTTAGTCTGCCTATAAGTTTAAGAATTGTTGCCGCGAAACACAGTTATAGCTATGCTAATTTAAAATAATTATTATTAAAAAAAATTATATAAACTTACCTTAAAACAGTTGCACCTCGCTGCTTGCCCCTTGTCCTCTCAAAACAACACTTCGGGAGCAAATTTAAACATCTCCGAGACGCGAAGCTCGTGAAACAACCCAGCGTTGCAACCCAGCAGGTTTAACCCAACAACTGGAAAATTAAAGGTGTTTAAAATGTGATAAAATTACCCAACATTCTCAACCCAGCATTCTGGGTTAAAAAACAACCCATCATTTTTTATAGAGTTATTATTTGAAGTTAACATAATAAAATACGTAGACCTACACCAAAAAAAACAAACAAAAAAACAGTTGAGGTTAAATTCTTTAAAATTGGGCAATTCCAGGGTTATGGACGTGACATTTGCAGTCAAAACTTGAAATATAAATTCTCAGAAAATGCGTTTAATACTGAAACGTCTGTTTATATATCCATACTCCCTTAATAAAGGAGTCCAGACATTAGAAACAGTCTAACCATCAGTCTACACATGCATTTTATATTTAATATGAGGGAAATACACACGACATGACACAAAAAATCTTAAACTTTTAGGTGGCAAAATATTTTTTAGTAATTCTATGAATTACACTAAGCAAAACAAAAGGAGCCTAATACTAACCGGATGAAGAATGGTCGGCCTCCATAGAACATATTGTTTTGTTTTTTTTGTTGTTGTTTTTTCGTGTTCGGATTTATGAGGAAATTGGTTTTGCTGCAACACACCCTTAAGCCTGCATTATCAGAGTTTTTAGTCTAAGTGTAAAACAGGTTTAACTGGCTGGAGGTGTTGTCGGGATGTTAAACAAGTGTTCATAATTTTGTTATGTTCATAATAACAGGATATTCAACTAGCAAACACTCACTATGACTCAAGGAAGAAATGTAAGAAATGAATTTTTAAACTGATTTGTCTGTCTTCGTCAGAATAGTGAGATTACGCAAAATGCGCAGGTTTATTATTGTCTATTGGGCGACAGAACAAAAATGGTTAGGCCTAATATGACCCTTCAAATTTAAATAAATTATTATTTATTTAATAAGTAGTAGTTTTAGTATTGTTCATAAAAACAAACATTAGATGAATAGTTGCCGTTTAAACTGTTATGTTTCTTCCGCTCATGCGGGGCGATTGAAACAAAGCGCAACTACCGTTCAAAGTCAGTTTTTACTTAAATCATTCTATATTTGTAGCGAATAACACGTTACTAAGCGAACACATGTGATTTGTTGATCACAAAAATAAAACAAATATATCTGTAACCTTATCTTAGAAAACGTTTATCTGAAAAGTGTTTTAACTGTCCCGGCTCTCCCCATAAGGTCCCATATTATCCAAAATTCACTTTTGCATGCTGTTTGGACATAAATGTGTGTTGGCAGTGTGTGTACACAACCTCCCAATAGTGATAAAAATCCACTCACTCCTTTTTTATTAATCCCCATATCATCAGCAGTGTTTCCCAACGACCTGTTTTCAGAATGCTGTTTTCGTGACGTCACTAAGTACAGGCCCTTATATCACTGCTATAGGCACTTCTTATATCTTACTGTTTACTCAGCTCTTACGGTGAGTTTCTGAAGTAAAACTAACGCCTCATCTTTTGTGTTATGTACAATAAACTCTATTAAACTCATCAGTATATGTTTGATCATCATTCGGACCTGGTCCGAAACAGCAGACTTGTTGGCTATTAACAAACAAGCACAAATATGTTATAACCGTAATTAAACTACTAAACTGTTCCATCTCTATACAGCACTCTGACTCTGTAGGCATTGTTGTCCGACTCCGGGTCGAAATGAACACCGTTACTGAGAGTTTCTAATATTATTATCATATATTATATTTCTGAAGTCACAATTTAGCACAAGTAAAATTGAAAAAAGGGGAGAAAACGGCAACTATTCATTGATAATGTAATTGGGAAAAAAAAGAAAAATGAATGTCTGGTTTCAATTTTTGCATTTATGGCCTGAAAACGTAATTGTGAAGCGATTGTGAAGCCTCAGTATATTTTAGAACAAAGCTACGACAAGTAGGCTACACGTCACTGCATAGCTACACTCTCCTCGACACATATACACATTCACATAATACTCTGGGGCCGTATCACAAATAATGTTAAGGCTAAAAGTAGCTCCTAACTGGCGAATTTACCCGCAACGGGACATTCTAAAACGCTTAACGTGAAAAGGCTTAACGTGGCTTACTGTACTAAGACAGTAATATTAAAAGACCAAACTCAGTAAACATCATATCAATAAGCTATGTGCAACAAAAATAAATGAGCCCAGAATATGAACGCAACGCGTTTAATTACACGTTAAGCATTTTCCTCCCAAAACCAACAAAGTCTGTTACAATAATAATAAACAAATATATTTTGAGGACAGTTACACTGTATTGAGACAGTTGAGAAATAATAATATTTTTGCAGTTTTCAACAATAATTGTCATTGTTGAACCCTTGCTCTTATTATGTTTCTGATTTCTCCGTTTTGTTTCCTTATTTTAGCAAATAATTTATTTTATATGTTTTGAGACCGTTTGTTTTAAGAAGTTTCAAGGAGTTAGTAAAAGAGTAAAGTAAAAGTTAAAACTTTTTTATTTAAGTAGACATTTATTTTGTATTAAGTATTTATTTTGTATTAATACATAACCTCACTGTATTCATTAATAATGTATCATTATTGCGTGACATTTGTGTCAATAATCGTCAAGCACAGGTGACTTCAGTGGTCGGGCCCCCAAATCAAGTTCTGCTTAGGGCCCCAAAAGGCTGGGACCGGCTCTGGGCTTAAACGATTCATATGCACATAAACAGTGTCGAATTTCCCTTTTATATATATATATATATTTTTTTTCAGCACCAACACCAAGCAGTCCAGTCCTGCGTCCAGTTGGGCTTTCTTTTCCGTTTTGGCGAGTTCATAATCCACCGTCATTCAACTATTACATTATTTCAATAGGAGCAACATCTCCTTGCTTTAAGTAGTCTATTTAGGCTATTGAAGCTTGTTTCCGTCACAGAATGAAAAATAAAACAGGTAACTGGGACTTTATTTCTCACAATTCTGACTTCATATCTCGAAATTGTGAGATAAAAAGTCGCAATTATTTTTTTTTAATTTTTATTCAGTGGCGGAAACAAGCTTCCATATACTAATAGGATGTCAATTAACCAAGCAAGTGTTAATGCAAGTGTCGTTTTCATTATTAGGCAAGTGGCGGTTTCATTAGGGTATTAGGCTACCTTAATTTAATTTAATTTAATTCACCATGCACTTTTCTCTCTCTCTCTCTCTCTCTCTCTCTCTGCCTTTTTAGAATTATACTTCACTGGGGCCTGCACAAACATGTCATTATATATGCATTTCGATGACATTACTATTATTATTTTGTGTAGGACACAGACATATTTAGATGTCGTAATTCCATGATTTGTTGCGTCTGTGTTATGATCCGCATGATGGCCCTGTCATCTAACAACCAATCACCGTGATCATTGCGAGGGAACTCGTGCATGAGAAATGACGTCATCCATAGCAACGAAGAATCACTCTTAGTAGGGAGTTGTCATTGTTCCTTACTAAGAATAGGTCTGAAAGGCGTTGTGAATAACTTTTAAGAGAAACCTACAAGCTAATAATATTTTAGTATGATTTAGGAGTAGGCCTACTCCTAGTGGTAAAATAAAAAATTCTTTGTGAATACGGCCCCTGGTAGCCTAAACAATAACACATATTATAAAAGATTCATACCTGAAAAGGGGAATAGTGGAATGAAAGATACACGGACACAAACTTTCCTCAGATCATGTGTGTGATGACTGAATGGAGGAGGCGAGTGCACCGTAACAGCTCAAGCGTTCCCCCTGCTGGAGCCCTCTAGTAACTACAGCACTCTGGCTCACACTTACTGCTGCTGTTGTTAGAATGACATTTTGCACATGAAAAATAAGAAAAGTACTGTACTGTATAACTGCTGCAACTAACAAAAACAACTTTAACCATAAAATATGATATACCATTAAACTATGAGAATTGCAAAATTACCTAAATATGAACCTAATTACTGTTACTCTACTGCTTACTCAAATGCTTGCTATGACTTACTGGTAAAACACATTATTTCCATCAGTCACAAATACATCACATCCGGTCGGCCGGTCGCATAGGCCTACGGTCTATTCGCAGAATAAGTTCAGATATTTCAACGGATCCTCAAACCTGTGTGGTTTTGCGATAGCCTACAGTCGAGTGCGAAGTATCGCAAATACTGAAATGTTTGCCTTCGCACTGGAAAGTTGCAGAGCCATTCATTTTCTGTAAAGAACACGCATTTTTCCCACCACAGCTGGCAACGTTCTCGGACCCATACGTTTCTCTGTGCCGTTTCCATTACAGCATCTATCCACATTATTAGTACTTGCAGTCTCTTCATCCTCCTCATTTTGCGAGATTAAAAAAAAAAAAAAAAAAACTTATGGTCGACTTTGCACCGGAACCATCCTTTTTTTCCCGCGGGAATGCGAGATCCGATCTGTTATCCAGATACAGAAGCCACTTGATGTGAACAGGTGTACGCATGTATGACACGCCAATTCGTATTTCCATTTTTGGCGTGCTATCAACACGCATAATCGCTTTTCAGCGTGTTTATCAACGCCTTTGACTTAACGTTATATTACTGTATTATGTATATATAGATATATGACCTACCCCAACCCCATCCCTAAACCTACCCGTCACTGGGGTTAATACCATTTATGAGTGTTCTCCTACCATCCTAGGAAAAAAAAGATCGCTCCACAGATGTAGATATAGATTTTGCTTCGTTTCGCTCGGACATTTAACGGCGTACACATACACGCGGAATCACTCGGACATTTAATGGCGTAGACATACACGCGGATAGCTCAAAATGCGTATAGATAACACGCCACTTGACTTGAAAGTGGCGTGTATGTTTACGCAAAGTCATGATGTCATGTTGTCAGTGGCGCAAACAGTGGGTATGCGCTATATGCGGCGCATGGGGGCGCCAAAGCGATGGTTCAAATAAAAACAATCGCGAGCGCGCGGGGCCGTGAGCGCTGAGCAAGCAGGTGAGTCATTCCATGAAACCGGTACGATTTGGACAGGACTTACACATTTTTAGATTTTTTACCAATAAATATTACTTTTATGAACAGCCCACAACATTAATGACATATTTAACTTCCAGAAAAACATATTTTCCCACCTCAGGCATCAAATCCCTATTATTATTGGTTATTATTTTAAGATATGGGCACTATTAGTCTTCAACCCCGTTATGGACAATATATGAGACTCTTTGAATATGATTATAAAATGTATTTGTAATGAAATCAACATTTTCCTATTAATCAGATGTCCCTCACACTAATTTAGTAATTGCAAATATAAAAGTTACATAAAATCTCACACTTTTGCTATACTAAAGCCTGAAATGGGCACTTTTTGTGACAGCAACCTCATAATTTTTTATCAAAGATGTGGCTAAACTTCAGAATTTTAACTAAAATCAGTATTCTTATGATTGCTCTAAACATTCTAGACTAAGTTCAACAAACATTAAATTACTTTTTCATAAACATAAAAAAATAATTAATAAAAACTTACGTGTGACAGGGTTGAGACTAGGGTAACGGGGTTGAAGATGGTAACGGGGTTGAAGAGACAAATACAGCTAACATATAAATAGTTGTTTTTTGCTCAAATTGACTGCAACATTTTCTATACACACTGTATTTCATTATGTAACAAAGAAAGACAACAAATATAAATTGCAATTGAACGGAGTTTTATTAACCCGACTGCAGGAAAACAATAACATAGTATACATTAGAACGGACTGAATAGGTCCTCAAAATAAAACATAACTTTTGCTTTTTTGATGTGTGTGTGTGTGTGTGTGTGTGTGTGTGTGTGTGTGTGTGTGTGTGTGTGTGTGTGTGTGTGTGTGTGTGTGTGTGTGTGTGTGTGTGTGTGCGTGTACGAGTGGCATTCAAAATCTGGCCCACACCTCTTTCAAGATCTCCACATGGCGCTTTGTCACAGGCTTTGGGGGTGGAATGATTTCAAGGACGTCATCAAACAGGTACCAGAGGATATCATCCCGAGCCGGCCAGAAGAATCGGTTTGGCCCAACACG
Organism: Siphateles boraxobius; assembly: GCF_051911475.1. Lineage (NCBI taxonomy): Eukaryota > Metazoa > Chordata > Actinopteri > Cypriniformes > Leuciscidae > Siphateles > Siphateles boraxobius. The sequence continues at coordinate 227,862 of NW_027508729.1, forward strand.
ATGCATACATTTCACTTGGACATGCGTTTCATCTGTGCTAAGGATGATGCCTGGATACAGCTCTTGATCATATCTGAGCATGCACCACTGCCCAAGCAGCTCTGGACTTCCCCACTGGATTTCCTTTTCTGGCTGTGGCTCTGGATTCCCTTCACTTGCTGGCTGTGGCACAGGCGCAGCAGTTGGTACCTTCTGCCCAAAACTGAAACACTGTGCGTTGAAGCACTTGCAGTTAAACTGCTTCTGTGTTGTGCACATGCAGCTGACATCACGGTGTATCAGTTCTCCTGGGGCCAGAGTAATCACCTGGTGGATTCTCATTGTTCCCGGGACTGCTGGTATTTGCTTTGGCATTTTCTCCATTGCACTCTCAACATCCTCACTCTTCACAAAGAACAGTTTCACTGTTGTGTTCGTCTCGGTCAAGGCCTTGAACAGCTCATGTGCATCCGGGATATCACGTCCCTTTGCCACCATCATGTCAGCGGTTCTTTTTAAGGCTCCCCCGACGCCATCCGGGGCTCCTTTGCCGTGACTAGCCTCAAAAAAATTCCAAGAGCCAGCCTTAAATCCTCTTCTGTCTAATTCTGTGCTAAAAAAGAAGAAGTTGCCTCGTTGCTTATACTGAGTACAGGGACCATCACTAAAAAAGTGCAGCACCGACACTTGTGGATGTGTGGCCTGAAGGTAATCCAGCACTGGATTGAGGTGTTGCCAAATTGCTGGAGGGCCTTTATGTCTGCAGGGGGAGATGGTGCTGAAGCACACAGGCTCTGGTTTTCCACCAACATACAACACCCCGGTATGCAGAGTGGCCTGCTGGTGTGAAGCCCCAAAGTGGACTGCTTGGATCTGGGAGCTGTATTTGCAGCTGTAATTTTCTGAAAAGTCAATATGTATCAAGGCCTCTTCCCCTGACATGTTCCTCTTCAGTTCGCGGGAGAAGGCATACTGCTGCTTGATATTGAAGTGATGCTGTTTGAACCGCTGTATGTAGGTGTGGAACAGCTCAGTGAGGTTCTCCTGTGTCCCCTCCACAGATTTCTTGATGGTGACCTTGACAGTTGATCTCTCTTCTCCCTCTTTCTTTTTATCCATCTCTTTATCTTCTGTTACCCACTGTGTGAAAGACACTTTGTTCATACTGTTATATGTACTGGAAATTGGGACACTCTTGTCTTTGCAGTGTACACACTCTCCGTACATACAGCTCTTGTTGGAAGAGTTGCAGCACACCTTCTCTACCAAGTTTTCAAGATTGTTAGTCTCAATAAGTTTTAGCTGATTGAGCTTCTCAGCCAGAAAGCTCAGATTTTCATGCAACTTACACATTGCATGTGTCTCGTTCTGAGATTGTTGGATTAACAACCCAAAAAGGTCGAAGGTGGCAAAACAGAGAATATGAGATCTTTTCATCAGAGTTCTCTGATAAAAATCTTCTGTGAAGATTCTTTTGTGTATCCACCAGGAACCTTTTCTGCATCTTAACTTTGTTCCTTGTGAGTGTTTGTTTGGTCCCTGTTGTGATCCTACTGACTTCATCTCTTACATAAAACATCTTCACTCTGTTCTTGAATTCATCAGTGAACCTGTTGGTCTTCTTTCTTTCAAAGTTAAGACTCTCTTTATGCTGCCAACGCTTACTCGAAAAGCCAAGGGAATCCTCAGCAAATCTCTGTAACCTGTATTTTTTGACAATTCTCCCTGTTGTCACTTTTGCAATTAGTTGTCTTTCCCTTTCTTTGGTGGTCTGCTGATATTTGTTACTGATGTCTTTAATTAGTGATTGGTGATACAGCAACGTCTTCCTGATTCTGGGGTTTACGGGGCAATTTGCAGTTAGCTCATTAACCTTTGACTGTGGTGAATCGGAATGCTTCTTTAAACGTTGGCACCTCTTTTTGTATTTTTCTTTTTGTTTTCTTTCTTTGTCCAGTCTTTCCTGAAGTTGTTCTATTTTCTTCTTCAGCCTGTTTCTTTCTTTTCTTACCTTTTTCTTCCCCTCCACATGTTGCCTACAAACACAATCAATAAATTAGTCAATTAATGATGAGAAAAGGATATGATGTGATAACAGGGGAAAGAACACTATGGAAAGGATGAAAGAAATCAGGGCTCTGTAGAAGGGTAAAAATGAATCCGGTTGATGGCTGCCAAAACAGCGAGCAGCCATCAACCGGATGTTTTTTCAGTCAGTAAACCTATCACATGCAACCTAAACAACTAATAGTAGGTTACTTTTATTAACTATACTTTGAATTTTCTAACACTTTCTAACACAGCCTAGTCATTTTCTAAAACTCTTAACTGCTCACTGTTGCTCTACCTTGAAGATCCTGGCGGTGGATGGGGCATGATCTGGGGGATGATCTCTTGGGCATGATCTGGACTTTGTGGAGGAGTGGTTATGTTTTTCAGTGCCTCTCTCCTCTCCTTGCTTCTTTTGTAAGCTTCTCTCCACTTTCTACGCTTCAGCCGCTGTTGTCTTTTACTTAATTTATTGATACCTTTCTTTTTTCCTGTCTCTACATTTATTCTCCATCTCTGGCGTTCATTTTGCAGATATTTCTCCCTTTTTTCAGGATCAGCTTTTAGCTGTGCACGATACTGCCTCTGCCTTTCTGCCGCTGTTGTCGGTGCCATTACAGACTCATAGATGTCTGTAGATGTTTAATTTGATATAATTAAATAAACATTCTTTCAGAGCAATTTACTTAACACTGAGATATGGAAATATAGGCAGTTGTATAATAATTCATTTAAATTACTGGATAACTTCAGAACCAAAGTGTTAAAAACACAACCCCATCACAATCTCACAACCCCGTTATGATCAAAGAAGTAACGGGGTTGAGTGTGACGGGGTTGTGATTTTTTGCTCAAAATGGCCACTGCTCTATATGTAGTGAATAAAAGGAGAGCACATGGCATGCATGATATTAAGGAATTGTGTATATTGTTGAAATAGCAAAGATAAATTTCACAAGTAATAGTTTTCTATCTTTATTTGATGTAACGGGGTTGAGTCGTTGAGCCTGACAACCACAATATCACAATAAATAAATAAGTTATAAGTATAAAAGAAGGGGGTAACTTGCCTGTGTCTGCATTGAATGTTGTTCTGAAGACTTCAATGATGTCACTTCCTGTTATTGATGCCACATAAGGATCAGTCCATTATTTTTATGGGGGGAGAATGATGTGCGTAACGGGGTTGAGGGGTTACTGAGGTACGGGACTAAATAATGTGATTTTAATGAATAATCATGAACTTACTCTAAAAAAAAAACATTAACAGCAAAAAAGCACAGATAGATATTTATGGGAATGCCAATATGTATGGACTTTTTTCTAATTTTATTGTTCATATCCCAAGTACACTTTCATAGAAGGCCATGAGGGACATGACAAAATAGGTAGTGTCAACTGAAAAAAAGGAGATAATTTCTAATATAAAGATAAAATGTATGTCATGTTTTCAAGCTTTATTAAAGGAGACATTTCAATTGATACAAAAAACTTTTTAAAATACATTTTGGTGACCCAATAGATAAAATACTCTTAAAAAGATCAGAGGGACTCAAATCATACCGGTTTCGTGGAATGACTCAGGTACGAGTAGTGAGTTGTCGAAAAAGATGGATAAAAAAAGCGGTCTAAATAAGTGGATGGTGAAAGGCAACAGGTAGGATTTAAAGTGTGACGTGAGAATATGCAAAACTGAGGTTGCTGAGCTGAAAACCGGAAAATAGGTAGCATGTAGGACTACAATAGCCTAAATGACAAGAATCGGGAAAACAACTAATGCAATATCTCTGGTTTACCATGGAATCATGCATAGATTTGCTACCAAACTTGGAGGCTTGCAAATATTAATGTTAACAGGCTGGCTAGTGTTTGCAAACTAATGTTGCTGATATCTACATTTAGATTTTGGTTAAACCTTACGGTAGGCGTATCCCATGCATGACATAATTTAATTAAGGTAAAATAACAACTGGTAAATATAAGGTAGCACGCACAATAAATGACTAGAAGCTGGAAAACATAACTTATGCAATAAGGTTTACCATGGAATCATTAATAGATTTTGTTTTACCATTAGCTGTTGATGTTACATATGCTGTCAGACATACAGACTATAGTTACATGGAAGCTGTAATTACAGGGTCACGTGTGTGTGTGCGTGTGTGTGTGTGGGTGCCATATTTGTACTTTTTAAAATCCAAAATGTCAATGTAATTTTAACAACACAACCTTACTGCATTATAGTTGTTATATCTGATGCCATCACTAGGCTGATTTAAGAATTGACTTTAGGCTGCTATATTTAACAGTGAGTTCATTATTCAGAGGTGAGGATGGTGGATCAGGAAAGACAGGGGAAGGCAACAGGTCTAACATTAGGTGGAAGTGTAGGGGGAGCCACTTGATACAAACAGATTAATTTCTTAATATTATTAATATGGAAAAAGTAATATGGAAAATGTATTACATAATATTTGTTTGACAACAACTACATTATAGTTAACAGAGAGGGTTCTAAAGGATCTTTGTAGGCTTTTGCATTTTAAGGCATTGTTGCATTGGTTATAATGATAATGTTAATGTTTGTCAATTTGTAACTGTTTATTATTTGTTAACATTGTTAATAATACAATATAATGTATTAATAATACAATATAATGTATTAATGTAATATAATGCCTTGGGAAGGGATGTTTCGGGGGTGAGGGTGTAACGTAATTACTACGGAAGCAATTGCAAGTAACAATATTTATTGAAAACTCAGTACGTGGTTCACAGACAGGTAAGGTTGAAAACTCAGTACGTGGTTCACAGACAGGCAAGGTTGAAAACTCAGTACGTGGTTCACAGACAGGCAGGTAAGTGGCGCAGGGACTCGATGGTCAGATGGATACAGTGCAGGTGAAGTGAGGTGACGATCAACAAGACGAATCCAGAACATCCACAGGGAACAGACAGGAACAACGAAGGATACTGGAACGAAGAGGGATCAAACACCGGACATCACAAACAACGATCTGACAATGGAGATGAGAAATGGGTGAGATTAAATAGACCGGGATGATAGACTGCAGCTGGTGATGAGTGATTACTGAATGAGCTCTGATGAGCAGCCACGCCCCTCTAATCAGCACACACACATATGTAACAACAGAAACACGAGACATGAATGAGACATAGGATTTACCCACCGTGACAGTACCCCCTTCCCTAGGAACGCCTCCTGGCGTTCCCAGACTCCCTTACCTGTCGATTGTAATCATCGATAAGGGAGTGATCCAGAATGTCTCTAGCTGGCACCCAACTTCTCTCCTCCGGACCGTAACCTTCCCAGTCCACCAAGTACTGTAATCCGCGTCCCCTCCGTCTCGAGTCCAGAATACGATTAACCGAATATGTGGATTCCCCATCTACGAGGCGCGGCGGGGGGGGGAACCAGGACTGGCGGATTAATGCGAGCATAAAAGACGGGTTTAATTTTGGAAACATGAAAGACGGGATGGATTCTCCTGTACACTGGAGAAAGATTCAGGCGGACTGTCACCGGACTAATGATTTTAGTGACAGCAAACGGGCCAATGAATTTAGGTGCAAGTTTATTCGAAACGGAACGGAGAGGAATATCCTTGGTAGAAAGCCACACTTTAGAACCGACGACGTATACGGGAGGCTTCCGCCGGTGGCGATCGGCTTTGGCCTTGGTGCGCGCCCCCACTTGGAGTAGAGTCTCACGGGCTCTCGTCCAAGTGCGATGACACCTCTGGACGAAGGCGTGGGCGGAGGGGACCGCGACTTCGGATTCCAGACTAGGAAAAATTGGTGGCTGGTAACCTACGCTACACTCAAATGGTGATAGGCCCGTGGATGACACTGGCAACGTATTGTGGGCGTACTCCACCATAGAAAGTTGCTGACTCCACGAGGAAGGATTCTTGGACACTAAACATCGCAACATTCGTTCCAAATCCTGGTTGGCGCGCTCAGTTTGACCATTGCTCTGGGGATGGAACCCAGAGGACAGACTCACAGTCGCCCCCAGAAGTTTACAAAACTCTCTCCAAAATTTGGATACAAATTGGGGTCCTCTGTCAGAAACCACGTCTGTCGGGAGGCCATGAATCCGAAAGACGTGGTCAACGACAGTGACCGCTGTCTCCTTGGCTGAGGGTAATTTGGGCAAGGGAATGAAATGGGCCGCCTTCGAGAACCGGTCCACCACGGTCAAAACTACCGTGTGACCCTGGGAGGGTGGGAGGGCGGTAATAAAATCTAGTGCGATATGGGACCAGGGTCTCGAAGGCACCGGCAGCGGTTGGAGTAACCCGTCCGGAGATCGATTGGAAGTCTTACCTGTGGCACAAACTGAGCAAGCCAATACAAAATTGCGAACATCACAAGCCATGAGAGGCCACCAGAATCGTTGCTTGACTAAAAACATAGTACGATTGACTCCTGGGTGACAAGCCACATTGGAACAGTGACCCCACTGAATAACGCTGGACCGTAAACTCTCCGGCACAAACAACCGGTTCGGTGGGCAACGAGTCGGAGGCGTTACCCCTTCTAAGGCCTTCTTGACCTTCGATTCGACCTCCCATGTGAGTGTAGAGATGAATAGATTCTCAGGTAAAATGCACTCGGGAGTAGACAGGCGATCGGAACGGTCAAAAATGCGCGATAAAGAATCGGGTTTGATGTTTTTAGAACCCGGGCGGTACGAGAGAGTAAAGTCAAAACGTCCGAAAAAAAGAGCCCACCGAGCCTGCCTGGAATTGAGTCTTTTAGCCGTACGAATGTATTCCAAATTCTTGTGATCGGTCCAGACGATAAAAGGTACCCCCGACCCTTCTAACCAGTGGCGCCACTCTTCCAATGCTAACTTGACTGCCAACAACTCTCTGTTGCCAATGTCATAATTGCTTTCGGCAGGTGACAAACGATGGGAAAAAAACGCGCAAGGGTGCATCTTGTCGTCTGAAGGAGAGCGCTGGGATAACACTGCACCTACCCCCACCTCTGACGCATCGACCTCCACCACGAACTGACGTGATGGATCAGGGGTTATCAGGATGGGAGCTGAAACAAAGCAGCTCTTCAGTTTGGCAAACGCAGCTTCTGCTGCGTCTGACCACCTGAACGTCGTTCTGGGGGAGGTCAAGGCAGTCAGAGGCGCGGCTAGTCGGCTGAAATTGCGAATAAAACGCCGGTAAAAATTGGCGAACCCCAGAAACCTCAGTAGGGCCTTACGGGAATCAGGACTTGGCCAATTTACCACAGCCTTAACCTTGTCAGGATCCATGCGCATTCCCTCAACCGAGATGATGTGACCTAGGAAAGGAACAGACTGTGCATGAAACACGCATTTCTCCGCCTTGACAAAAAGCCCATTCTCTAACAACCTCTGAAGCACCTGTCGTACGTGTTGCACGTGTTCCTGGAGAGACGATGAAAAAATCAATATATCATCCAGGTAGACATATATGAATTGATCGATCATGTCTCGCAACACGTCATTGACAAGTGCTTGGAAGACCGCTGGGCTATTGGACAAGCCGAAAGGCATGACCAAATATTCAAAGTGCCCCCTAGGGGTGTTAAATGCGGTCTTCCATTCATCCCCCTCCCTAATGCGGACCAAATGATAAGCATTTCTTAAATCCAATTTCGTGAAGACGGATGCTCCTTGCAACCTCTCGAAAGCTGAAGACATCAATGGCAAAGGATATGTATTCTTTACCGTGATGTTGTTCAGCCCCCGGTAATCAATACAAGGTCGCAACGATCCATCCTTTTTCCCCACAAAAAAGAACCCCGCCCCCGCAGGAGAAGAGGAAGGGCGGATGAACCCTGTTGCTAGAGAATCAGAAATGTATTTCTCCATGACCTCTCTCTCTGGGACAGAGAGTGAATATAATTTGCCCTTAGGCGGAGACGTACCTGGCAATAATTCTATAGCACAGTCATAGGGACGATGTGGAGGGAGAGAATCAGCCCGAGACTTACTGAACACCTCCTTCAGATCCCGATACTCCGTGGGCACGTTAGATAAATCCACTGTCTCCTCCTGTAACACATGAACAGAAACAGACGGACAAGCAGAGACAAGACAGGACTTATGACAAAAACTGCTCCAAGCCGCTACGGATTTGAGTTGCCAGTCTATTTTGGGATTGTGACGAGTGAGCCATGGGTGACCAAGAACTATGGGTGCAAGCTGAGTGTCCAGGATGTAGAATGAGATGGTTTCTGAGTGATTGCCTGATGTGGTGAGGATGATATCTTCAGTAACCAGAGATATGGTGGGGAGTTTCTGACCGTTGAGGGCGTGAACTGCAATCTGATGGGTGAGTGGTTTGAGGGGAACTTGGTGCTTGAGTGCAAAGTTGTGATCCATGAAGTTACCTTCGGCGCCCGAGTCCAGAAGTGCATGACAATCGTGACGGTGGTTGGACCATCGGAGTCTAACCGGAAGGAGAGTCGATGTCGATGAGGTCTTCTCGGCGGAGATCCCACCCGATAGTAGCCTCATACTTACTACCGGGCTGGGCCTTTTAACGGGCAGTTGTAGGCAAAGTGTCCCGCTCCTCCACAGTACAAGCAAAGGCCCTGGGATCTCCGCCTCTCCCTCTCCTCCCGGGAAAGCCGGGCTCGACCTACCTGCATGGGCTCGGGATCGTAGACGGGGCTGACCGCGTCCCCACCTCCAGCACGGTGACCCTCCGATTCCGCCGAAGAACGGTAGTTGGGTCCTCTTCGCTCCACACGAGACAGTCTGGCGTCCACTCTCAGTGCTAGCGCGATTAAATCGTTGAGTTTCGGTGGTAAGTCCATGGCATAAATCTCCTTTTGGACGCGGTCAGCCAACCCATGCAGGAACATATCCCACTGCGCCTCCTCGTTCCATTGGCTCTCCGCCGCCAGGGTCCGAAACTCGATCGAGTAGTCCGACACGGATCGATGTCCTTGACGTAACTCGGCCAGCAATCTGGCCGCTTCTCTGCCTCCCAAGGTACGGTCGAAGACCCGTTTCATCTCGTCGGAGAGCGCTTGGAACGAGGTGCAGCAGTCTTCCTGGTTTTCCCACACCGCCGTTCCCCATAGTGCCGCTCTCCCAGTCAGCAGCGTTAGCACGAAAGCCACTTTAGTTCTTTCCTCCCGGAAGGTTCTGGGCTGGAGGGAGAAATGCATGGAGCATCTAGTTAGGAAAGCTCGACAAAAATTGGGTTCACCTGAGTATGTCTCTGGGGCTGGTAATCGTGGTTCCGACTGGGAGGGGTCCACTGGTGGTATTTGGGGAATCGGCGGTGGGACCGGCGCAGCGGGAATACGCAGCTGTTGGACTTGCTGGGTGAGCCCGGACACCTGCGCCACTAACGCCTGAACAGCACGAGCGGTGTCGTTGATATTTCTCTCTTGATTCTCCATCCGCCGTCTGCTGTTATTGACGAAATCCTCCAACGTCTCAGGATTGTCACTCGCTGCTTCCATTTCTGGTCAGATCGTTCTGTAACGTAATTACTACGGAAGCAATTGCAAGTAACAATATTTATTGAAAACTCAGTACGTGGTTCACAGACAGGTAAGGTTGAAAACTCAGTACGTGGTTCACAGACAGGCAAGGTTGAAAACTCAGTACGTGGTTCACAGACAGGCAGGTAAGTGGCGCAGGGACTCGATGGTCAGATGGATACAGTGCAGGTGAAGTGAGGTGACGATCAACAAGACGAATCCAGAACATCCACAGGGAACAGACAGGAACAACGAAGGATACTGGAACGAAGAGGGATCAAACACCGGACATCACAAACAACGATCTGACAATGGAGATGAGAAATGGGTGAGATTAAATAGACCGGGATGATAGACTGCAGCTGGTGATGAGTGATTACTGAATGAGCTCTGATGAGCAGCCACGCCCCTCTAATCAGCACACACACATATGTAACAACAGAAACACGAGACATGAATGAGACATAGGATTTACCCACCGTGACAGAGGGGGGTTGTTCTAGTAAAAATAGAAGGAAGGAAAATGTAACTTACATGGTTTTACTGTATGTTGCTTCACTCCTTTCAATAAAAAAAATAAAAAATGTAAATAAATATAAAAAATATAAAAATAATAATAATACAATATAATATGCGTGGGGGCGTGGCTCAGCCAATCAACTGCGAAAGCACATTTGAATTTAGCAGTTGATCACGTGATGCACTGACGGAGATACTGGCACCGGTGTGATCATACGTGCGAAATTCAGTGATTCCTCTGCGTACCACTAGAGGGAGTACCACACTTTGAGAACCTCGGTTCTAGAAGAACACAGACACACACTTGCTCGTTATACAGAACAGCACTCTTCAGAGACATCGATCGGCTCCAGTGCGAAAGACATAGATATATACACCTATGAGCGAAAGACAACTAATGTGTGCATCCACTTCCGTATTTACACCCGCGCCGCGGAGTGTGTGATGCAGATCTCGCACGCCAATGTGCATTGGCTCGTTTTAAAGATGACAGGCTCCCTAACCATCCATTTCACACAAACTCCGTGTGCAGTGCGTATGCGGTACAGGAGCAGCACTAATAATAATAATAATAATTAAATTGACATTTTAATTTAAATATCTATCCTCTACGTTCACTATACTTTGCTCGTGTCTTCTACCTCTACAATCCTGAGCAAACGCTGCTTTCACATCCATTTGCTCCTCCTCCCCTCCTGCTGCTCTTCTGTGATTCGTTGTTGTGTCATCACGTGACTCACTGACACAACGCCCCGAGGAGCAGCGAAGGCTTGTATAGGGCTCTTCCTGTTACGACTCCGAGTCGAGTGTGAATTGAAAGCGCTTCAGTGATTCAGTGCGTGCAGGAAACCGAAAAGATCATTCAAACTGATTCGCAAACCGATTTAGACAGATCTGCCAAATCTCGTTATATGCAGGGCCATACAAATTATGGTGTATTAGCTGTAGCTCATACCTGTCAACACTACCGTTTTCCCCGGGAGTCTCCCGTATTTCACATCCATCTCCCGCCCCCTTCCCGTTTTGTTATTTCTCCCGTGAAACTCACGTAATTGGTATGGCCCAAATCTCGTTATATGCAGGGATGCAAACGGCGCACTTTATTTTAATGCAAACATTTTGTTAAATAGGTAGTTTATTCCAAGCGCGCTGTATCTTTTTTATGGGCATGATGAGCGATGCTCAATTTACAAATGAATCACATTTTTTTTTGTGTCGATTCTGTTCAAAGACTTCATCAAACATGTTGGCAGATCTGTCTAAATCGGTTTTCGAATCAGTTTGAATGATCTGTTCGGTTTCCTGCACGCCTGAATCACTGAAGCGCTTTCAATTCACACTCGACTCGGAGTCGTAACAGGAAGATTAAAGAACATCAAGGGCGTTGAAGTGGCCGTGGACCTACAGTACAGTCTAGTGAAAGCAAATCTGCAAATCTATATTGTTTGCCAGCGATGAAGATCTTTATTAGTTGAACATCTTCGTATGCTGTCTGTGAATGAATGATTCCACAGGACGATACATTCGATTTCATTTCATTCAGGTAAATAATACATTTTACAACCAAACAGATTATTACGCCACGATAGCACGATCCATCTGCTGTCAAGACGCTGATCTTGACCATGTATTGCAACCATGGTGTTGACAAGAGACAGGAATATGATGGCAGACATCGCGAACAATGTTTCCATGTGCAGTTTCTTAACGTTAGACGTCGTCTTTTTGTCTGGTACTAATAAAGTTCACTAGCTAAACACTAAGTTAGCGTTAGCTAGTTCATGCTTACAGCTGTTAGCTAACAATGACTGTACCTAACGTTAGTTGTTCGCTGGTTCGACCAGCTTACATGCATCTTTCTCTGTATTTTACTGAACTCAGCACAGAGCAAACCCACCCCGTGACGTCACCGGTTATAATGCTGCACATTGGCGGCGCTCTTGCCACGAAATATATAACCAGAGAATGTCCTTTTAGACAGCTTTGATATAACGGTGTTTCTTTTATATGTTAACATTTGTCATGTTACTATATAATTTTTGATTATAGTGGAAATCCATCTTGTAAATCAAGTAAACTTGACTGACTGCTTAATTTCCCCTTTAAGTGTCTTGCTCAGGGACACATTGGTGTCTCACAGTGGATTCGAACCCGGCTCTCTCACACCAAATGCATGTGTCTTATCCACTGCGCCATCATAACCCACAACTAAGCAAGCCGAAAGACAATGGCGCATGCACAGTGTTATTTACATAGCCTAACTGCTTATTATAACGAGAGGATTTGTGCGCACGTATAACTAATCCACCCTCAAAACACCGGAGTTTCGCCAATATTCTTTTATTACGGAGATAACTGATCCTAGACCAGCATTTGTGGATAGACCAGCAGTTGCATATGGAAGCTTGTTTTCGCCACGGATAAAAATAAAATAAAAAGATAAATGACATACATTTCTCACAATTCTGACTTTACAACACACAAATGCGACTGTATATCACGCAACTCCGACTTTATAACTTGCAATTCTGAGTTTATATCACGCAATTCTGAGAAAATAACTTTTTTTTGTGGAAACAGTATTTTTAGCAGGCAAATGAATATAAAAATTGGACACTATAAGCCCGTGGCCAGGGGAAGGTAAGGGGCCTTACACACGCTCTGACAAATTCCCAATTCATATTTCTGAACACCGTGTGTTATTTAAAGTTACAGAGATTAGTGTTCCTGTGAGCTAAATGCTGCTGAAGACGTTTCGTTATGAAATATGAATACGTTTTTTTTTTGCTCTCAATAGTAAGTTTTCTGAATGACCATATGATTAGGCGGGCATTTAATCTAAAGAACTGCAGGCCTCACTCAGTTAATGTGAGTGTACACATCTTAATCATTATTTTCTAAAGTAAATTTAAATATATAACTCGAAAACACATTGAATACACAAAAATATTCCACTGTATTACATATATATTTTAAAAGAATATTTATTTGCATGACTTTTCCTACAGAAATAACCACAATCCTTAATATTTTAAGTTAGAAACCCAGAGTGAGTAACTAATCCAGATTTTACTAAATTAAAGTAACAATCTGATTACATTCAGATTCACCAATGTCTCAAAAGAACAAAACAATATAAACTTTGACCTATGACAATATAGGATTAAGACCCCTGAATGATATCTGCACACCTAAAAAATGATAAAATAAAAAGTATTGTATTTTATCGCATAAAAAAAAGTTAAAGTTTTCACGCAATGAAAGTGTTTTATTCGAGGTGTGGCCACGCCACTACCTGAACCTCACAGCGATTGGCTGCCGCCCACATTTTTTATTTGATCTTTGCATAAAGTTGAGTTAATGCCAAACACTTAGTTTTTTTACACATATGCATCCAGTTGAACGCGTAGCCTTTCAAAGTATACTCCATTTGATAGCGTGCGCGAACGCAGCTGGTCGACACATGCGCTATATAGTTACGTCTTTGTCCAGTGTCTGCGCTATTTCTCTCCAGAAGTAGTGACTGATTCTTTTAAAGTGAAGATGCGACAGTCTCATAACCCCCTCTCACAATCGCTAAATGTGTCCCCCTCTAAATCTGATCGGCTTATTTTTTGACATGTTTGCAGAGAAAGACTCACCAGAACAGAGTTACTGTTTTCTGTTGATCATAAAACTCTATTATCCCGACTAGAATGCTCTGTGGGCATCCAGGGAACTGTCCTCAGCTGGTTTAGATCTTATCTAACAAATAGAAGTTTCTCTGTTAAACTGGGTAATTTTTCTTCCTCGCCAGCTCAACTCTCCTGTGGAGTGCCGCAGGGGTCTATTCTCGCACCCATTCTTTTTTCCATATATTTACTTCCTCTGGGCTCCATTTTCAGAAAGCATGGCGTATCATTTCACTGCCATGCAGATGATACACAAATTTATTTCCCTCTGAAACGCAACAATGATACTGCACTAAAATGTCTTTTTGCATGCATAGAGGAAGTAAAAATGTGGTTTTCTCAAAACTTCTTATTTATGAATGAATCCAAGACCGAGGTTATAGTCTTTGGCCCCCATGACAACTATAATAGCAGCAACATTGATCTGGACTATCTTGATCCAAAGTCATCTTGCATTAAGAACCTAGGTGTTCTCTGGGATCAAAACCTGAAATTTGAAAAACAAATCAATGCGGTGATTAGTTCTTGCTTTTTTCAGTTACGTCTTCTCTCTAAAATTAAATCCTCCCTTTCTGAGAAAACACTAGAGATTGCAATCCATGCGCTCATTACATCGCGGTTGGACTATTGCAACTCTCTCTACTTCGGCATACCCAAACAGTCTATTGCGCATCTCCAATTAGTACAGAACGCTGCTGCAAAGTTCCTCAAAAGAAAACGCAAATTTGATCATGTTTCACCTATCTTAAAATCTCTGCATTGGCTACCTGTGCATTTTAGAATCGAGTTTAAAATTCTTTTATTTGTTTTTAAATCCGTAAATAACCTGCCACCAAGCTATTTGTCTGAGCTACTCTGTCCACACAACCCCACACGAAACCTGAGGTCTGGTGATCAGAGACTTCTGTCTGTCCCCAGATCTAGGTTAAAGAATAGAGGGGACAGAGCGTTTGCGATTGCAGGCCCTAGGCTGTGGAACAGCCTTCCGGTTTACATCAGAGCTGCTCAATCTGTAACTGTTTTTAAATCCTCTCTTAAAACCTATTTTTTTTCTTTAGCTTTTAATTCATTGTGAGCTTCTGTCATGATTGTGTGGTTTGTCTTTGTTCTTTATCTTGTGTATTGTTCAGCACTTTGGTCAGCCCTGTTTGCTGTTTTTAAATGTGCTATATAAATAAATACAAACTTGAAACTTGAAACTTTTCAAATTTTCTGGGTTGGTAGAAGCCTCCGATTATAACACTTACACACAGAGAAAGACAGATTTTCATGATAGGCCTATATCCCCTTTAAGACTAAGCACCCGTAGAGACCTTGCTATGGGTTCGGAGACCACTACAAATGGCTGTGCCCTATATGTGCGCTATATTAGGTTATCCGGGGTGTTTTCGGACATAGTCTGAGTGTGTGTTTGTGAGGAGCAGGGCAGCAGGTGCATTGTCAGCGCCCCCTGGCTGTGGAGCTGCAGTAGTCGCACAAACTCCTCCGGCATCGAGTGCATGTAGGGGTGCGGCCGCATCTGGTCGTAATAATGGTATGGAATCGGCTGCTCCTGCAGGTCGCTGTTGAATGGCCAGAATCCGTAAACGTGAACATGCTCACACAGTTCCATCGCGGTGTTGATTAAAATAAACCCTGTGGAGAGGCGGACCTCCCGCAGGCCACGCCCCTTCCAGAACCGGTCCAGTGTCCGCAGGTACGAGGGGCCGAAGAACACCACCGGCTGCTGAGGCCTGATTGGCTGGAGGACTTTGAGTGTTTTCATTGACGGTGATGTGCAGAACGTGTAGGCGAAGGCTGGAATAATGAGGGAGGCGTTTCCGTACACACTGACCCGCTCCACCAACGGATCCGGATTCTTCTCCAGGTTTTTGTATCTATAGTCACACACACACACAATATCGGTAACACTTTACAATTAGGTTTATTAGTTAACATTAGTTAATGTAATGACTAACATGAACTAACAATGAGCAATACATTTCGTACAGTATTTAGGGTTACACTTTATTTTAAGGTGTCATTGTTAGAGTGTAATTATATATTTAAGTACTGAGTGATATTAAGCAACTATATGTGCTTACTATAGGGTTAGGGTAGGATTAGGTAGGGTAGGTTTGGTTGAGGGTTAATTGCATGTAATTATGCATAATTGACTGTTATTACTATGGTAAGTGCATGTAACATATAACAAAGACACTGTAAAATAAAGTGTTACAGTATTTATTAATCTTTGTTAATGTTAGTTGATAAAAATACAGCTGTTCATTGTTTGTTCATGTTAGTTCACAGTGCATTAACTAATGTTAACAAATACAACCGTAGGTTTTAATAATGTATTAGTAAATGTTGAAACTAGTATTAACTAAGATTAATAAATGCTGTAGAAGTATTGTTCATTCTTAATTCATGTTAACTAATGAACCTTAGTGTAAAGTGTTACCATAATATCTAATAAACACTATTTATTTATAAACAAAAAAACAAATCCAAATGTATGCCTGTATAGATGTGTTGGACATATGAGAATAAAAGTGTCTATATTATAATAATTTAAAATAATCTCACTGAGAGGAGTGTGTGTGTGTGTGTGTGTGTGTGTGTGTGTGTGTGTGTGTGTGTGTGTGTGTGTGTGTGTGTGTGTGTGTGTGTGTGTGTGTGTGTGTGTGTGTGTGTACTGACTCTCTATAAATCTGACTGGGGTTGATGGTTATCAGGTCCGTCTTCAGTCCAACATCACTGTCATTAACCGCTGCCAAATTAAACCTGAAAGAGAAAAAAAATCTTTGATTTGAACATTCTGTGGAACAGGTGCTTAAAAGTAAACTATAGGATCTAAAACATAAATGGTGTGTCATCCAAGCTAAATTAAGGTTGGGATCTACATTTATAAGTCATTATCCTTCAATGTGTTTAGAACAGTTTAGAAAGAGAATCTGATGCTGATTATTGATCATTTTCAATAATCACTTTACTATAAAACTTTCAATTTCATGTTCACAGTTATTGCTAGTGTGACTTCCTGAATTATGTAATGTGTTCACAGTGATGTGTCGATGCATATCTCTGTGCATATACAGTGGAATGTATCTTCTCTGTCTGTTTTATTAGGCTTACTAGTTAAGCATTCACAAAAGAATTTGCTCTACCAATGTACTTATCATCCCTTGCACAGTAACAGCAGATATAGCCGGCTGAATATAAGCCCCTCACCGGAGCTGATAAGAGATGACGTGTCCTGTGGTTGGTTTCTGTGTAAATTCACAAAACTATTAAAAAACTCTACAGTGATGATTAACCATATTAACTTTATACAGAGACACTGACTGCAGCTGTTTCGCGTTTTACAGCTGCTGTAAAAAACACAAGTGAGCGCACATCAGTAGAATTGTGTTTTAATTGGGCAAAATCCCCAACAATGAAACTGAACTGATAAACTAGATTTAAAAGAGTTCAAAGTCTCTGTGATCTTCTGGTCTGTAGATGTGTCTCAGGTCCCTTCTCTAACGTGTGTCTGTGGGATTTTTAGGGGCCAAGAACAGAAGATGTGACTGCACTTATTTGCAGTCTCTTAGTTTTCTTCTTACCATTATTATTCTGCTCTGTAAGTCTATGGCAGCCCATAGAACCATATTGTAAAAAGTTATGAAATTTGGCACATAGATAGAGGACAGTCCAAACATTCAACACAGCAAAATTGGAGTCCCTAACTGATTCCCTCTATTGCCACCAACTGTCCAAAGTTGCACTTAAGTTTATGCAAATAACTTTTGAATCATAAGGGCTAGAAACAAAATTGCAATTTCTCTGCCATTTTTAATTTTCAAAAAAAGACGGTTCCTAGACGGTTTCCAATTTTCATGCAAATCTTTCTAGTGGCACGTGGTGTTGAGTGACAAGCACCTGATCTGTTGCGGGTTATAAAAGTCTTTGTGTTGTTGTGTCATTTTGATTCCTTGGTTATTTGGGTAAGCATTGTACTAGACTTCTACATGGATTCGTTTTTACTTTTTGTTCATTCAGTGTTTATTCTCACCTGAAGTATTTAGTGCCCAGAAAGTTGTGTCAAATAGGATGATAATAGTTTTGACTTTCAATTATTCTAATTGCAATGTAAGCAAAGAAATATAAATTGCCTAAGTTTTCTAAATATTCATAATTGTATGCTCTTTAAGCAATGAACACTTGACTAGGAAGTTGGGGCTTCAAATCCCAAATGATGAGATGTCCAAATTGTTACGGATATGCCAAGTACATTCAAGAGTTTATTCGGCTCTCTATTGAAACTGTTGTTTTCTGTTATTTAAAAGTAACAAAAAGCCTAGTACAGGTGTCCAATCCTGTTCCTGGAGATCTACCTTCCTGCAAAGTTCTCCTCTTTAACCCTGATCAAACACAACTGAACCAGCTAATTAAGATCTTCAGGAGCCCTTAAAGGGTTAGTTCTCCCAAAAATGAAAATTAAGTCATTAATTACTCACCCACATGCTGTACCAACCCCGTAAGACCTTCCTTCATCTTCGGAACACAAATGAAGATATTTTTGATTAAATCTGAGAGGTGGATCACTGCTACATAGGCTGCCTAAGGGAATGAAACTTGACGGCCCAGAAAGTCATTAAAGAACATGTTTAAATATTCCATGTGCCTACGGTGGCTCAACTATAAGGTTATCAAGCGACGAGACTACTTTTTGTGCGAAAAAAAACATAAATAACGACTTTATTCGACTATTCCATTACTTCCTTGTGGGCCTTGAGACGAGAGTTGAAGAGATTTTCCACGACGCATGCGCGAGAACTGAGAAGAGGACGTTCTTCTACTACTACTTCTTGTTCAGTTCTCGCGCATGCGTCGACCAACAGGGTTGGTACAGCCCTGGTACAGCCCGGGGTTGGTACAACCCTGGTACAGGGTTGGTACGGGGTTGGTACAACCCTTACGGGGTTGGTACAGCATGGGGGTGAGTAATTAATGACTTAATTTTCATTTTTGGGTGAACTAAACCTTTAATAGTTACAGACAGTTGTGTTCTCTGCAGGTATGTAGATCTTGTTGTGGCATATTTAAAGTCTTTGGTTCAGGTCTCAAAGAGTCGAAGTTCCAGGTCTCAGAAGAATTAACGTTATTGAACAAACAACAAAGTGAGATGCCAGCTGTTCATCTAAAGTTACCATTGCCAGACTTCATGTCTTAAACCTTTTTCTTATTGATAGGCACCCAATTGGCATCCTCATATCTATCTCTTCTTTTTTGCCCCTCCTCGTGTTATCGCCACCATTAAAAACATCTCCCCTAGATTTTCTTCTATTGGTAGAACATCTCAAACATCTTATATACCATGTTTTTCTTCCAGTGCTTCCCAAAACCTGCATCCCTCCTAGAGGTCTTCGGGTACTTTTCCATTCTCTTATCCCTAGTTTCTGCTTGGCATTTCAGCATTCAGACTTTAACATGAGACAAAGGATATTCTTCAACAATCTCCACGAACCGGGGTGTGTTTCCCAAAAGCATCATTGGCCAACTATGGTCGCAAGTTCCATTGAACTCTATTGGTAACAACAGAACTTGCGACCATAGTTGGCTTTGGAAACGCACCCGAGGATTGGGCACCCATGGCCAAATATGTCTAAAATTGTTAATTCTCAGCTTGAGTCTCTCTTCCATATCCATATACAGTCTGTCATCTCTGTGACACATTATGCTTAGTTACAGAATTTCCAAACAAAGGTTTGTTTAGAATCGTTTTCAACCCATATTTACCTGAACAATTTTTACTAATGTTCTGTCAAAACATCTTTTTTAAGAATTTACAGCTTGCAGCTATATTTTTCACCTGTTTTCCATATAATTCACTCTGGTTGAGTACATTGTTGTAGCTAGTGAGGGAGTAAGGAATTATGGTATGTGTTTACCGTATGACAAAGTCTGTGCTGTCAATCTCACGTCCACAGCTGCTGTTTTTCAAAATCCCACCGCTGCCGACCACAGCACACCGACCCAGATGCCGACCGGACCAGGGGAAGTCCTGCACACACACACGCACAGACACACGTGCACACACACACTATATTAATGAGGACATTCCATAGTTCCATTTCAAGGGAACTTGCATTGCATAAGGAATTTACGCTGTTAGAACGCGTCTGTGTGATTGCGTCGTGAAGCACATTTGAAATCAGTCCGATGGCATGACAACATCATAGGCGGGTGACATCACGACCAGGAAACTATAAAGCATACCCAAACCTATGTCTTCAGCAAGCGCTCTCTGTGAAATTGCATGTCTTATTTGGTGTTACTGCCCCTGATAAATAAGAGTTAAAATGATGGCGAACAAACAACATTTGAAATTGTGCGTTCCTCCCTGCCCTCGCTACATCACGGGTGGGGATACACATGATTGATGTGTAGTTTGTTTGAGAGTGTAGGACGCATAGTTAGCTCTTGAGGGGGTTGGCTTTGAGCATTGTGGAAAGCTAGCATTACGGATGCTCTACTCAGGCTTGTGTTCCTTACAGCTCTAGTCCGGCTGGTGCTGAGGCAGAGCGGCGATTCAGGTCGGGGGTTTCTAGATGGGGATCTAGAGACAGGCCTGGCCTTTTCTCTGCCCTCACCTGCTGGATTCTGTGCCTTTTCTTAGGGTCAGTAAGCAGGCGCTGTGATTTCTTCCACCCCTAATGAGGCACCGGTGCTGCAATTATCCAGCCCTGAAGAGTTTGGATATTGTTAGCATTAACGCAAGAGATGTTGAGGACTCGCCACCTCACACTCCTGCATATGAGGAGCTTATGGAGTTTGTGACTCGCACTGTGGCCAGATTAAACATCGACTGGCCAGCCGAGAAGCAGGACGTTTATCCTAAAAGCAAGTTGGGTGAATGTGTATAGTTCTCAGACATCTAACTCCAGCTATCTCTCTCCTGAGTCAGCATCGTCCCTGAAGGCCCCGACGTTACCCATCAAGCCGGTCAGAACAACATCTACTTTGGTGAGTACAGCTTATTTGACAGCAGGTCAGGCTGTGGCATGTCTACACACCATGTCCCATACCAGGCTGAGCTGCTAGAAGACCTAAACCTTGAGAGAGCTGCATCGGGCCACAGATCTTTCTTTCCAGAACACCAAGGAGCCGGCTAAATCTATCAGTCGTTCTATGGCAACCCCGGAGAGGTTTAACCAAAGATGCCTCTCTGGGATAAATGAGAAAGTTAAAGGTTTCCCCACTTTCACATCCTGGCCTCTTCAGTAACACTGTCAATACAGTCATTGAGAGGTTTCAGGAGGCAAACAAGCAGGCGGGAGCAATTCCGGAAATTTCTCCACCGCCGCTCTCAGGTCTGCTGGATAGACCAGCCATCTTCGAGCTCCTCGCATAGAGTGCTACAAAAACGTTGTCCTCGATGGTCACGCGACTCAAGGTCAGTGGAGGAGTCATCAGCTCTCCTCACACATAAACTGCTAGGAGATGATGGCTGAGTTTCTTTCTCCCCAAAGAACTTCCTCTCAGACCTCAGGGGACACCATGTTCTTGTCCGTACAGACACACAGTGGTGGTTCCTTATATAAACATTCAGGGGGGTCTGCATTCGCATTCCGCTTTGCAAACTGGCACACCAGATCCTCCTGTGGCTTCAGGGAAAGCTGCTGTCCATCAGGGCAGCTTATATCCCTTGGTGCCAAAACCAGGGAGCAGATGTCCTGTTGAGGCAGGGGCTGAGACCCGGGCAATGGAGATAAGGAGGTTGTTCAGCCAGGCGGAAGTGGACTTTTTTGCGTCTTGAGAGATGACACACTGTTCGCTATGGTTTTCCCTCATGCATCCAGGGTCTCTGGGTCTGTATTAGTGCTGCACGATTAATCATATGGCAATTGCAATCGCGATGTCAAGCCTATGTGTTTATATGACGCAAAATTCTACGATTTTATATAAAATAGCCTAAACAAATTAGGGCTATTAACGCAATTAACTCAGCATGACAGCATCTGTTAATTTTTGTCATCATTTGGCTAGTGTTACACCCCGTCACGCCATTGGACTGATTTCCACGTGCCTCACAACGCAATCATGCCAATTCTCGACGCAATCCTCGACACAGCGTCTCGTTCCCTATTCAGGGAACCAAGGTTGCAGTCATAACCGAGACTTTTTCCATTGATTTTATATAAGGTTTATATTTTCTGTGGCCTAACCCAAGCCCTACTGCTAAACCTACCCATCACTGTCAGGTTCCGGTGGTGAAAGAAGCGAGGAGTTGATGGGCTTTTTTAATAATAAAACAAAATACAAACAAAAACTACCCCGAGGGGGAAAACAAGACTGACTTGACTTGAATTGACTTGAATTGAATTGAACTGAATTGACAGCAGGGAAACACAGTGTACATACTACGACAAACCAGCACAGAACTGAAAACACAAGTTGAATAAATAGGGAAGCAAACAAAAGAGGGTAACGAGGGAGGACAGGTGGGGCAAATGAATCAACAATCAGGTAACAAGATGGGCGGGGTTAGACAATGACAGGAGAGCACAAGGCACAAGGAAACACATGACAAGCTATATCACACCAAACATGACAAAAACACAAGCACATGGCCAGTAAAACAAATCACAAGCCATGTGCTCACACAAAACGAGACGAACACGCAGCCATTAAGCCAATAAGAACACTCATAAACCACGTGTTCACACAAAACATGACAACATGAAAGCACACAGCTAGTGTTAAACAAAAACTGTGCGCTACACAGTACAAGACAAATCAGGAGTGTCAGGGCTCTGTCACAAAAACAAGAAATAGACTAGACAGCAGTGACAGAACCCTGACAATCACAGAAACAAAAACAAACAAAAACATGTTTTGTCCAATTTATAAGCGTTTTTAACTAGTGAGGACCAGTGAAATTTCCTCACTAGTCAGTCGTCATACTATTACTATATGAGCACACACACACACACACACACACACACACACACACACACACACACACACACACACACACACACACACACACACACACACACACATACCTCAGGCAGCATACTGTGAAGTGCTTCATTAATTGTGTATGTGCTTGTTGAGCTTGTTTCATATTGGATGGATTGATTGATGGCTGTGTTGCGTTGGGTGAGGATGAATGATCCTGTGGCGTTACAACAAAACTGCAGCCGGATCCTGTCATAAACACACAGAGAGAGAGAGAGAGAGAGAGAGAGAGTGAGAGAGAGAGAGAGTGAGAGAGAGAGAGAGAGAGAGAGAGTGAGAGAGAGAGAGAGAGAGAGAGAGAGAGAGAGAGAGAGAGAGAGAGGTCAGGCTATTTAACTATCAAAGGTTCTTAATGACATCATCCTCCAGGCTCCAGGAAGTAACATACTTTTGGAGCAAGCATCAAGCAGATCGAGCTTAATAGAAACCCTATGTTAAATGACAACACACGCAAATTCATCTTTCAAAGTCAAAACGAGAGATGAAAAACACGTCAGTTAATGCAGTGACATCAGGCATCTAATTTAATAACCTGTTAATCAGCAAATAAAGTATAGCATAACTGGACTGGAGATTAAATTGCACACCTGTTTATGTCCTGTTCAGTCGTGTTCGGTTTGTAAGGACAGTTTAAGAAATCGGAGAGTTCCTGGGTAAAATGCTTCATGTCTATCCTACAGAAAGAAACACATGAGAGGTTTGAAAAAAATGACATCTCCAGATTTGACTGTAACAATAATGCAAACATTGACACTCAACTTTGATAAAAAGTAGTCTTTAACAATGTCTAAATATATACAAATGCAAAACCTAATTCAACTAAATGACAATTATGTCTGAAAACAGTGTTTCCAGCGACTAGGAAATACACCGCCCCTAAAATCCCCTTATATAGCCAGTATTTATTTGTTTTCCCAGAGATTCTCATCTGAATAGCCATTATTAGTGATGTTTATTTTATCAGTAATATTTATGATGATTATTAATGTGGACACATTTGAGTAATGCACATGTGTTTGTATTAGTGTTCGTGTGGGTTATCTTGGAGGGGTTTCTCGTGATCTTCGTGACGAACCGTCTGAACTACATTACCTGCACCATAGGTCTATAGATTAGGTGAACTGCATGTGTATGACGGCACACAAAGCGAAGCACACAGTTAATGATACATGTAACATTTAAAGCAAATATAATAAAGATTAAAATGTTTGCAGAGGCGTATAGCCTAAGTGAAATACATTCCAGCTGATGATGAACAAATTCTCATATAACATCTAACAGGAAGAAATATAAAAGATAAATAAAAGATATAGCTTCATTGTTTACATATAAGGGTAATAATCGAAATTACACTTCCTCAATTACAAGACTGTCAATGATTTTTCCAGGTACATTTTCACATACGAGGAATTTACCTTGGTATAATGGTGCTTAACCGTACACATAAACATAAATAAAGAACTAGTAAAGAGATCAAAGTACATGTCTACAAAAAATATACTGGAGATTTGACTATGAATTTACAACTATTTTCACTGGTGTGTGAATGTGAAGGCTATTTGAATATATATATATACATAAATAATTCATTTTATGCTTATCAGTGTTATTTATGTCTTAGGTTTTGCACTCTCAACACCTCAATGAACCTCCACTCAAGCCATGGGTGATCTTCAATACCAGTGTGCACACTGCAGAAGCATGGCTGGCATAGCAGCGTCTTGCACACATGTTGGAGCCCTCCTGTTTAAAATTGAAGAAGCACTGCGAATACGGGGTACCAAGACAGTCACTGATGTTCCAGCCTACTGGATGATGCCGAGTAGTGTGGACAAGGTCCAAGCAGAGGTGGGCTACAAGATTGACTTCTCCTCTGGCGCAGCTAAGAAGAGGGCGCTCGACAAGTGCATCAGTGGAGAGAGCACAATGTCAGGGATACGGACTCGTGTTGGCTGCACTAGTCCGTGTGGACACACGACGACACTTTCAAACTTGTCACCCCTACTTGAAATTTTGCATACTCACAGCAAGGCTGTTTGCCTTTCTGGAATGGAGGGCTACTACCAAAATTATGCAGACCCTGTTAAGCCACGTGTTGTCCCAAAGTCCCTACAGCGCCTTCGTGACCCGGAGAAGGATGGATGTGAACTGCCTGTCCTGCAGCAGCATTGTGAGGGCCTCACACACATGGTAGCGGTAACAGAGGCACAGGCGGTTGTGGTGGAAGCTCAGACAAGACAGCAGCATCTATCCCCTCCCTGGTACACATCAAGAGCAGGAAGAATAACAGCTTCCAACATCCATGCCGTTGTGTCCACCAGGGTTGCCAGACCAGCTTTGTCAACTGTGAGGAGGGTGTGCTGCCCCAAAAAACAGCATCCACAGCTGTCATCAGATGGGGGATAGACCACGAGGAAGAAGCAAGGCAGACCTATGTCACACTGACAGCTTCCCAGCACGATAACCTGAAAGTGGAGCAATGTGGGTTTATCATAAATTCATCATTTCCGGAGGTTGGGGCATCACCTGATGGGCTCATTCACTGCACATGTTGTGGGAAAGGCTGTCTGGAAATCAAATGCACATATAAGCACCAAAACAACTCCATCCTGCAGGCCTGTACAGATGACAGCAACTTTTGTCTTCAGCTAACTGATGGGAAGTTAATCTTGAAGAAGACACACAAGTACTACAGCCAGGTACAAACTCAGATCTTTGTCACCAGGGTTTTGTGACTTTGTTGTGTGGACGAAACGAGACTGTGCTGTGGTTCGGATCTTACCAGATGTGGAGTTCTGGACAACACTTCTGACAAAAGCACAGGAGTTTTTCCTCAAGGCAAGGCAAGGCAAGTTTATTTATATAGCACATTTCATACACAATGGTAATTCAAAGTGCTTTACATAGAAGAAATTAAAATAATCAAAAGAAATCAGAATAATTAAAACAGTTTAGAATAAAAGATAAAATACAGAAATCAGAATAATTAAAACATAAAATAAAATACAGTGCAAACAGTCGGACGAACAGTGGCACAGTGCTCATTCAGTAAATGCACAGCTAAACAGATGTGTTTTGAGTCTGGATTTGAATGTGACTACTGTAGGAGCACATCTGATCTCTTCTGGAAGCTGGTTCCAGCTGCGGCTGGCATAGTAGCTAAAAGCAGACTCGCCATGCTTAGAGTGAACCCTTGGTATTTCTAGCCGATGTGATCCTAATGATCTGAGTGATCTGTTGGGTTTATATTCAGTGAGCATATCTGCAATGTATTGAGGTCCTAGGCCATTGAATGATTTATATACCAGTAATAATACTTTAAAATCAATCCTAAATGTAACTGGCAGCCAGTGTAAAGACCTGAGGACTGGTGTGATGTGTTCATATTTTCTGGTTCTGCTCAGAATCCTAGCAGCAGCGTTCTGTATGAGCTGCAACTGTCTTATGGTCTTTTTGGGAAGGCCAGTGAGAAGTCCATTACAATAATCCACCCTACTGGTGATGAAAGCATGCACAAGTTTTTCTAAGTCTTGACTGGAAACAAAGCATCTAATTCTTGCAATATTTTTCAGGTGATAATATGCTGATTTAGTTATTGCTTTGACATGACTACTGAAACTAAGGTCTGGCTCTAGAGACACACCCAGATTCCTGACTTGATTTTTAGTTGTTTGACCCCTAGACTGAAGGTATGCGTTCACCTTGAGAACTTCATCTTTGTTTCCAAACGCAATGACTTCAGTTTTGTCTTTGTTTAACTGAAGAAAGTTTTGGCACATCCAATTGTTTACTTCATCAATGCATTGGCAAAGGGAGTCAATGGGGCTGTAATCGTTAGGCGATAGGGCTAAGTAGAGCTGTGTGTCGTCTGCATAGCTATGGTAAGCGATTTGGTTCTTTCTCATTATTTGGCTCATTGGGAGCATGTACAGGTTGAATAGGAGTGGCGCAAGAATTGAGCCTTGAGGGACTCCGCATGTCATGGATGTCCACTCAGACTTATGGTCTCCTATACTCACATAATAACCTCTGCCTCCTAAGTATGACCTGAACCATTTTAGGACTATCCCAGAAAGCCCGACCCAGTTTTCCAGCCTGTCAAGAAGTATTTTGTGATCGACAGTGTCAAATGCAGCACTGAGGTCGAGTAGTACCAGCACTGATAATTTGCCTGTATCAGTATTTAAGCAAATATCATTTATTATCTTTATGAGCGCGGTCTCTGTACTGTGGTGCGGTCGGAAACCAGATTGAAAATGGTCAAAGTATCCATTCGAGCTTAAGAATTTGTTCAGCTGATTGAAGACAACTTTTTCAATGATCTTGCCTATGAAAGGAAGATTTGAGATCGGTCTATAGTTGTTTAATATGGTCTTATCCAGATTGCTCTTTTTCAGGAGGGGCTTGACAACAGCAGTTTTCAGGGAGGTCGGAAAACTCCCAGAGAGAAGTGAGGCATTTACCACTTCTAGGAGATCTGCTTCTAAGCTGTGTAACACATTTTTGAAAAAAGATGTGGGAAGTGCATCAAGGGCGCAGGTTGATGTTTTTAGTTGCTGTACGGTTTCTTCCAAAATTTTGCCATCAATTTCTTCGAAATCAGACATAGTTGCTACTTTCTCGTGCTGTTGTTTGATCTGCCTGACCCCAGCGCAACTCAAGGATGAGCTGATCACCTTTCTGATATTATTGATTTTCTCAGAGAAGAAAGAAGCAAACTCACTGCACTTTCTCACTGAGAGCATTTCACTGGGAATCTGGCTTGGGGGGTTTGTCAGTCTCTCTACAGTAGCAAAAAGAGTGCGCGTGTTGTTTATATTGCTGTTTATAATATTCGAGAAAAAAGTCTGTCTAGCTTTGCTTAGTTCCTTATTGAAAGCATGGATGCTGTCTTTGTAGATGTTATAATGGACTACAAGTTTTGTCTTCCGCCACATGCGCTCTGCTTTTCTGCATTGTCTTTTCATATTTTGCACTGCTGTTGAGTTTCTCCAAGGTGCTTTTTGCTTGGCCTCCAAGGTTTCTCTACCTGAGCTTGTGGCTTGCCACCACACCAGAGCAGCCTCCACAACTCCGCATCCTTTAACCGTGTTACAACAAGTTCACACAAAAAGGCCAAGAACACAGGCACTGCAGAAGACAAACCAACTATGGTGCATTTGCAGAGGCCCTGAAGACCAGGGCGACATGGTGGCTTGTGACAAGGAAAACTGTGCAATACAGTGGTTCCACCTCAGCTGTGTCGGACTCAGCCAGGCCCCTTCAGCCAGTGAGCCGTGGCTCTGTGCCTCATGCATACAGAACTGAAACAGTGGAGCACAAGCAGGTTTTGGTTCAATATATTGTGAATAGTTTGTACATAGTGCCTTTTTTATTATGACATGTTGTCAGTTCTTGAAGTTGACTTTTTACCTGTTAAATTTGCACAACATTTTTACACTGCAGTTCATGTTAACAGTGCCTGTTCGTTCTTTTACCTGTTATATTTGCACTACATTGTTACACTGCAGGTCCTGTTATAAGTTACTATGTTATTTTATATGTTATTTTTGCACTACATTGTTACACTGCAGGTCCTGTTATAAGTACCTAGAAGTTATTCTATATGCTATATTTGCACTACATTGTTACAATGCAGGTCCTGTTATAAGTAGAAGTTATTTTATGTTATATCCGGCTGAGGTCATCTGTCTTCGTTTGAACTAACAGTCAGACGCCACTCAGTTACCTTTTGTGAAAGAGACTTTTTCTGTTTATTCAGCCTGTGTGGCGTGTTCTTATGTTTCATTAAAGGATTTACCTGCTATCATCTCTGGACCCCTCTGTTTCGTGACAGTTACTGTGAAACACATATTTATGTTATGTGATGTTCATGTTATGTGACACAAATAAAAACATTTAGAATTGACGTAGTGTTCCATCATTTATTTACACATGGTATTCAACATATGCAGTTCATACGGTTTATGTCATGTTTTATGGTTTCATGACAACACTAGGATACATATTAGTTAAGGCACATTACACAGACACAATCTTGTCAAGGAAAATCATGTCCTCGTCTTCACATGGGAGCACCATGCTCACAGGTATCGTCTCACTTAGTATGGTGTACTTGTTGTGTACACATCCAATCACCCTCTCCACATGGACCCTGAGGTGAGCTATCTGCCTTGTCTCCTCCACATCTTTTGCATCCAACTGGCAGCGTCCTCTTGTGAATGCAGGGATTTTCACTTCTGCACACATTAATCCGACGCTGTCCCTGATGTCAAATCCCCGATCCGCCAACACCAAAGATCCGGGTAATAATTTATTGAGAAGGCCACTGTTTTCAGTCACATGCTTGTCACTGACACGACCTCCCCACCCTTTGGAAATGAAAGAGATAGCTCCCTGTGGTGTAATGCCAATAAGATACTTGAGGGTGTGCCTGTGTTTGTAGTGAGAAAATGTCTGTGCTCTAGCTTTCAGATTTGATGCTCTCTCAATGTTAATTTCAAAGCAGTCCACAACAACTGAAACACGATTGCCAAAAGCCTCAACAAACTGATGTGGCATGCTACCTTGCAAGCAATGTCGCTCAGGCCAGTGCACCAAATGGCTAAGGTGTGTGAACATTGTAGCTATGGTGTCTCTGAACGTGGTGGAAACAGTCTTTCGGTCTATGCAGAAGATGTGTGCAATGTGCTGGATTGGCAGATTCAGCCTCAGGCGCATCAGAGTTAGGAGGAGCATCTGAAAAGGCGAAAGTTTTCGGACAGTCTGTGGCAGGCAAGGAAGAAGCTGCTGCAGCACGCCCATGAAAACATGTAAGCCCAGTGTAGTACTTTACCTTCACGTCATCATCTTTAAAGAAATGCTCATCCATCTTCTTTTGGGAGAGCTCTTCCCTCAGTGTCCTGTTCTCCTCCAGCAAGCGGTTAATTTCAGCACGCCTGTGGCTTCAAAAACTGCATTCCTGCTGTTCTCTGTTGTTATCCTCCGGTGCAGCATCATCCACCTGTGACCTCTGTTCAGCTTCATCTGGAGGTGCAGCATCATCCACCTGTGACCTCTGTTCAGCTTCATCTGGAGGTGCAGCATCATCCACCTGTGACCTCTGTTCAGCTTCATCTGGAGGTGCAGCATCATCCACCTGTGACCTCTGTTCAGCTTCATCTGGAGGTGCAGCATCATCCACCTGTGACCTCTGTTCAGCTTCATTTGGAGGTGCAGCATCATCCACCTGTGACCTCTGTTCAGCTTCATTTGGAGGTGCAGCATCATCCACCTGTGACCTCTGTTCAGCTTCATCTGGAGGTGCAGCATCATCCACCTGTGACCTCTGTTCAGCTTCATCTGGAGGTGCAGCATCATCCACCTGTGACCTCTGTTCAGCTTCATCTGGAGGTGCAGCATCATCCACCTGTGACCTCTGTGCAGCTTCATCTGGAGGTGCAGCATCATCCACCTGTGACCTCTGTGCAGCTTCATCTGGAGGTGCAGCATCATCCACCTGTGACCTCTGTTCAGCTTCATCTGGAGGTGCAGCATCATCCACCTGTGACCTCTGTTCAGCTTCATCTGGAGGTGCAGCATCATCCACCTGTGACCTCTGTGCAGCTTCATCTGGAGGTGCAGCATCATCCACCTGTGACCTCTGTGCAGCTTCATCTGGAGGTGCAGCATCATCCACCTGTGACCTCTGTTCAGCTTCATCTGGAGGTGCAGCATCATCCACCTGTGACCTCTGTTCAGCTTCATTTGGAGGTGCAGCATCATCCACCTGTGACCTCTGTTCAGCTTCATCTGGAGGTGCAGCATCATCCACCTGTGACCTCTGTTCAGCTTCATCTGGAGGTGCAGCATCATCCACCTGTGACCTCTGTTCAGCTTCATCTGGAGGTGCAGCATCATCCACCTGTGACCTCTGTTCAGCTTCATCTGGAGGTGCAGCATCATCCACCTGTGACCTCTGTGCAGCTTCATCTGGAGGTGCAGCATCATCCACCTGTGACCTCTGTGCAGCTTCATCTGGAGGTGCAGCATCATCCAACTGTGACCTCTGTGCAGCTTCATCTGGAGGTGCAGCATCATCCACCTGTGACCTCTGTGCAGCTTCATCTGGAGGTGCAGCATCATCCACCTGTGACCTCTGTGCAGCTTCATCTGGAGGTGCAGCATCATCCACCTGTGACCTCTGTGCAGCTTCATCTGGAGGTGCAGCATCATCCACCTGTGACCTCTGTGCAGCTTCATCTGGAGGTGCAGCATCATCCAACTGTGACCTCTGTGCAGCTGGATCCATTGGTGTTGCAGGTGAAGTGTTGTTCCCTGTCAGAGCTTGCTGTCTCTTCGTCCTCCGGTTAAAACGCTGTGTGTGTGTTGTTTTGACTTCTGTGTGGCTAAGGTTTAATGACGGTACCCAGTCGGGAGGACACTCCAGCATTTCATAGGCTGGTTTGCCTGAAAAAACAAAACAGAATTTCTTTGACAAGTGCAGTGCCCGTCTAAAACTGGCCGATTGATTAGTCTGTGCTTGCAGTTGTCTGGATACCTGCTCATCCAAATAACTTCACACTCAAGTGTAAAGTTGATCGGATGAACGATTACAGATACACAATGTAACAGTTATAGAGATTCCTTCCTTTATAGTTAGCTTAATTTTAGTTAAATTAAGTTTTGCAAATTTAGTTTTGCAAAGTTAGCTAGTTACTAGTTTTCGTAATTGAAGTTAATGTTATGGTTGTTGTGTTGTAACGTTAACTAGTTTTAACTAACGTTACTGTTAGCTAAATTTGCACAACTAAGTTAGCTGGCTCCATAGCTATATAATTAAACTCAACTAAGCTAAACTAGTTACAACCCTACCCTGTACAGTTGTTGGGTTGCAACTAGTTTAACTAGCAAACTTTGCACAACCGAGTGCTGGCTGCATAACGTTAGCTACGAAATTAAGTTTGTATGGCCAGCTAGCGGTAACCACATAACAGTTAAAGGTGTTGTAATGATAACTTACCTGTGTGAAAATGCCGTGAACACACGAACATGTGTCGGGAAATGTTGCCGAAGGTGATGTTTGTCCGTCTTACAGCTGCTACCCATGCCATGCGATGCCTCTTTGTTAACTCTGCGACTTGAATTCCATTGCTTTGCTTCCAAGCGGGAAAGCTGAAAATTCGTACTCCATTTCTGATACGTTTTCCAAGCCGATCGTGAGAACGATTACGACAATTTATAATACAGCATGCGTTCACCATTCTGTCGTGTTTCTAAATTGAATTACTTTCTAAAATATACCACCACTTACAGTCTACCGCCAAAACTACTACTACGCCGCTGCCTACAACTACGTTTCTCACGCAACTTCCGTGTCCTAAAATCCCACAATGCCTTGCGTTACTGGAATCCGCTGACGTCACGATCCTAATCTCTATAGTGTTTTAGAAGGCTAGCTGTAGTCTCGCGCTGAAGTCCCATGGTAACTTAGTTGTAGCCAAAGGTAAATAGCAGTGTGTAGGTGAAGAAGGAATGGTTCGCGTTTGTGTCGTTCAAGGATGACTACACAGACACAACAATGGAAAGGATAAATAAAGTTTACATTACCTACACAGTGGTTGCACACGTCTTCATCCACGGAATCGCTTTTTTCTTCAACCGGCCCCGCTCTGTTGTGTCTGTGTAGTCATCCTTGTCAAAGTGTTCGCTGCAAATGCGGTAATCTTTAGCGCGTAGTACTTGTATGGGAGTTTGCGCATCAAG
Source organism: Siphateles boraxobius (assembly GCF_051911475.1). Classification (NCBI taxonomy): domain Eukaryota; kingdom Metazoa; phylum Chordata; class Actinopteri; order Cypriniformes; family Leuciscidae; genus Siphateles; species Siphateles boraxobius. The sequence goes on from NW_027508729.1 coordinate 260,321, forward strand.
TTGAAGTACAACTAGACACAACTGCAGAATCTCGAGGTCATGGAAAGGAAGACGATGAAAATAAGTTCTTGTATTTTCGCATTCTGTTGCCATAATTCGGAACGACACAAATGCGAACCATTTCTTCTTCACTTGTGAGCAACTCTCCGATCATCACTCTTCACACGATCATCAACTCTCCCACGTGCACACTGCTATTTCTTACTCGCGCGCGATCAGCGCCGTTTTGCTACAGCGATTTTCAAGAATTGTTGCAGTTTCGAATCACCAGTACACTGAATCGAAAACTGTTTTTTCGGGCCCGACATTTGAGAACCGATGATCCCCGCGGGATGAAAGAATTTACGTCAATGCGTGATGACGTAAAATAACCGGTGAATGAGTTTTTTGAACCGGTTCATTGAAACGAACTGTCTGAAAGAACCGGTTCGCGGAAAAGAACCGGACTTCCCATCACTACTATTTACCTTTGGCTACAACGGAGTTCCCACGGGACTTCAGCGCGAGACTACAGCTAGCCATCTAAAACACTATTTAGGTGAATTTAAACAATGGCTAAGTTGCTAAACGCATCTTGTTCACATGTAAGGGCCCTGTTCATGTTGGACAGACATTTTAATTGCATTTTGTGTCTGTTAAGAGGCACAAAGACACTCTTTATGTAAAGTATATGCCCCCATAACTGCCGTTTTAGCTGAGGGGGAGCTCTGGGCATTTGCGGGAACAGCTCCGTGTTGCAAGCACCAATCCGGTTCGGAATTTTTTTTCTATAGACAGTACTCACAAAGGTATAACGATCAAGATTAACTTAAAAATTGACCGGAGTTCTCCTTTAACTTTAAACTTCAGCACAGTGTTTTTAGAGCCCAACAATCAAACACTTCCATCAAAACATTACAGTTTTCCACGTAAAATAGTTACGAGTTTTCTAATCTGTTTCACAATACGCCGCATTTGAGTTACAATTATATTTCCAGTAGGCCTATACAAGTACTGAATTTATATGATTTTTAAAAGCTTTAAAGCTAAAAACTGTTTTTGAACCGAACGTCATCCGCTGAGCATCGCTGCATCGGACAATTAAACGAGTTTATAATCGGAAGTCGGAAATTGCACATATATTTCTGGAGCCTTGTTCTCATTCACTTTTATACAGAATCGAGCAGCGTGAATTCCTTTAAGACAATTCTCTGAAATATCAGGATCGCTGGTTGATCTTAATTCTCACACACCTTTTAGCCGGTTTGATAACAGAAAACTTGCGTCTGAGTTTTGCGCAGTGCAGCTTCTGAAGCGCCTCTGACATCTCATCTCTGAAAGAAAAGAGCATAAAATAAAATAAATTGTCTTGTGCATTAAACCAGAGCCTTTATCAAACATATACAGTGCTGTGAAAACTTATTTAGATTTTATTTATTTTTTTGCATATTTTAAATGATTCAGATCATCAAGATAACCCAAATAAATACAAAGTGCAGTTTTTAAATGATATTTTCATTTATTATGAGAAAAAAGCTGTCCAAACCTGCCTGGCCATATGTGAAAAAGTAATTGCCCCCTAAACCTAATAACTGGTTGTGCCACTCTTGGCGATAACAACTGCAAACAAGTGTTTGCTATAACCGCCAGTGAGTCTTTCACATCACTGTGGAGGAATGTTGTCCCACTCTTATTTGCATAATTGTTTTAATTCAGCCACATTGAAGGGTTTTAGAGTATGAACGGACTCTTTAAGGTCACGCCACAGCATCTCAGTCGGACTTTGACTAGACCACTCCAAAACCTTAATTATGTTTATAAAAGAATATTCGCGAAACTCCGGTGTTTTGAGAGTGGATTAGTTCTAGGCGTGCACAAATCCTCTCGTTATAATAAGCAGTTAGCGGGCTATGTAAATAACACTGTGCATGCGCCATTGGCTTTCGGCTTGCTTAGTTGGCGACATTTCGATATGTATTTAACAATACTATTACAACATTATTTTCCTGTAATCTCTGTAAAGCTGCTTTGAAACAATCTGTATTGTAAAAAGCACTATATAAATAAAGGTGACTTGACTTGACTTTACTGATAGCCTACTGGAACTTTTGTCACGTGAGGTTGAAGCAGACGAGGTAGTAGGATCCATTTGCAGATTGACTTTATTTACACAACTACTCAAACTATACAAACACAGACTCAGGAACAGAAGAACCAGCAAACAACATTAAGGACCCACAAAGACTGAACTAGACACACAGACTTAAATACAAGCGTAAACGAACTTACAAGAGGGTGAGGCTAATAGGAAACACGTCATTAAAGACTAATAAACATAACGGGGAGCTGCTAAACATGACACAAGACAGAAACACAGACTAGCCTTGTGACAACTTTGTGAGATTATGATGAAGTTGTAAAACCGCTAAAAAGGGTTAGTTCACCCAAAAATGTAAATTCTGTCAGTATTTACTCTCCCTCATGTTGTTCAACCCCGTAAGACCTTCGTTCATCTTCGCAACACGAATTAAGATATTTGTGATTAAATCTGAGAGCTGGATCACTCCTCCATAGGCTTCTAAGGGATTGACACTTGTTCCCCGAAAAGTTATTAAAGACATCGTTAAAATAGTCCAAGTGACTACAGTGGCTCAATCTTAAGTTTATCAAGCGACGAGAATACTTTTTGTGCGCAAAAACAAACAAAAATAACGACTTTATTTCAACTATTCATGTCCTTCTCTGTGGGCGTCGAGTGAGTTCACTAGTGTAACAGCGCAGCGCTTCTGTGTTGTACGTCACACGCATCACACACATGACCAGCGTCGGCCAATAGTGAGTCTACGTGTATCAGTATCAGAGTATATCCATCACAGGATCCTAAATCATCTTTACTTTAGCAGGAACACGTCTGCTAATACAGTAATTTACTAACAGGAAATGCTGTTTAAAAAAAATTAAGAAAAAGAGTAAACATCACTGCAGGAATACATCTGTGTTTACATACAGAAACACACTTCAAATACAAAACACCAAGTTAATCTCCAGTCATTCTTGACAGAAAAACTGGTTTCAAGAAGTGTGTGGACACTTGAATGTCATTTGAAGGGTTGATTGTAAGCACTGATAAGCACAGAATAACTTTGTAATGACGTGTGTTTGTGAAGGGAAGATAGTCAGTCAGTGTTGACTTTGGTTAGTAGATTATTTCCATAATTCGTGATGAACACCTGTGTGAAATCAATGCAAATGTATTTTTTCAAGCGGTTCAAAATACAAAGTTAGAAGCTATATTACTATAATGCTAAGGCATTATAGCATGAACGATTACTTAGGCGCGCTGAAAGAACACCACAGACAGTAATACAAGTAAATCTGGCAAAACTTTTTTACAGTGTCCTTGTTACATATGTTACATGTACTTACCATAGTAATAACAATAAATTATGCATAATTACATGCAATTAACTCTCAACTAAACCATAACCCTATAGTAAGTACATGTAGTTTAATAATATTACTCAGTACTTAAATATATAATTACACTGTAACAATGACACCTTAAAATAAAGTGTAAACCCAAAAAAAAATGATACACCGGTGCTTTGCCAGGTGAGAAGTTTATCATCTTTTTACTCTTTTAATTCCTTTTATAAATATTTTAAGTTTCCTTGCTTTTATTTTGTGTTTATTTTAATTATTTTCCGTGTAAAGCACTTTGAATTACTATAGTGTATCAAGTATATAAATAAACGTGCCTTGCCTTTTACACCAGAGATCAGGGCTGGAAAGTTCCTTCATAGAGTTATACATCCACGAAATAAATAAATAAAAAATCTTTATTAGAATCTTAGTTTAGATTTTAAAAAATCTGATTCTAACTATATTGTAATTTAAGACAGTTTTAAATTGGGTGTTTGAAACCAACTTAGTAAAAGTTCTTAGTAAGTGAAGCATTTGTGTAATCTTGAGATTCTGGTCACAATTTCTCATGTGATAATCAGCCCGATGTATAATACATTTGAAAAATTAAATGCATACTGAAAAATATATAATAATTTTCACTCGTAAATTGATGTATAGGCTAAATTTCACAAACAACTACAAATAAATAGCAGTTAAACATTGAATTAAACATGACATTTTTGAAGAGGAACATAATGAATAAATAGTTGAGTTGTCAGGCTTTTCCAAATTTAGTGTTAAATAAAAATCTAAATGACAACATTCACAATGAGTAGGGAATAATGATTATTGTTATTATATATAACTATTCATTAAATTATTATTATTATTAAATTCAATGTTAGACTTATTTCTTCAAAGGCAACTACTGATTATATTTCAATTATCATGAGTGAAAACCAATCGCACTCACAGAAAGATCCAGATACCAGCGAGATAAAGGTGAAGTATTGAGTGCACGCGCTCACCTGGACGAGTGTGTGTCACGTGTGTAGTAGAACATCACACACACACTCTGAGAAATGACCAGGACCATCAGAAGCCTGAAGATCCACTGGAGAAACACCACTGCCATCAGAAACACGAGTGCTTGAGCCAGTGTGTGTGTGTGACTGTGATGGAAATATAAAACATGACACACACACACACACCCATGCACACGTGTTCTTAACTCCGCCCATCTCACTTTAAAAACCTTCCCACTATATCAATGTTTGATCTTCAAGGAGCCTACATTTCATTACGCCCGTTTCACACATACTCCGTATGCGGTGCGTATTTTTTTACTTACCCATGTTAGGTTAGAGCGTTCACACTGCAGGCGCATGCGGTCGGCGATCCGTTCCAGGTAATAATAATAATAATAATACATTTTATTTATATTCCGCTTTTCTTCTACCCATAGCGCAACAAGTACAGTACAAAAGTAAATACATAAAAAATTAAGATGAATTAACATACACCAATTAAGACACAAACACCTTCTTAAAAAAGATGGCTTTTTAACAGTTTCTTAAAACTCGTTAATGTTGTAGCATTCCTAACTGTTAAAGGAAGTGCATTCCACAACCTGGGGGCTGCCACAGAGAAAGCTCTTTCACCCATCGTTTTCAGTCTGCAAGAAGGCTGTTTCAGTAGAAAAGAGTGGGCGGAGTGGAGAGATGAGAGGGCATATATGGCGTAATTAAATCACATATATATGATGGTGCAGTTCCATGAACAGCTTTATATGTTAAAATAAGAGTTTTAAAATCAATACTGGCATGTACTCGGAAGCCAATGCAGGTTCCTAAGCACACCAGAAATATGCTGAAGAAAAGGAGGATGTGTAAGAACACATGCAGCTGAGTTCTGTATGTGTTGCAGTCGCTTCATGGACTTTGCAGGTAGGCCAAGATAAAGGGCATTACAATAATCAAGCCTAGAGGTCACAAGTGCATTGACAAGCCTCTCAGCATCAGGTAATGAAAGAAAAGGCCTGTGTTGTATATAAAATAGGACGCTGGACAAGAGGTTAATGCATACAACTCACTTTACTTTTAGAAAAAAACGGAACTGCCATTTCAGACCAAAACAGCTGCATACTCGACATGCATCAAGGCGTTACCAAACGAACACAGATTAACTTGTCCTGAACGAACATAAATTTTTCCCCTCTCTGGGGGGTTCAAATATGAAAGGTTGAAACATAGTCCTTCAGGTAATCAGGGCGTGCCCTCGTGCGCACTGGCCGTGGAGGACAAACAGCTGAAGGTGAAGCGAACAGTGGTGTGGAGGCTGAAGACAGGGGCAGCGGCGAAGGTGATGGGGGTACTGGGTGTGACAACGAGGGAGTATCTTCAGGCTGTGCGGCTGATTGAGGTAAGGAGTCCTCCTGCTCCGCTCTGGGTGGCATTATGTCCCCACTGTTCTGAGTTGAGGTTGCAGGAGGTGCTGGGACCTTCTGAAGGCAGCTGGCGTGCCAGCGCGTGCCATCATCTAGGAGGTATGTGGCTGGTCCCAGTCGGCGGGACACTTGCTGTGGATTGGACCAATATGATACCATCTTGTTCTCCCTGTGCGGTCGGCGAGCTCTCACCCAGTCTGCCACAGTGATATCTGGTATCCTAACCCTCTTTTTCCTGTCAAACCACTGGTTCATCCGCTTCTGACGGCGGGTGACTGAGGCTTTGACTGGTGTGAGTTTGTTCTGGACAGCAGTGGGGCGGAGCCTGTCAAGTGGTAGGTGTAACTCCCTACCCAGCATGAGTGAGGCTGGGGAAACCCTCTGTTGCTGAATGCTGGGTAGCAAGGTAGTGTAGCAGTGTTAGACTTATGGCTTGTTTAAAGGAACAGCCCTGAGCCTGATGTGCTCTGATGCCATTTTTTAGGGATTGATGGAAGCGCTCCACCCCGCCGTTTGCCTGTGGGTGATACAGGGCTGTGCGGATGTGTCGAATCCCCCTGTTCTCCAGGTATGAAGTTAACTCCAAAGATACAAACTGTGGACCATTGTCGGTGGTAATGGTCTGTGGTAGGCCCCAGCGGGAAAAAAGGGACTCCAGAAAGTCCACAATGACCTGGGAAGTGACAGAGCCGGTAGTGGTCAGCTCAGGCCATTTGGAGTGTAAGTCATACACTACGACCAAGAACCGCTGATGGGGGGGGGCACCGTGGATCTCGCCGCATATGTCTAATTGCAGATGCTCCCATGGCTTTGAGGGCCAGGCCAGAGGTTTCAGGGGTGGTGGGGGTCGGCGGCCGGTTTTTCCACTCACGAGGCATGCTGGGCATTCTTTAACAAGGGCCTCAATGTCTTTGTCTATGCCTGGCCACCACACCAGGTCGCGGCATCTCTGTTTAAGCTTTACTATGCCCAGGTGGCCCTCGTGTGCCATGGCCAGCACGTGAGCGCGAAGAGCCCGTGGAATCACAGTGCAAAGCCCACGTGCCACACATGTCTCATTCCAACAAGAGAGCTCCTGCTTGACCCTAGAAAAGGCCAACAGCTCCTCTGATAGTTCCCTTGGCCATCCCTGACGAATGTAGGTGCAGAGCGGGGAGATGACTGGATCCTGTTCTGAGGCTGCCTTCAGTTCCTCTAGAGTGACCGTGGACTCGAGCGGAGTGTGTAGCATGTAAATAATCTCACTTTCGATGTGGTTGACGTTGGTGGGCGGGGCCTGGGCAGGAACTGACCGAGAGAGAAGGTCTGCAACGACATTATCCCGGCCTGGGGTAAACTGAAGAGTGTAGTTGTATTGGCGGAGGCGGTCATACCAACGATGCAGTCTCAGCGGCTTGTGACCGGTGCCTGTAGAGGAGAGCAGAGCTGTCAATGCCTGGTGGTCTGTTCTCAGCGTAAACTGGCGGCCATAAAGGTAGAGGTGCCATCTCTCGCAAGCCCAAATGCAAGCGAGTGCCTCCCGTTCCCCAACTGAGTACCTTTGCTCGGTTTGGTTCAGGGCCCGGTAGGCGAATGCCACAGGCCTCTCCACGCCATTCTGTACTTGTGATAGTACGGCACCTATCGCCATGGCCGAGGCGTCACAGGTGACCAGGGTATGACTAGATATGTCAAAATGCGCCAACACCGGAGGTGAGGTAAGTTGAGCTTTAAGAGTTTGCACTGCCTTGGTGCATTCTAGAGACCAGACCCACGGCTCATCTCTCCGAAGCAGCTGGCACAGTGGGGCTGTTATGGCTGAATACTGGGGCATGAACTTCATGTAGTAGCCCGTCATGCCCAGAAATGAAGCGAGCTGGGCAGCCGAGGTCGGTTCGGGAACGGAGAGGATGGCCTCCACATTAGACTGAAGGGGAGAGATGCCCTCAGTGGAAAGTCGGAAGCCTACATATTCAATGGCCGGGACCGCAAAAACACATTTGCTGCCATTGAGGGTTAAATTGTGCTTGGCTAGGGCTTTGAACACACTTTGCAGACAACTGTCATGGATAGCAGTAGTAGCACCATGTACCACCACATCATCAAGGTAAATAACCACACCTGGTATACCTGCCAGCACTGAGGTCATGACCTTTTGAAAGCAGGAGGGGGCGGAGCTAAGGCCAAACGCCATCCTCGTATAGCGGAAAACACCGAGGTGTGTAACGAAGGCCGTGAGGTTTCTGCTTTCAGGGTGGAGGGGCACCTGGAGATAGCCCTCTCTGAGATCCAGTTTTGAAAAGACAGTGGAGCCGTGAAATTGTGCCGTGAGCTCCTCAGACGTGGGCAACAGGTATCTGTCTGGGATGACTGCTTTGTTTACTGTGCGGAGGTCCACACAGATGCGCAGAGCCCCTGTTTTCTTTCTGACCACAACCAAATTCGAAATCCATTGTGAAGCATCAACCGGCTCGATGATACCGGCATCCAGCAGCCGCTGCAGCTCAACGGACACTCCATCCCTCAGGGCCAGTGGAATACGGCGCAGTGGCTGAACGACTGGAGTCACAGAGGAGTCAATGAGGGGTTGATGCGCAAAGGCAGACAGAGAGCCCATCCCTTCAAACAGTGATGACCACTTCTGATGCGGTCCGGCAGAGACAGTCATGATGGCAGCCCCTCCTGTGTCAATGAGTGAAAATCCCAATGCCATGAACAGATCCAGCCCCATTAAATTCGCCCCTCGTCGGGCCACATTGAAAACAAAGGATGGCAAGGCCCTAGTGCCATAGCGAACAGTCACTGTGATGGACCCTAACAGGTCAATTTTTGAGTCACCATACCCATGTAGGACAGTAGTGGGCGTAGACAGTGGACAGAAATGGAAGAACTTATGGTATGTACTGGCATTTAGGAGGGAGACACTTGCGCCTGTGTCTAACAGCAGGGGAATACACACTGTGTTTATATTCACTGTACATGACTTGAACTGCATGGGCCCCGATGTTACATGGCGAATTATGGTGGCTGAACCACGGGGAGTGTGTCCATCCGACCTGGAGGGGGCAGAGCGGCACATTTTTGCAAAGTGATTTTTTTTCCCACAGTTACGACATGTTTGGTTATTAGCTGGACAGTTCTGGGCTCTGGTGGCATGTGTGTTTGATCCACAGTTACCACAGGAAAGCTGCCTTTGACGCTGACACGGCCCTTGTTGTCTTGTGAGATGCATGACTGAGTCTGGGGCTGTATCTGGTACATCCAACCCAGCGCTAGATGCTGCTGTTGCTGCTCATGTGACTGTGCACTTATGCGAACTGCTTGGCTTAATGATAATTCTGTCCGTGTTAATTTAGCTGCACATTCAGCTGCACTTTCAATTTGGAATGCAATGGCAACAGCCCTAGCTAGTGTCAAATCATCTGATTCGATTAGTAACGTCTTTCTGACTTTAGACTGTGTAGTGTGCTCAATCAGCTGATCTCGTACCATCTCGTCCGTCAACGCGCCAAATTTGCAATGGCTGGCTAAACCTTTCAGGTTAGAGACGTACTGATGAACAGACTCACCCGGGAGTTGATGTCGTTGTCTAATAAACCGTCTCAATAAAGCACTCTGTGGAGCAGCAAACTGGTCTGTTAAAAGTTTAACTGTCTCTGCATAGTCTGTATCGGTCCCGTTGCCGGTTAACGTCTCCAGTACGCGTTGTCCCTCGACTCCTAAACAGTGCCTCAGCAAAGCTGTTTTCCGAACTGCACTCACGTCGGCTAGTCCCGTAGCTTGAAGGTACGTTTCAAAAGACTTATGCCAGCGATTCCACGGTATTGTGGGCTCACCGGGAAGTGCGAGGAAAGGAGGTGGAGGAGGAAGAGAAAATTCAGCCATCCTTGTCGCCAAATGTTGTATATAAAATAGGACGCTGGACAAGAGGTTAATGCATACAACTCACTTTACTTTTAGAAAAAAACGGAACTGCCATTTCAGACCAAAATAGCTGCATACTCGACATGCATCAAGGCGTTACCAAACGAACACAGATTAACTTGTCCTGAACGGATATAACAGCCTGATCCTGGCAATATTCCTTAAATGGAAGAATGCAGATTTTGAAATGCTCTTGATATGTGCTTCAAGTGTTAAGTGAGAATCAAAAATTACACCAAGGTTACGTACTTGAGGTGATGGAGGCAGTACATTGTTTTCAATTTCTAAATTAAAATTTTTACCATTACAGGTAGCTGCAGGGGTACCAACTAAAATAACCTCTGACTTGGTACCATTTAATTTAAGAAAATTGTGGTACATCCATAATTTAATTTCGTGCAGACAGTCAGAAAGGGTTGCTGATGTACCTGTGATATTAGTTTTTGTGCTTATATAAATCTGAGTATCATCAGCATAGAAGTGGAACCCCAAACCATGCCTTCTAATAATCTGCCCTAAAGGAAGCATGTAAATATTGAAAAGTATTGGGCCAAGGACAGACCCCTGAGGGACACCATGACATACCTGTCCAACGTTAGATATATTATTTTCTAACGTGACGAAATGGGTACGATCAGTGAGGTAAGATTTAAACCACTCCAACACTGTACCGGAAATACCAAGCCAAGTCTCGAGTCTGTCAATCAATATAGAGTGACACAGCGTATCAAAAGCTGCACTCAAATCTAACAGCACCAAGACAGTAGGGGCACCAGAGTCAGCAGAGACGAGGAGATCATTCATAACTTTGACCAAGGCAGTCTCAGTACTATGTCCTGAACGAAAACCAGATTGAAAAGGTTCTAAAAGCTTGTGGAAAAAAGCTAAAGGGCTTGGGGAACAAGTCCAGTAGTAAGAGAAGCATTAACAATGTTCAAAATGAGAAAAGAGAAAAGAAAACGGGAGCATGATAGAGAAAGAGCTCGAAGTGAACATTGGGCCGGCTTACACTCGTTGGCGAGAGCTGAAGGAGGCTACAAGATGCAAGACTGATGGTCACTTTTTTCCAATAAAAAAAATATTTTTTCTCAAGATTTTCACAGACGATGCAAATGGCTATTAAATGCTTCCATAGGTAAGAAGTTTTTAATTTTCATCCTTGTGTAAACCTATCTTGCTATTGCTAGACCATTTCAAATTTACCGTTTCACACAATCTACTGTCATTGTTTAGTTTTTCTTCATTTCTGATGTCGCAATATATCATACTTTAAAAAAATCATGCAACATAGTCTACTCTACCTTGTCTGTGGACATCGTTACTTCCAAAGCCGTTGCTGGATAAACAAATAGCGTGCGTGTGACGGTAGGCTAAATTATTTACAACAGCGGTAATGGACAATTCTGCTTCCAACCTGTAGGGGGACCGCAGAGGAAAAGATCTTTGGTGTTGCTTTAAATTCACATTGTTTTATCTCATGATGACACAGCCTGCAAGTGCTGAATTACTACTCATACAGGTCACTTTATCCGACTAAGTAAAATTGTGGAGTAACGTAGCACTGTTTCACTTGGTCAAAAAAATCATAATATAAATACATTTGAGTATGTTGAAAGTTGCTATAATGTTACTCTGTGCCTTCGTTCGGTGGATGCTATGAGACACTTGTTGCACATTGAAGGAAGCTAGATTGGTACTTGAATATCATATTAATAAAAGCTGGATGACTTGTGTTTCTAAGTGGGATGTAATTCATTTAAAAAATACTCTATACTGCATGGTAAAGAAAATGCTGTATTTCTGTTACCACAAATAAAGCTCTTTCTGATTATGCAGTGTTAGCCACAATGGATCAATAAAACAAGGTATTCGAACAATAAGACAAACCGTTTTGAGCTACAATAGTTAGTTTTCTGTTGATAAAGGTATCCAAGCAGTTGCTCACCTGTCTAATGGAACACCTTAAAGCACCTTTTGTGTTTCCATGGTTTCTACTACGGAAGTAAAACCGGAAATCGAGGTTAACGCTGATATGACGTTACTGACAGGAGGCGCAATGACACGGGCCATTACACTGGTTAAAATTATGGATTTCTCTGGATTGAAAAATTCTTGGAAACATTTGCAAAAATATATACAAATTTTCTAGTGGTTTTGATATGTTTTAATCCAACAATTTTATGTCTTCAACAACCTGTGATAGTCCTCATGCAAACCCTATAAATGATTTTCTGGATCCGCCCCTGGTGAGGAGCAGGGCTGCATGTGCAGTGTCAGCGCCCCCTTGCTGTGGAGCTGCAGTAGTCGCACAAACTCCTCCGGCATCTTGTGCATGCGGCGGCTTGGGGGCTCCAGGTCGTAATAATGGTATGGAATCGGCTGCTCCTAAAAAATGACACACACACACACCCATGCACACGTGTTCTTAACTCCGCCCATCTCACTTTAAAAACTTTCCCACTATATAAATGTTTGATCTTCAAGGAGCCTACATTTCATTACGCCCGTTTCACACATATTCCGTGTGCAGTGCGTATGCTGTGCGTCAGTGGCGCAAAAAGTGTGTATGCGCTATATGCGGCGCATAGGGGCGCCGCATCATGGGGGCGCCAAAGCGATGGTTAAAAAAATCTATTTTTTATAAGTTATATACATTTATATAAAAGTTATACAAGTTACATATAAAAAAAAGTTATATAAATTTTAGAGGACTAACAGGCTAGAGTAGGTGCCGGCGCCCTCATAATATTCCATCATAGAATTTATTTTGACATAGAAGTGTAATATCGCGAGCGGGCGGGGGCGCGCGTGAGCGCTGAGTGAGCAGCACAGGAGTGCGTTATCTTTGAAACTCGAAAAAGATGAATGAAGCAAAAAACCGGTCGGGGGCTAAAAATAGAAAAAGAGAGAGGTTAAAGGAGATGGCATGTCAAGGGATGCGACAGCAACTAAATAAGTGGATGGTGAAATGCAACAGGTATGTGATGTTTGTGCTTGGAGGAGGCTTGCAAATATTCATGTTAACAGACTAACGTTTGCTAACTCTGGGAATGTAGCAGCCAGAGCTAGCTAGTTTAGAATATGCAAAACCGAGGTTGCTGAGCTGAAAACTAAAAAATATAAGGTAGCATGTACAATAAATGACAAGAATCTGGAAAACAACTAATGCAATATCTCTGGTTTACCATGGAATAATGCGTAGATTTGCTACCAAGCTTGGAGGCTTGCAAATATTAATGTTAACAGAAAGTGTTTGCTAACTTAATGCAAAATAATATTGCTGATATCTACATTTAGATTTTGGTTAAACCTTATGGTACCAATCCCATGCATGACATATCTCAATTTTATTAAAGTAAAATAACAACTGGTAAATATAAGGTAGCATGCACAATAAATGACTAGAAGCTGGAAAAAATGACTTATGCAATAAGGCTGGTTTATCATGGAAACAAATAGATTTTGTTTTACCATTCATGTATGTTCATGTTAGCTGTGCTATCAGACATACAAGCTATAGTTACATCTGCTGGGTGACATGGAAGCTGTATTTAGGGTCACATCTCTCTCTCTCTTTAAAGATCTGTGCTATATAATATGTATGATCAAGTGGCAAACAGCAACGAGGCTTTTGTTGACCACTTGGACAAAATCTGTTTCTGTTTTTTTGTTGTTGTTGTTCATTGACATAATTTATGTCATCATTGTTGTCATTGTCACAATTACAGAGATTTGCAAAGAAAAAAAGAAAAATTTCTGGGATAAGGAAGATTTGATGGATGATCATTTTGATACAAATGATAGCTACACACAATATGATTATTATTATTTTATATATATATATATATATATATATACACACATGTATGTGTATATGTGTATGTTTGTAACTGTTTATTCTGTAACTTTTTATAATTTGTTAAGATTGTTTATATATATATATATATGTGTGTGTGTGTATTGGGGGGCGCCAAAATTGTTGCTGCATACCCCTCTAACACTGGGTAGTTGCGCCCCTGCGGTGCGTATTTTTTTACTTACCCATGTTAGGTTAGAGCGTTCACACTGCAGGCGCGTGCGATCCGGCGATCCGTTCCAGGTAATAATAATAATAATAATAATAATAATAATAAATTTTATTTATATTCCGCTTTTCTTGTACCCAAAGCGCTACAAGTACAGTACAAAAGTAAATACATTAAAAATTAAGATGAATTAACATACACCAATTAAGACACAAACACCTTCTTAAAAAAGATGGCTTTTTAACAGTTTCTTAAAACTCGTTAATGTTGTAGCATTCCTAACTGTTAAAGGAAGTGCATTCCACAACCTGGGGGCTGCCACAGAGAAAGCTCTTTCACCCATCGTTTTCAGTCTGCAAGAAGGCTGTTTCAGTAGAAAAGAGTGGGCGGAGTGGAGAGATGAGAGGGCATATATGGCGTAATTAAATCACATATATATGATGGTGCAGTTCCATGAACAGCTTTATATGTTAAAATAAGAGTTTTAAAATCAATACTGGCATGTAGTCGGAAGCCAATGCAGGTTCCTAAGCACACCATAAATATGCTGAAGAAAAGGAGGATGTGTAAGAACACGTGCAGCTGAGTTCTGTATGTGTTGCAGTCGCTTCATGGACTTTGCAGGTAGGCCAAGATAAAGGGCATTACAATAATCAAGGAAGCATGTAAAGGAAGCATGTAAATATTGAAAAGTATTGGGCCAAGGACAGACCCCTGAGGGACACCATGACATACTTGTCCAACGTTAGATTTATTATTTTCTAACGTGACGAACTGGGTACGATCAGTGAGGTAAGATTTAAACCACTCCAACACTGTACCGGAAATACCAAGCCAAGTCTCGAGTCTGTCAATCAATATAGAGTGACACAGCGTATCAAAAGCTGCACTCAAATCTAACAGCACCAAGACAGTAAGGGCACCAAAGTCAGCAGAGACGAGGAGATCATTCATAACTTTGACCAAGGCAGTCTCAGTACTATGTCCTGATCGAAAACCAGATTGAAAAGGTTCTAAAAGCTTGTGGAAAAAAGCTAGTAGTAAGTCCAGTAGTAAGAGAAGAATTAACAATGTTCAAAATGAGAAAAGAGAAAAGAAAACGGGAGCATGATAGAGAAAGAGCTCGAAGTGAACATTGGGCCGGCTTACACTCGTTGGCGAGAGCTGAAGGAGGCTACAAGATGCAAGACTGATGGTCACTTTTTTCCAATAAAAAAAATATTTTTTCTCAAGATTTTCACAGACGATGCAAATGGCTATTAATGCTTCCATAGGTAAGAAGTTTTTAATTTTCATCCTTGTGTAAATCTATCTTGCTATTGCTAGACCGTTTCAAATTTACCGTTTCACACAATCTACTGTCATTGTTTAGTTTTTCTTCATTTCTGATGTCGCAATATATCATACTTTAAAAAAATCATGCAACATAGTCTACTCTACCTTGTCTGTGGACATCGTTATTTCCAAAGCCGTTGCTGGATAAACAAATAGCGTGCGTGTGACGGTAAGGCTAAATTATTTACAACAGCGGTAATGGACAATTCTGCTTCCAACCTGTAGGGGGACCGCAGAGGAAAAGATCTTTGGTGTTGCTTTAAATTCACATTGTTTTATCTCATGATGACACAGCCTGCAAGTGCTGAATTACTACTCATACAGGTCACTTTATCTGACTAAGTAAAATTGTGGAGTAACGTAGCACTGTTTCACTTGGTCAAAAAAATCATAATATAAATACATTTGAGTATGTTGAAAGTTGCTATAATGTTACTCTGTGCCTTCGTTCGGTGGATGCTATGAGACACTTGTTGCACATTGAAGGAAGCTAGATTGGTACTTGAATATCATATTAATAACAGCTGGAAGACTTGTGTTTCTAATTGGGATGTAATTCATTTAAAAAATACTGTATACTGCATGGTAAAGAAAATGCTGTATTTCTGTTACCACAAATAAAGCTCTTTCTGATTATGCAGTGTTAGCCACAATGGATCAATAAAACAAGGTATTCGAACAATAAGACAAACCGTTTTGAGCTATATAACAATAGTTAGTTTTCTGTTGATAAAGGTATCCAAACAATTGCTCACCTGTCTAATGGAACACCTTAAAGCACCTTTTGTGTTTCCATGGTTTCTACTACGGAAGTAAAACCGGAAATCGAGGTTAACGCTGATATGACGTTACTGACAGGAGGCGCAATGACACGGGACATTACACTGGATAAAATTGTGGATTTCTCTGGATTTAAAAATTCTTGGAAACATTTGCAAAAATATATAAAAATGTTCTAGTGGTTTTGATATGTTTTAATCCAACAATTTTATGTCTTCAACAACCTATGATAGTCCTCATGCAAACCCTATAATGCCACCCTATAAATGATTTTCTCGATCCGCCCCTGGTGAGGAGCAGGGCTGCATGTGCAGTGTCAGCGCCCCCTTGCTGTGGAGCTGCAGTAGTCGCACAAACTCCTCCGGCATCTTGTGCATGCGGCGGCTTGGGCGCTCCAGGTCGTAATAATGGTATGGAATCGGCTGCTCCTGCAGGTCGCTGTCGAATGGCCAGAATCCGTAAACGTGAACATGCTCACACATTTCCAGTGCAGTGCTGATTAAAAGGAACCCCGTGGAGAGGCGGACCTCCCGCAGGCCACGCCCCTTCCAGAACCTGTCCAGTGTCCGCAGGTAAGAGGGGCTGAAGAACACCACCGGCTGCTGAGGTCTGATTGGCTGGAGGACTTTGAGTGTTGTGATTGACGGTGATGTGCAGAACGTGTAGGCGAAGGCTGGAATAATGAGGGAGGCGTTTCCGTACACACTGACCCGCTCCACCAACAGATCCGGATTCTTCTTCAGGTTTTTGTATCTACAGAAACACAGTTTTTAATAAACGCTAATGACAGAATGTATCACATATGTATACACCACGGAAATATGTCCCTGTTCCCTATCTGTCAGTCACGACTAAGTTATGTTGACTAACAAATGGGGTCTAACTTGGGAGCCCTTATCTATGAGTTTTATAAAAACGCCCAATGGAATTGGTGACTGGAATTTACATGCAAACCACTCCCCCGTAGATATGGGTATATAAGATGGTGGCCCACATCCACTCATTCAGCCGATCTCTCTAGACTGGTGAAAAGAGTGCATTCAGCGGTGTTTCACCAGCGCATTACAGTTCAAAGGATAAGTGCAGCGATTTTCCCCAGGGCCCTGCAGTCAAAAAGAGTAGTTTTTCTTAAAAGAGCAAATCAGAAGACGAGTGTCTTTTTAAAAATGCCTTTCTGTCTGTACGGTGGGCTATGGCCAATCTTGGATCTGCAAGTCTCCCGTTCAAGATGCTAATGCAGAAACGCATTCTCATGTGCGTACATCCTCAAGATTGGTTAGTAGAAATTGACCAGATGGACGCTTACATTCACGTCTCGATTCTACCTTGACAAAGACCGATTCATCAGTTTGCCTTTGAGCGTTGGGCATACTAGTACAAGGTCCTCTCCTTTGGCCTGTCCCTGTCTCCCTGTGTCTTTACCAAAGTCCCTTACCCAGCTACGGGAAGTGGGCATTAGCATTTTAAACTATCTGGACTACTGGCTCATTCTAGCTCACTCTCGAGATCTGTTGTGTGAACACAGCAACCTGGTGTTCAGGCACCTCAGCCATCTGGGGCTTCAGGTCAACTGGGAAAAGATCAAGCTCTCCCCCACGCACAGTATCTCTTTTCTCGGTATGGAGTTCGTGCTTCTCACAATCACTCAGTTAGAGTTGAAATGCCTGAATTTATATTCAGGGGAAAACAGTAGCTCCACTAAAATAATTTTATGAGACCTCATGAGACCGCTACAGCACTGGCTTCAAAGCCAAGTCCTGAGATAGGCACTCGGTCTGACCATCACACTATTCTGTCTGTTCAGCCCTTGGTCAGACTTTGCCATTCTACGGACTGGAGTACCCTTAGAACAAGTGTCCAGGCATGTTGTTTTCACAGTGCCTCCAGATCAGGCTGGAGCGCTGCATTTAATGAGCACTCAGCCTCTGGCTTCTGAACGGGACCTCAACTGCATTAGTATATCAACGGCTTAGAGTTGTTTCCAGTTCTTCTCTGCGCCGGTTTCGGCCGTTGCTTCAGGGCAAGCACATGTTGGTCCGGACAGACAACACTGTGATGATGACGCTCACGTCACCTGTTACAACTCCCCCGCCATCTCCTCCTCCAGAATTAGCAGTATCATAGCTCAATCATGTGGCCGACATGCTCTCATGACAGCTCACACTTCTGGGAGAATAGAGACTCCATCCCCAGGTGGTCCAGCTGATCACGAGTCAATTCGGGGATGCACAGGTAGGCCGATTTGCATCCCAGGAATAATCCCATTGCCTGCTCTTTTACTCCCTGATGAGGAACTCCACAGACAAACAGACAAAAACAAATTTGCAGGATTTTTGCCCGCAACAATCACAAAAAAACTTTTTTCTGGAAGGACTGGTCTTTCTGTTTATTTGTTAGGCCTATCAATTTATGACAAAGTTTTATATGCTGACATTAATGGACCAGTAACAATGAACAGTATGTTTAAAGCATTGAATAACCTTATTAATATTTCTACATACATATTCTACATATTTTAAAACGAATTAGTTTGTTAATATTAGATTATGCATTATGATTTACAAAACAAAAAAATAGTTCATTTAAAAATTCCTAGATTGTGACCATATTATTAATGAGATAAATAAACTAGTTTAAACAATGCTATTTATCAACACATACAGAACAGATTAACATACTTGTTTTAAATGCTACCGTTATAAAACCCTCCTGTCATCAGAACAAAAACACCCAATAATAATTACTACTTTTTCCATTTTACTTCATTGTGACTAACATGTCAAACAACGAGAAATGCATTTTGCTTAAAGTAAATCAAGTTTATCTTCGGACCATTACTGTAATCCCCCCAAAAATTTAGCACACAATAAGTCACATATCGGTTTGCCAATGTTTCCATTTTCATGCATTGTTTCTTTTGTTTTGCATAACCACAGAGTATAAATTATATTTAACCAGAATTCATCTTTAAGAAACACACAATACTGTCTAAACAGGACCTGAATGTAGTTAATTAAATCTGAATTATTTTCATTTGGAAACCAAGAATATAGAAATGCCAGTAATGGCCAAATGATCAATAAAATCAATTAAAAAAAAGAGCATAAAATTAATCTGAAAAGTCTTTTCAGATTATTAAGTATTAAATGATAATAAAAGCTGTGTTTTTATTGGTGTGTGTGTGTGTTTGTACACTGACCGAAGCTGACTGGGGTTGATGGTTATCAGATCTGTCTTCAGCCCAACATCACTATCATTAACTGTTGCCAAATTAAACCTTAAAGAGAGCGAAAACATCATATTAACATTTACATTTATGCATTTGACAGACGCTTTTATTTAAGGTGACTTACATTGCATTTCAAGGTACACATTTTACATTCTTATGAATAAAGAGAAAATGGCCCGATTGTCCACGAGTGGCGGGATGGAATATGGACCAAACAGGACAGATAACCTGGTAACGACTGGAAAGGACACAACGAACAAAGAAATGATCCTAAAAGAATGCAGCTGTGGATGGAGCAAAATGACCACATACCTTGGCCTGGAAATCCATCAGGGGAAGGCAAAGTGTGGCAGAAACACCCAGGAGCAAGCTTGCACTGCAGCAGCAGATCAGACAAGGAGGAACAGTAGCCCGGTCGAGCACCACAGCGCTACAGATCCCACCATTGCACCTGGGGGAACGACGGCAGACCAGCCCCTGCAAGTGGATACAAATCAGCTGCCACAAATCCAGCAGCCCGAATATCGTGACACCACAAGTGATGATGTGTGTGACGAGTGTAGAATCTTCGACGAGAGTCTGCATACATCCCTCCAGAATGCCCTGAAGGCAACACAATCGCTAAGCCGAACATCTTTGGTGACATCTACGAAGAGGGCAAAGAAAGATTTGGAGAGCTGCTGCAAAGTAAGAGCCTTCCAAAGCAGTTCGGTAGACGGGAGAGGGAAATACACCAGCTAGTGAAAGAGCGCTACCTCCTACGGAAGGCATGGAAAAGATCAGAGGGCCACGAAAAGGAGGGCCTCAAAAACCTGTGGGACCAGATCCGAGTCAAACTTGGACTGTTAAGGAGAGCAGAGAGGATCCGGAGTCGCAGAAGCCGCAAGGAGAGAGCAAGGTTGAGCTTCTTCTGTGACCCTTTCAAGTACGCACGCAGGCTGCTGGAGGAAAAGAAAACAGGGACACTGCACATCACTTAATGGGAGTTGGAGGACCATATAAAATCTCAGACAAGCGATGAACTCCGGGAAAGCCCCATTGGTTCACCTGGCTACATTCCTAAAGCACCTAAGCCATCATCAAAGTTCGATACCACCCCTCCGAAATGCTCGGAAATCAATCAAGTGGTGTCTCGAGCAAGAGCTGCCTCAGCAGCTGGACCAAAACGGGGTATCATACAAGGTCTACAAGAGATGCCCCATGACCTTGAGGCTTTTGTGGAAGATGAGTGTTGACTGGAAAACTAAATCCATTAGTTTGGATTCCAACTCGAAACATCAACCAATTCAGAGGCATTGCGCTTCTAAATGTGGAAGGGAAAATTTTCTTTTCGGTGATGGCGAGCCGCTTGTCTAGCTATCTCTTGGCCAACAAGTACATAGACACCAGCTGTCAGAAGGCAGGCTTACCAAGGTTTTCAGGCTGCGTGGAGCACTTAATGATGATCTGGTAACAGATCTACACCACGAAACGCATCAAGTCAGAACTCCATGTAGTTTGGCTCGATCTGGCTAATGCCTATGGGTCCGTCCCCAACCAGCTCATCTGGTGCGCTCTCAGCTTCTTCCACATCCCACAATGTATCCTGAGACTCTTAACCACCTACTTCAGTAACCTCCAAGTGTGCTACTCTACATCAACAACTACAACTGGGTGGTACCAACAGCACAAGGGAATAGCCATGGGTTGTTCAATCTCCCCAATTCTCTTTACAGCAGCCTTTGAGGTCATCCTAGTTGGAGGAAGACAAATGGTTATGGGAATCATTTTCCAGCAGGGCAGCGACTTCCGGCCATCAGATGCTACATGGATGACGTCACCACACTCCTACAGACAGCAGCGTGCACTCACAGACTCCTAAAGAGATTTGAGGAACTGTTGACATGGGCCAGGATGAAGATAAAGCCATCCTAGTCTCGCAGTGTCTCAATTCGCAAAGGAGCCAGGAGAGTCAACATCTACTTCACAGTGGATGGCGAGGAGATTCCACGCCTGGCAGAACAGCCGGTGAATAGCTTGGGAAGGCTATACACAGCTGACATGTCAGGCAAAAACATGGCAATCTCGGTGACTGCACAGCTCACTGCTGGTCTGAAGATCAACCAAAGCTCTCTACCTGGCAAGTTTAAAGTCTGGTGCTACCAGTTCACCCTGTTCCATCGCCTCATGTTGCCCTTAAAGCTTTGTGACATCCCCTCTTCAGCAGTCCTGAAGATGGATGCTAAGGCAAACAATTACATCCGGAAGTGGCTAGGCCTTCCCCGATGCCTGTCAAGGGCAGCTCTATTCGGAAGGAACACCTTGAGACTTCCGCTAAAAACCGTCAGCTTGGGCTATAAACTGGAGAAGGTGAGACTGCTGTTCGAACTAAAAGATTCACCTGACCCAGTGGTACAGAGTGCCAAAGTCGAAGTCAGAATAGGAAGACGATGGGACGCATCACAGGCGAGGAGATTCCACGACTGGCAGAACAGCCGGTGAATAGCTTGGGAAGGGTATACACAGCTGACATGTCAGGCAAAAACATGGCAATCTCGGTGACTGCACAGCTCACTGCTGGTCTGAAGATCAACCAAAGCCCTCTACCTGGCAAGTTTAAAGTCTGGTGCTACCAGTTCACCCTGTTCCATCGCCTCATGTTGCCCTTAAAGCTTTGTGACATCCCCTCTTCAGCAGTCCTGAAGATGGATGCTAAGGCAAACAATTACATCCGGAAGTGGCTAGGCCTTCCCCGATGCCTGTCAAGGGCAGCTCTATTCGGAAGGAACACCTTGAGACTTCCGCTAAAAACCGTCAGCTTGGGCTATAAACTGGAGAAGGTGAGACTGCTGTTCGAACTAAAAGATTCACCTGACCCAGTGGTACAGAGTGCCAAAGTCGAAGTCAGAATAGGAAGACGATGGGACGCATCACAGGCCTTAGACCAGGCCATAACCCACCTGCAACACCAGGAGGTCATAGGGGTGATGCAATTTGGCACACCAGGTTTCGGATGGCGAATTTCACTCAAGCCATGGTCCAAAGCAAAGGGAGGAAAGGAAAGAGCTTGTGATATTGGAAGTCAGGAGGGGGGAAGAGGAGAGCTGCAGGGTTATGGCAGTGACCCAAGCCCAGCAAAGCAAATGGTCCACCTGGGAGGCTGTCACCGACAGGTCCATCACATGGTCTGATCTATGGAAGTTGCCCCAAGCAAGGCTAAGTTTCTTGATCAGAGCCACGTATGACACTCTCCCAAGCCCCCAAAATCTGGACCACTGGTACGGCACATATGAGCCCTGTCAGCTTTGCGGCCACCAATGTCCTAGCCTCCAGGACATCCTCTCTGGCTGCAAGACTACGCTGACCCAGGGGCGCTATGGGTGGCGTTACGACAGATTCCTGCGAAAGTTAGCAGAAGCCATCGAAGCACGCAGGCTCGAAGTGAACCATGCCACCCCACCAACATCACACCCACCCATCCAGTTTGTTAGACAAGGGGGAGAGGCTCTCAGTAGCAAAGTGAGACAGAGGTCCTTGCTGACACCTGGAGGGGAGTGGGCCCTTAGAGCTAACCTGGATCGCCAGTTGAAGTTCCCTCAGGAGATCGCCATAACCTCCCTCCGGCCAGACATCGTGATTTGGTCCATCGCCACGAAGACCGTCGTTATGGCTGAACTGACCGTGACATGGGAGGATGGGCTGGAGGCTGCCGTTGAAAGAAAAAAGGAGAGGTATGCGGAACTGGCAGCTGCATGTGCACAAGCTGGGTGGAGAGCATACACCTACCCAGTGGAAGTTGGTTGCAGGGGCTTCACTGCAGACCCGTTGCTATGGGCAGGCCATAGGGGGCCGGGCCCGCCCCAAAAAATGCTTGTGCCCCCCCACTTGAGGCACAGATAATTTTATTTTTATTTAATTTTAATATTATCAGTTGCTAATTTTGTGTTGCATTAATGTTGCATTCTTTATCATTAAAACATTAAAAATATAAAGAAACAATGGTGTGATTTTGTTTGATTGATGGGAATCTACACTGCAACAGCCTATCACGGCCTTACTAAAAAGAACGCTAGGCTACGTACTTGACGTACAACGAACCTGCTCAACAGTTACTGCGCATTTTTGAAAGCTGTTTTAAAACGAGTTTTCGCCGGCTTACTCGCTTCAGTTCCTTCCGAGTGGAAGGATACTTTAATGTCGAGGGTTCTGCTCGGAGAATCGCGGCCTCCCGGTGTACTGACAGGAGGGACTGGAGAGAGGACAGCGCTGCCTCCACTCAAAGTACCGGTTGGTTCAAAGTCTCTGTGCGAGTGTATGTGCATGCGTGTGTATGTCTCATGGCAATGCATATCCCTCTGTTCACTGCTTTAAAATGCAATGTTTGAGAGATGCTTCTGGTGTTACATCTAATATGTTGTATAGTCAAGTGTTATATGGATATTCATAACATTGCTTCTGGGGAATGTGGTGTAGGCTATAGGCTACCTGGTCATATTGCTGTTGGTTACATGTTTAACGTGATGATTACGTGCTGCGCGACTAGAGTGGATTATTATAAATATACGTACTGTAGGCTAATAATAATTGTGCCCCCCCATGCATTTCATATGCCCCCCTTAAGACTGAGGTCTGGCGACGGGTCTGCTTCACTGGAACCTCCATCCAGCGATAGCAACATCAGAGGTGCCAAGCTGGAGAGAGTCCACAAAGAACTGGCAGAAGAGGCAGAGCAAGGGAGCTTTTGGCTCTGGCTCCGTGGAAAGGACAAGGCTTGGGGGGAAAGACAGATGCTAAAGCTGGCTGTAGGCGGCGGCAGGGAGATGTCCCTGCCGCTGCTCCACCACAAGGAGGTGTTCCGGGATTAAAGGGGTGAAACATCAGTGTAGGGTGGGTCCCGGCTGACGACCCTGCAGCCGGACCAAAAGGCACTGGTGGAAGTGCGTCAGGCAGAAATGCCTTGCAGGTGGTCTCACCTGTGCTTACAACTTATCAGTTCTCAGTTCTAATATTACCAGGAAGGATGGATGAATACTGATGGATGTGTTGCGGTCCATATGGGAGCAAGGAATGATGGCATGTGTTTACCGAATAACAAAGTCTGCGTTGTCAATCTCACGTCCACAGCTACTGTTTCTCAAAATCCCACCGCTGCCGACCACAGCACACTGACCCAGACGCTGACCGGCCCAGGGGAAGTCCTGCATGCACGCACACACGCAAAAAGCATTTATGTGATTTACATAATCTGATTTACCCCACACTTTCAATTCTTTTACTTCAATGAAAAGTTAGATTTTAGCAAATTTTTTGAATGAAAAATCAAAAGGATAAACAATGCAGATTTATTTTTTACAGACATTGTTTTTCATATTTACCAGGGGTGCCATGAATTCTGACCACAACTGTGTGCGTGTGTGTGTGTGTGTGTGTGTGTGTGTGTGTGTGTGTGTGTGTGTGTGTGTGTGTGTGTGTGTGTGTGTGTGTACATAAGGCATAACATATAAATACATATAAACTCATAAACCATGTTTACATTTTTATATCCATGTCATTATACACATTTGGGTCCTCATTAACCATATATACAGTTCAAGAACATACACACACACACACACACACACACACACACACACACACACACACTGGGTTTTTTGGGGACTTTCCCAAAACACAATGTTTTTATACTGTACAAATTGTATATTCTCTCCCTTTACTCTAACCCTACCCATTAGGAGCTGTCCTCATGGGGACCAAAATGTCCAGCTCAAATCTCTTTCTCTCTCTCACACTCACACTCACTCACTCACACACTCATAGACAAAAACCAAACACACACCTCAGGCAGCATACTGTGAAGTGCTGCATTAATTGTGTATGTTTTTGTTTTGCTTGTTTCATATTGGATGGATTGATTGATGGCTGTGTTGCGTTGGGTGAGGATGAATGATCCTGTGGCGTTACAACAAAACTGCAGCCGGATCCTGTCATAAACAGAGAGAGAGAGAGAGAATTTATGAGAATTAATATCACATGAGCAGCTTTATCAGTGTCATCTCTGTTAAAACGACCCACTTCAGTTTGCTAAGCTTTATTGTTTGAACAGTTTTAACAGCTTATCTTTTTAAACACGGTGTCTCGAAACAATAATGTCATGTTTTTTATAAAGCTGCCACACTAGTTTTGCAATTGCTAAAACACAATTCTTGAAATCTTCACCCATTTCTCACAGCATTAAAGACAGACAAATCTTCAAACACATTCACAAAACCCCTGACTCTTCTGACAATCAAACAATCGACTCAAAACCATTTCACCTGTACTCAAGCAATGCAGATCATTCAGATCATACACACATCAGTCAATATATAAACACTACAGATCATTAATTAGACTACATTAAAAAATTGAGAACAGCATCCAGATCATGAGGTTACAGAAAAAAACATTGTATACAGTAAATAAAATATGCAATTAAATAAAGTACAGTAATCTGTACTGTGTAAAACACATAGTATAATTAAATCAAGTTTAACTCAAAGAGCACACATTTATCCACGTGCAAAACTGCATGACAAGATCTCAGGATATTATAATAGGTAATGTGCTTTTGAAAATGAAGCCTGTTGGGAGACAAAGATAAAGACGACAACGAGAAGAAAATTGGGTTTTTTAATACACATACATTATGACTACAGTACACAACAGACATACTTTATATGGGAGAACTTTCACCATTAAGAGAGCATCCAGAAAAATGGAGAGCAACTGGAAGAAAACAAAACTAGAGTTTTCGCATTTCATTGATAGAGAGCACGATCGCGTACAGAGAGGCAATTTGTTCTCTGTATTTTTCAATACAGTATTTTTCCCAATTAGAAGAAAACAAACAAAACCATAGGTATTTATTTGAAACAGTGTATTAAAACAGTGTTTAAAACAGTATTTATAAACATCGTCTAAATTAACAAGAGATAAAGCTTCAACCCAAACATTTCCAAGCAGCACAGCAATAATGACATTATAAACTTCTTTACTTACAAGATTGATAATAGCCTATAAAGAGAAAAAATAACTATGTAACCGTCTACTACAGTATTGCATCAGGCAGTGCGGTGTAGTCTCACTGAGGAAAAATTCGAGTCATTCATTTCTATAGGAGATGAGGAATTTTATAAACTCGTTAAATCATCTAAATCAACAACATGTATGTTAGACCCTATACCGACTGTATATATAGCTATATAGCTACTGAAAGCGATGCTTCCAGAGGTCATGGATTCTCTTCTCAATCTCATTCATTCATCTTTATCACTAGGATACGTACCAAAAACTTTTAAGCTGGCTATGATTTAACCGCAACTTGATCCTACAGAATTAGTCAATTACAGGCCGATCTCAAATCTACCTTTTCTGACAAAGATACTGGAAAAGGCAGTATCCTCACATCAATGTTCCTTTTTAGAAAGAAATGGTATCTGTGAGGATTTTCAGTCAGGATTTAGACCGTATCATAGTACTGAGACAGCTCTCATTAGCACTCGTGGTTGTATCTCTCTATTAGTGTTACTCGATCTTAGTGCTGCATTTGCCACTATCGACACAACATTGTTTTAAATAAACTCGAAAATTATGTTAACATTAGTGGAATTGCATTAGCATGGCATAAATCATACTTACCTGACCATTATCAGTTTGTGGCAGTAAATTAAGAGATGTCTTATCGATTACAAGTTCAGTATGGCGTACCACAAGGCTCAGTACTAGGACAGTTGCTGTTCACTCTGTACATACTACCCTTAGGAGATATCATTAGGAAGCATGGCATTAGTTTTAACTAGGCACATTTCCATTACAAATTTGTGCAAAACTTTTGCGTTTTTTTCTAAATGTCAACAAAAAACTAATGCGAAATGACGGCGTTTCCATTAACTGATGTTATGCGACTAAAACAGTTGCGGTTTGTATTTGTGTTTGGAGCTCCGTCGAATTGATTCATAAATCCTTGATTTTCTTCTTTACCACTCATTTATAAACAAGCACTTTCTATTTTCATAGCATGTGAACTTATCTTCGATACTTTTCCTTATAAAAAACAATTGGATTGCTTTGATTTCGCTACTTAGATCCAACTCTCCGAATCTCCGCTACTAGCCTTTAGCCCGCTAGCATCGCACGCGTGACCTCTCGCCAATTGATCGTCTCATTTACACCCGTTTCACTAAAAGGATAGGGGTTATATCCAGGATTTCAGTCCTAAATTAGTAGTGATATTGGTAGTATCACTACTAATTTACTGTTCATCTGTTATAATGGCGATTATATCGGATGTGTGTCTTATGGCTCGTTTCCACTGAGCAGTACGGTACGGTACAGTACGGTTCGGGTCAGTAAACCATGATCCAGCTAGCGTTTCCACCGCCAACAGTACCCTACTTCATAGGTGTGGTGTTTGCCGGAAAGAAGCTATCAACGTCATTTTCGCGCGAAGAAGAAAGCGACAAAGTAAACACCAATGGATGGCATACAGCAGATCTTGTCCTTGCTTCGCGGCATGTTTGTCACAAGAAGACAAGCGCCGACATTAGGCATTTCTCAATACCAAGTATGTAAAATTCTCAGCAGAAGGACTCCTGAGGACGCGAGTCCGGTAATTCTCCAAATGGAACAGCGCATTCGTGAAAGCGTCACTCAGCTCGCTCTGCATGTATATTTTAGACAACAATAAAACGAAATATGTTATAAAACACCACTCTGCCTCTTTTCGTTTTCATTTAAATACATTTTAAACATTATAGGCACACAAATGTGGTTCAGGCAATGTATAGACCTGATTATATTATTCACTGCATGTTTAACGTTAGCCTATTTATAACAAAACTAAATATAAAACACAACCCTGCATCTTTTTGTTTAAATTTAAAAAAATATTAAACATATTCCAGGCAATATGTGCATTTGTACAAATCTTGCAATAAACAACATTACAGTGATAATCATGTAATAAAAAATTACAAAACTCAACCCTATCTCTTTTTGTTAAATTTCAGTTTTATAAATAATAGCCATTATAAAAGTGAGTAAAATGTAGTAAAAGGTAACGTTACAAGAAGCTATACAATAAGAAATAAAGCAAACAATTCAGTCAAATATACAAATTCAGCGCTGCCGCTAGTCTAACGTTAACGTTACAACGGAAAAGTTATAGCCTAAATATATATAACTTCACTTAGCCCTCAGCCAAAACGATTGGCAAGGGAACGAATTATCGATTCACGAGACAAAAGATCACCCATTAGATATACACAAGACGAATTACCACTACAGAGTCAGCGGCAAACGTCAGAACGACTAGCCGAGGAAAGGCTGTTCCAGGCTGGGAAAATGAGCGCAGAGCGCCCGGTGATCCCTGGAAGGGATCAAATTATCATAAATCATTATAAATAAACCGCAGATTTGAGCTTTAAACAACTACATTCTCGCCTCAAAAACTCTTAAAACTACATTTCGTGAAAGAATAACCATAGTATTATATTCCAACTGTAAATTAAAAAATGGCGCTTCTTCTGTTGTCATTCCCCTTGTAGCACGCGCAAGTGACGATACTCTGTCAACCAATCAACGTTCTGCAGTGAGTCTAGCTCCACTCTTTAGTACCGTACCACTGTGCTCGCAAGACACGAGCCAGGACTAGACCAAGAACCTCTCTACCCCTCCTGGTCTTCGAAATCTCCATCCGGAACTGCTTCTCCCCTCTTCGCAAGTCGGAACGCGACGACACCGTGATCATCGGCAGTTCCATCATCCGTCATGTCCGTGCTACCTCAGGTAAGGGTAAGGTGCGCACTCACTGCTTTCCTGTTGCTCGTGTTCTAGATATCGCTGCACAGGTTCCCAAGATCTTGAACGGTGACGAGCGCGTCGGAGCTGTTGTGCTGCACGTCGGAGTGAACGACATCAGGCTGCGGCAGACGGAGGTTCTGAAGAAGGACTACAGGAGCCTGATCGAGACGGTACGCAGCATATCGCCTGAAGCAACAATCATCGTGCCTGGACCGCTTCCCACGTGACTACAAGGACAGGAAAGTTTCAGTAGATTATTTGCACTAAATGAATGGTTAATGTCATTGTGTAATGAACAGAAACTGCTCTTTGTAAACAATTGGAATCTGTTCTGGGAGCGACCTAGGCTCTACCGTGCTGATGGCCTGCACCCCAGCAGAATCGGAGCGCCTGTTCTGTCGTACAACATCTCCAAGGGTTTACACACCATAAGTCAAAGTCCAAATCACAGTCTTTGCTGTCCCAAATTAATTGATATAAGTAGTGTTGAACATTATATAGAAACTGTGTCTATTCCTTGTTTAGTGAGGCCAAACAATAAATCTACTGTAGGATCTAGGAAAAATCTTATTGTAATTAAACCAGAAAATCTCAATATCAGTGAACAAAAACAATTTCTAAAGCTAGGTCTTCTAAACATTAGATCGCTCACACCTAAGGCGGTTATTGTAAATGAAATGGTCACAGATAATAGTTTCGATGTATTTTGCCTTACTGAAACCTGGCTTAAACCAAATGATTATTTCAGTCTAAATGAGTCTACTCCACCAGGATACTGTTATAAGCATGAGCCCCGTCTGATCGGTCGTGGCGGCGTGTTTCAACAATCTATAGAGATATTCTAAATGTTACTCAGAAAACAGGTCAAAGGTTTAATTCGTTTGAAGTACTTGTGCTAAATGTTACGCTCTTAGATGTAAGAAAGAAATCCCTATTATCTCTAGCCTTGGCTACTGTATATAGACCTCCAGGGCCCTATGCTGATTTCCTAAAAGAGTTTGCAGAGTTTCTCTCAGATCTATTGGTCAATGTCGATAAAGCAATAATTGTTGGAGATTTTAACATACACGTAGATAAAACAAATGATGTGTTAGGGGCTGCGTTTACAGATTTATTAAACTCCTTTGGGGTCAAGCAAAACGTCAGTGGTCCCACTCATCTCTAAATCATACACTAGATTTAATTATATCATATGGAACAAATCCAACCGATATAGATATTATACCGCAAAGTGATGATGTCACTGATCATTACATGATAACTTGCATAATACGTACTGCTGAAATTTGTCATGTTGCGCCACGTTATCGACCAGGCAGAACAATCCTTCCAACCACTATAGATAGATTCTCAAATAGCTTACCTGATCTATCTCAGCTGCGCAGTGAACCCAAACAAACAGATGAACTAGAGGAAATGACTAGCAGTTTGAGCACCATTTTCTCTAGTACACAAGAAATTGTTGCACCAATTAGATTAAAAAATGTTAGATTGAAAACTAAGGCACCATGGTACAACAGTGCTACGCATGTTATCAAGAGAGAAACTCGTAACTTAGAGCGTAAATGGAAACAAACTAATTTAGAGGTCTTTAGAATCGCGTGGAAAGACAGTATGTCACGTTATAAAAAGGCTCTAAAAGCAGCCAGGGCTAAGCATCTCCGCAAACTAATAGAAGATAACCAAAATAATCTAGACGTTAATCGTTAGCTAGACTACCAAATAAACAAACATCACCAGAGCAAAATATTCCGTTACAGTATAGTAATAATGATTTTAATGATTTCTTTAATCATTTCTTCAATGAGAAAATAGAAAGCATCCGAAACACAATTGTAAATATACAATCCTCTATGATGTCTTATGATTCAGCCTCAATTATCGCCCCTCAAGAACAACTACACCGCTTTACAACTATAGGACAGGAAGAGTTAAATAAACTTATCATTGCATCTAAACCAACAACATGTTTATTAGATCCAATACCCACTAAACTACTGGAAGAAGTGTTACCTGTAGTGGAAGAGCCTCTTCTCAATATTATTAACTCGTCTTTATCTTTAGGTCATGTTCCAATAACATTCAAACTGGCAGTAATAAAATCTCTCATTAAGAAACCGCAATTAGATCCAAATAACTTAGCAAATTACAGACCCATTTCAAATCTTCCATTTATGTCTAAAATTCTAGAAAAATTTGTCCGCTCAATTGTGCTATTTCTTGCAAGAAAATGATACCTATGAAAAATTTCAGTCAGGATTCAGACCGCATCATAGCACAGAAACTGCGCTAGTTAAAATCACAAATGATTTATTTTAGCTTCTGACCAAGGCTGTATCTCAATACTAGTTCTACTCGATCTTAGCGCTGCGTTCGACACTATAGATCATAAAATACTCTTGGATCGACTACAAAACTACACTGGTGTTCAGGGACAGGCATTAAGCTGGTTTAGATTGTACTTATCAGACCGTTATCATTTTGCCTGTTTAAATGGGGAAAAATCGAAGATAACGTCAGTAGACTATGGAGTGCCGCAAGGATCGGTGTTAGGCCCTCTGCTATTCTTAATATATATGCCGCCACTTGGTAATATTATAAGAAAACATGGATTAAATTTCCTCTATTATGCTGATGACACTCAATTATATATTTCATCACGACCAGATGAAAACACTAACTTATCTAAATTGACAGTGTCTTAAAGATATAAAATCCAAATTACTTATTGGACCAAAAAAATTACCCACAAAACCTTGTACAATACAACTTTAATTTAGAAGGATGTCCTGTTACTTTATCCGCTACAGTAAAAGACCTGGGTGTTATACTAGACCGCAACTTGTCTTTCGAAAATCATATTTCATATGTTACAAGAACAGCCTTTTTCCACCTTAGAAACATTGCTAAGCTACGTAACATGCTATCTGTTTCTGATGCAGAAAAGTTACTGTAATGCTTTATTAGCTGGCTGTCCTGCATCCTCAATAAACAAGCTACAGTTAGTGCAAAATGCAGCTGCTAGAGTTTCTTACTAGGTCAAGAAAATATGATCATATAACACCAATTTTATCATCTCTACACTGGTTACCTATTAAGTTCCGTATCAATTACAAAGTATTATTACTGACCTATAAAGTCCTAAATGGTTTAGCTCCTGTGTATTTAATGGACCTTCTATCGCCCTACAATCCATCACGTTCTTTAAGATTTCAATGAGTGTTTATGTGAAACAAAACCAGATCCCCTATTTTATATGTGTGTTTGTGGTGTGTGTGAGTATGTGCATTTCTGTATTTGACTGTCTTTCCTTAGGTTTGTTGTCAGATTTAGATTCAGATGTTCTTTCTTACTTTCTGTCTCTCTACCTCCCTCATGCTACCTTATGCATCCGTCTGGCATTTTAACCGTCTCTTTCTCTCCTCTGTCAGTTTCTAACGCTCACCATCACTCTTGAATATTCCGGCCTGCATTTGTTTGCTATCGTTTGCACTCAGCCTGCACTTGTAGAGTGTGGACAACATGGAATAGTCCAAATCGGGATGGCGCCGATGAGTTGGCAGCCTGTAGCGTGCAGCTCTGTGGCTTTTAAGTATTTTTAATTTTTATTTATTTATTATCATTAGCGTCGGATTCATGAGGATAATTAATTAATTGTTGATATGGACTTGATATCGGAAAAGTTCATGCGGGCAGAGGACTGTAACATTAGCCGAGAGACACCAGCTTTTGTATACACCCGGCGAGAACTACTAGACCTGGTACAAGGTTCAAAATTCGGGATTAAACATGATATCCCGAAGGAAATATTACGGAGGAGACACTGTGGAATTAGAGCTGGGGTGAAGAGAAATATGAAGGCTAGAGAAAGAGTGTGGAAAGAAATCTTTAAACCAGCCCTGCCATCTATCACCATGGGAAATGCTTGCTGTCTGACCAACAAGCTCGAAGAACTAGAGACTCTTGTCAGGAGCCAGAAAATGTATCGGGAGAGCAGTCTGATATGTCTGACTGAGTCGTGGCTGACGGACAATATCCTTGATTCCTTGATCAGCTTCACCGGCTTCAGGACGATACGAGCGGATAGGAACGCCGAATCGAGCGGTAAGCATAAAGGGGGGGGGCTTATTTTGCTCATTAATAACAAGTGGTGTAATCCCAATCATGCTACTATTAAGGAACAGTTATGTAACAAGGACATTGAACTATTGGCAGTGAGTTTAAGACCTTATTACCTGCCGAGGGAGTTCACAGTGGTGATCGCCGTTGTTGTTTATATCCCTCCATCTACCAATGCAGAGGTGGCTTGTGACATAGTGCATTCTGTTGTCGCGCGACTCCAGGCGAAGTATACAGACGCGTTCATTTTTCTCTCTGGTGATTATAACCATGTATCCCTTTCTAAGACCCTGCCAACATTTAAGCAGTTTGTTGATTGTACAACACGGGGAGATAAGATCCTGGATCTCTTGTATGCTAACGTAAAAAACGCATACAAATGTGTTGCACTGCCCTCTCTTGGCCGATCAGACCATGATATGGTACATCTTTCTCCCTCCTACACGCCAGTTGTTAAGAGGCAGCCTGTCATTAACAGAACACTAAAATACTGGTCTCCTGAGAGAGAAGAAGCCTTAATGTGCTGTTTTGAAGCAACATGCTGGGATGTTTTCTGTGAGGACCACGGATGATGACATTGATGGATTAACAGATTGCATCACCCATTATATTAAATTCTGTAATGATGACATCATGCCCTCCAGAGAAATTTGCTGTTTGCCAAATAACAAACCATGGGTAACCAGCAGTTTGAAGGTACTGTTAAATGAAAAGAAAAAGGCTTTCAGAGAGGGTGATAGGGAAAAGGTCAAAGAAATCCAAAAAGTACTGAGGGTGAAGATTAACCTGTTAACCTTCAAGGCCACTTTTGAAAAATCCCCAGAAATGGCATACCCAAACTTAAACAGATACAGTTCATGAACCCTTTGCACTAAAAGCACAAGTATGATCTCATTTGAAAGCTGACACCTAGTAGTTTATTGTAAATGTAGAAATAATTATTGTCATAATGAAAAAAAAATGTTTAAATAGCTTCAAAGTTTTGTAAAGTTATTAGAAATTTACTTTTATGAAACATCTTCATAAAAATAAAATTGAAGTTGGCCCTGGAGGAATCTAGAAATGCACTGCAGCTAAAGCCATATGTGTGACCATTTTATATTTAAAATCTGAAAATGATAAGTCTAAAACTCTGTATTTAGTTAAATGTTTTTCAAGATCATGTCAAATTACTTTATTTTGATTAGACTCTAAAATGCAAACTGATGTTTAGTCATCTTCTGAGTCATCTATTCAGTCTATTGTCTCTATTATTTTGTGGTGCAAACGAGCCCCATTCAGAGTCAGTCTCTCCCTGCACACATTTACACCTCTCCAGACTGGTTATGGCTCTAAATATGCATATCTTTTGTCTGCATTATAGCTACTAACGACTGGCTATTCACAGGCTATTCATAGGGTTTCAAACCCTAATTTCTTTTATCAAAGTTCTCACTAAATATTTGAAACTGGTATCAAATGCACTGAAACATTTCAGTAAGCATTCCTATTTAGAAAAAAATCATAAAACAATAACTGCTGGTGGCAGGTGCACCTGGGCTAGCTAGCATGTTAGCTTAGCACACCATCAATACACGACCATTTATGAGATTAAAACCATGTTTGTGCTCCAAACTTACTTTATAACGCAAGTCGAGTGTTTTAAATAATCTTCTGTGATCTAATTTGGCTTCAGATAAAAAAAAATCCGACAGAAAATGTATTATTTATAGTGTTCTGCACGATGATGAAATCTATATCGATTAGCATTACATTATAAATATAATCTATTATTATGAAATACCTGGCATGGCTTGAAGAACACAGGTAACTCAAATATCATTGCAATCATGTTTATTGTCTTCAAAACATCTTTATCTGCATGTTACAGCGATCTCTGTCAGCTACTTTCTGTATCAGTGACGTCCTGGAATGTCACATGACTATGGGTCTTCTTCGTGATCCATATATGGAGTGTTATTGTGCATATAGCGCCCTCAGGCTATTGGTATGAATTGAAAACACAGCACATCTCAGTAAGAAGCGATCATAATGATTACATCGACGCATTTGGGTATAAATTCAACAAATATTATTCCTGTCTATAGAAATATGATGTGAATCTATGAGAATATATCAATATTTCTCCAAGTCTGCACATTTTTGAGCTAAAGCCATGAGGGACGATGTTTTGTGAATCGCTGTCATGACGACAGCTTGGAGTGTTTTTTATGAATGGACCAGCTGACGCTCATAATTCATATTAAAGGTATCGACTCATTTTTTCATTTCATAACTCCTGACACAAATTAAGACATAACTGTCACTATAAGTTTCTCAGAATACAATAGTGGTCAAATACTGAATCTTGAGTATTATATCTTTTTAATGATGTATAGTTTGTCAAGGTATAACATTAAATCTGATAGTAAATTTGAACTAAATAAAAAAAAACCGCTTCAGTGCGCCGACGCTCTGGAAACGGTTAACAGGTTAAGGAGGGAAAAGAAGCATACAGGTGCAAATTAGAACAACAATTGCAGCAGGATGGAGTTAAGCAGGTCTGGGCTGGCATGAGGAAGATCACAGGTATGAATCAGAAGGGGGGTTCGCTACTTGATCGTGACCAGGACCTGGCTGACGATCTGAACAGATTCTTTAATAGATTAGAATACCCGATGCCACATCAGACCGCCACACCTGGTCTGCCGCTGCCTGGTGTTGTTTCCCGTCCCTCACTCATCCCATCCATGATATCGTCTCCTCTCTCTACCCTTTCTTCCATCAGTGACATCAAAACCTCCCAAAAGACCTCTCTCTACTCCAAGTTTTCACTAACTGTACCAACGGTGTTAAATCAATCTCAGGTTAAGGGTGAACTGGACTGTGAAGCTGGGAAAAGCAGTGGGGCCTGATGATATTGGGCCCAGACTGTTGAGGACATGTTCTACCCAGTTGAGTGGTATTTTTACATACCCGTTTAATCTAAGTCTGCACCTACAAAAGGTCCCGAAACTGTGAAAAACATCCTGTTTGATGCCAATTCCAAAGAAGAGATATCAATCTAACCACAATGCTTTGTTTGGATAATGATCTATGCTTTGCATTGGAAAGATTAACTGGTACAGTTGAAAAGAAGCTTGATAAATTTGGGGACATCATTTACGCATATGGAAGTGAGAGGTTTGGTGTGGAAAAAAGGAAGGAAAAAGTACAAACTACTCCTGGATTGTCTAGACGGCAGCAGAAAATTGAAGGGTTTGTTAGAGAAAGGAGACAGCTGAGGAAGCAATGGAAAAGAGCGGAACAAATTCAGAAGGAGGGACTCAATCTCTTACAAAGGGCCATAAAAGATAAGCTTGCAACATTACGCAGAGCTGAGCGCCTACGGAAACGCTACAAAAAGAAGGAGCGTGCGAGGGCTAATTTCTATAATGATCCATTGAAATTTGTAAAGAAGTTATTCTCCAGTGAGAAGAATGGCACTTTAAAAGCATCTAGGGTTGATCTAGAGAGATATTTGGAGGAAACGCATACAGATGCAAAAAGGCATGAGCCTA
Source organism: Siphateles boraxobius (assembly GCF_051911475.1). Taxonomy (NCBI): domain Eukaryota; kingdom Metazoa; phylum Chordata; class Actinopteri; order Cypriniformes; family Leuciscidae; genus Siphateles; species Siphateles boraxobius. The sequence goes on from NW_027508729.1 coordinate 296,900, forward strand.
TGTCAATTCCGTCAGACATCCCACCTGTCAATCCACCAGAATACCAAATGGAGGTCTGTGCACCTAAGTGGAAAGAGATAGAGCAGGTTGTGAGAAAGGCAAGGGCTTCATCATCTCCAGGCCCTAATGGAGTTCCGTACAGATTGTACAAGAGTGCTTCAGGAGTTCTACGAATTCTGTGGAAATTGATAAAAGTGGCTTGGGAAAAGCAGGTTGTACCTAGAGCATGGCGCCGAGCAGGGGGAGTCTTTATACCCAAAGAAAAAGATGCTACAAGCATCAGTCAGTTTCGCCCTATTTCACTATTAAACGTCGAAGGCAAGATTTTCTTCAGCATTATTGCTCAGAGATTGTCAACCTACCTATCAAAGAATGGCTTCATTGACACTTCAGTTCAAAAAGCGGGAATTCCAGGATTCTCAGGATGCTTAGAACACATCAGTGTTATCTGGCAACGAATTCAATCAGCTAAAAAGGAGAGGAAGGAGCTCCACGTGACATTCCTGGATTTGGCTATTGCATATGGTTCAGTGCAACATGAGCTTCTTTGGGCATCATTTGATTTTTTCAGGGTACCAATGTCGATAACAAATTTAGTGAAAGCCTATTTTTGAGATTTGCAATTTAGTATCTCAACTCCAGAATTCAGCACTACATGGCAATGCTTAGAGGTTGGAATAATGGCAGGATGCACCATTTCTCCACTGGCTTTTACCATGGCAATGGAAGTAATCATTAGGGCATCAAAATGGGTAGTAGGAGGAGAGCGCTTGACTTCTGGGATGCAACTACCACCAATCAGAGCATACATGGATGACATGACAACCACGACTACAACGGTAGCCTGCACTAATCGGTTATTGGGGAAGTTAACATAATATTGAATGGGCACGAATGCAATTTAAGCCCTTTAAATCAAGGAGCATCTCAATAATTAAAGGCAAGGTAGTAGATAAAACATTCTTCATTAATGGTGAGGCAATACCAACAGTTTCTCAGAAGCCAGTGAAGAGTCTAGGGTGATGGTACGATGGGGATCTAAAGGACACAGTTCGAGTGGGAGAAGTTCGACGACAAGCAGTGGAAGGGTTGAAGAGCATAAACAGCTGTGCTCTACCAGGCAAACTGAAACTCTGGTGCTTTCAGTTTGGTCTACTGCCAAGGTTAATGTGGCCACTGACTTGTGTACGAGGTTTCTTTGACAACAGTGGATAAGCTGGAAGCGTTAATAAGTTCATACATCAGGAAATGGTTGGGAGTTCCACGCTGCCTCAGCAGAGCGTGCTGATCCAGTAAAAACTGGTAGAAAGTGGTCAGCAAAGAAATCTGTAGTTCTTTTGGTAAAAACTGGTAGAAAGTGATCAGCAAAGAAATCTGTAGTAGAGGCAAAGGCTGACCTTCAAATTGGGAATATCGTGGGACAGGTACAGCATGGAAGAGGGGGTTTTGGGCTCAGTTTAGCTCCTCCTAAATGGCACAAGGCAGTCCCAGCTCAAAGGAGGAAGCTGGTAGTCAACGAGGTGCGAAAGCAGGAGGAGAGAATGAGATGTATAAAGGCCATTTCCCAGGCCAAGCAGGGAGAGTGGATGAGATGGGAGAGTGTGGAACAACTCAAAATGGGCTGGCAAGACCTTTGGTCAATGGAAGAGAGTAGGATCAGTTTCCTTATTAGGTCAACATATGATGTTCTCCCATCCCCGCAGAACCTAAACCTCTGGGTAGGAGAGGATCCCTCTTGTCCTTTGTGTTCATCAACTGCCACATTAAGGCACATTTTGACAGGATGTAAGGTGGCTCTTAGCCAGGGTCGGTTTACTTGGCGCCATGACCAAGTATTGCGATGTTTGGCTTTAGCATTGGAAGGCAAGCGTAGTATGACCAATAAGTTGCCGCCTGTTCTAGCAAAACATTACACGCAGAAGACAATATTCCTCCGCCCAGGCGAGCAACCACCAAGAAAAGGTGCTAACACCAATTCTCGCCCAGGACAACTGGAAGCTGCTAGGGACTGGAAGATGCTGGCTGATCTTGATCAACGGCTTATTTTTCCACCTGAGATTGCCACCACTAACCTACGACCAAATATTGTTTTGTGGTCTGGATCAGCACGCATCGTTCAACTGATAGAGTTAACAGTGCCATGGGAGGATGCGGTAGATGAGGCATATGAGAGGAAGAAACTGCGGTATGCTCATCTGGCCACTGAGGCAGAACAGCGAGGATGGAGAGTCCAGGTTTATCCACTGGAAGTGGGTTGTCGAGGTTTTGTGGCACACTCTACAACCCGGTTCCTCAGAGACGTCGGATTCAGTGGCCAAGAGTTGCTTCGCACAGTAAAGAACTTATCTGAAGCAGCAGAAAGGAGCAGCAACTGGCTGTGGTTGAGACGGAAAGATTCTAGCTGGCTGTGTACAGGCCGCCATGCTACGGTTTCGTAGATTTCTTGAAAACTTGAAGAGTCTGTTGGTTTATTTGTATAGGTTGTATAGTATTTACAGTCATTACGTTCCTGTGTATATTGCGTGAATGAAGGTTTGGGCAGATATTGTGTTTTGCGGTAGGTGGTATGCCATATGGAACCGTTGCCACTGAAACTGCATATTAACGCACCAGTGGGGCTCGACAGCCTTAGTCAAACTGGTTGGCGCGTATGGTTGGGTTGCGGAGAGATTGTGAGATTGTGGTTAGGTCTCAGCAGCAACTGTTGGTTTATTTGTATAGGTTGTATAGTATTTACAGTCATTACATTCCTGTGTATGTTGCGTGAATGACGGGTGGTTGGGCAGATATTGTGTTTTGCGGTAGGTGGTATGCCATACGGAACCGTTGCCACTGAAACTGCATAACGCACCAGTGGGGCTCGACAGCCTTAGTCAAACGGGTTGGCACGTATGGTTGGGTTAAGGAGAGATTGTGAGATTGTGGTTAGGTCTCAGCAGCAAGAGGGAAGTAGAGGTCAGTAAGCTTGGCTGAGTTGAGTGGGGGACGGAGGGGGGTGACTCTGGGACGCCAGAGTCACTGTCGAGCCCTCTTGAGGTGTCGTGGGCTAGTCGACGAAACACTGAGGACGGAAGGTGCCCACTTGAAGACCCTAGAGATGTTCCCTACTCCGCTCAATCCAGAGGGTTGTTATGGGGGGACCGCACTGTGGTTGCAGCCGTTGTGTGTGCTGACGCGCAATACACTGCAGCTATTAACACCAGACAGAAAGAGATTCACGTCACCAGATGGAAAGAAGCGTAAATGGATGGAGAAGCATAGGTTACTGTAAAGTTACGTCTTAGTAGGTGATTATCTTGGCGAAAGCAGAGTACAAATCAGCATGAAGTTTTAACACCTACTCTCGTGTAATGGAAATCATAATGATTACAGACCTGTAGCACTCACCTCACATATCACGAAGACATTCGAGAGACAGGTCCTTTCATACATCAAGGCCTGTATGTCAAACTACGTGGATCCGTTGCAGTTTGCATACCAGTCCAACATGGGTGTGGATGATGCCCTTATTTACATGCTACAAAGAACTCATGCACATCTGGACACCTCTGATGCATCTGTGAGATTCACGTTTTTCGACTTCTCAAGCGCCTTCAATACGATCCAGCCCCGACTGTTGTGTGAGAAGATGAGGAGGATGCAGCTGGATTCAACATTGGTCCAGTGGTGTATGAACTATTTGTCCAGTAGACCACAGTAAGTGAGTCTGCAGAATAGTGTTTCTAACACTATTCTGAGTAATACGGGGGTGCCGCAAGGAACCGTGCTGGCCCCGATACTATTTACTATCTATACAGCAGACTTCCAGTACAATGGCAGTTGCTTTCTCCAGAAAATTTCAGACGATACGGTCGTGGTTGGCCTGATTAAAGGTGGTGAGGAGGAGGAGTACAGGAGACTATTAAGGAGTTTGTGGGTTGGAGCGACCACAACCATCTCCAACTGAACATCTTAAAAACAAAGGAGATGGTTGTGGATTTTAGGAGGAGGAAGAAGACACCGTTAACCCCAATCGCCATCCAGGGCAGTGAAAATGAGATGGTCTCCAGTCAAAGATATCTCGGTGTTTACATTGATGATAAGCTGGACTGGAAGAGCCACATGGAGACAGTGTATAAGAAGGGTCAAAGCCGACTTTATTTTCTAAGAAGGCTTAGGTCATTTAACATCTGCCGTCCTTTACTGTGTAACGTCTATCAGACAGTGGTGGCAAGTGCTCTGTTCTTTGCTGTGGTGTGCTGGGGAGAGGGTGCTCGCATGGGAGACCTAAATCGAGTCAACAAATTTATAAAGAAAGCAGGATTTGTTGTGGGGACTGAATTTGATATGATCCAGCATGTGGCTGAGAAAATAATACTCTCTAAACTAAAATCAATCATGGACAATCCCTTACATCCAATCCATGCTCTTGGGGTGATCAACAAGAGCACCTTCAGCCATAGATTGATCGCACCAAAGTGCAAGTCTGAACGTACCAGGAAGTCCTTTGTACCAGCGGCCATCAGAATGTTTAATGAGTTATGAATATTCACGTTACTGAATATATTGTTATTAATTCTGCTATTGAATATCCTGTTTTGAAAATGCATCTGTTACTGATTATTCGATATAGGTATTTTTGTTATGTATTATGTATTGTTATTGAGTGTTAAAGCTGCCGTGACAATATAATTTCCTACAAAGGATCAATAAAGTATCAACAACAACATCACTAAATTTGAGGCTTCTGGTCATTCCTAGGATATCTAAGTCCACTAAAGGAGGGTGGGCGTTCTCGTATTTAGCTCCTAAACTCTGGAATAGCCTTCCTGATATTGTTCGAGGCTCAGACTCGCTGTCCAAGTTTAAAACTAGATTAAAGACGCATCTCTTTAGCCAAGCATTCACATAATGCTTACCTTTTATACCACTGTTGAATCAGATCGAATGCATTAATATTATGAACAGCAGCTATGCTAATTATCTCGCATGTGCTTTTCTGCTGTTCCTGCTGTGACTAGCGTCCCGAGGTAAATAGCGTTCGTCAGCTCCAGTTTGTATCCAGCCTCTCACGGAGACTTCAGATGCCCCAACACCTGCGATGAGATGACTAAACGCCTGTGAAGACTCAACGCCGGTGATATGTTATGTCCTAAATTACTACATGATTAACTAACTGTATTTTTTCTATGTACATTTCTGAAATGCACTTTTTCTGTAAAGCTGCTTTGAAACAATATATTGTGAAAAGCGCTATACAAATAAATTTGAATTGAATTGAAAACGTAATTTTTTCCTCTCACGATAAGTAATTCCGAAAATCATGGCTTCGAATGTAGATTTATATGGTTTACGTATATCAGCCACTGCACTGGCCATTATCATTAATCGCAGGAGAAGTATGTGTGTTATCCAAGCATTAATGGCAAGAAAAGACCTTTATACTCGAGAGCGGCACATATGAGGAGTTTCTGGGAGTTTCTCACTCATTTCTGCTTCGAGGGCTTGATTGTGGCATTTCTTTGAAGTTTAGAATACAGTATTCCTGTAATTCTTTTGTGTTTTTGGAATTTAATAAAGAACTCTGTCTCGTATTCGGTCCAAACACACCGCATCATCTACGTCAGGTGACTGTAAATGCGCAAAAACTGTTTCCATTGCAGTTTTGCAAAATATTTAATTTTCAACACATGAATGATGCGAAAACGAAACCATCGAGCGAAATACCGGAGTGAAAATGGCTGACCGAGTTTTGCTGCCTCCTTAACCTGATCCTCCATGAGTGCAACCAAGGTATTGGCGATACAAACTATCGCTTTGCCGGCCTTTGGCCTCCCCAGTTTCTCGCTGATGATCGGTAATATTTGATAAATTAAACTTTTACCAAAACCTGTCGGGAGTAGGGCCACGACATCACCTCCATTCAAAATGTTTACCAAACACTCTTGTTCGGCCTTCAGTTTGGAAATGCCAGGAATATTCTCCAAAACAGAGCGAATTGCGTCCTGTGTCTCCATATCCGTGGTCGTTTTCGATTTCCCCAATCTTAAACTCGGTGCTTAGCGTCTACGTCACGGCTCTCAGTCCGCCCTCTGTTCGTTGATTGGCCGGCTGTTTTCAGGCCGGAGGAAAACTGAGAGACATGTCGATGTCTCAGACCAAGTACAGAAGCGAAATGAATTTGAGCGGAAGTAGGAAGTCTGACGTAGTCAGACTACTGTACTGATAAAACGTTGTCAAAATGATTCCAGTTCACATGGATACACGGAAGCAACAAAAAGTTCTGTACTGGTCAATTTGTAAAGAAAGACTACACGCCTTCACACACATACATATATACACACTGAACAATTATAATCTCAACAGTTTTGTTTTTGCCCCCATTTTTCATGAGCTGAACTCAAAGATCTAAGACTTTCTATGTACACAAAAGGCCTATTTCTCTCAAATATTGTTCATAAATCTGTCTTAATCTGTGTTAGTGAGCACTTCTCCTTTGCCGAGATAATCCATCCACCTCACAGGTGTGGCATATTAAGATGCTGATTAGACAGCTTGATTATTGCACAGGTGTGCCTTAGGCTGGCCACAATAAAAGGCCACTCATAAATATTTACATATATCTTATGTGGAAGTTAAAGGACCAAAAAAACAAGTTTATCAGATTTTAAAAAACGATCTGCCTCAGTTTGCATTCATACATTGTTTTATGCACATTTTTAGAATTCATGCGCATCTTGACCTTTTCATCCAGCATTTTTTTATGCAATATCCCAAAATTTGTATAAAAATAGGTGGATAGGTTTTTTTTTCATATTGGTTATGTTGTGTGAGTTAAACAGTGTTGTGAAAGTTACTTCCAAACTGTAATACATTATAGATTACCTGTAACTGTTATTTAAAAGTTATACTTTACCTTACAGTATTATTGTCTCAGAATTGTATTGCGTTACATTACGCTTGTATTACTTTTGAGTTACTTTCACCAAAATAACTACAGAAGTAAAACTTAACATTCTAAAATGATAAAGTGTACAACAGAGCATTTTACATCCAGTAGAAGGTGATATTATGTATAATAACTGTGGGCTATCCGGGCTACTAACAATATAGCATATAATTGGCAAAGTGAAGTGAAGGCTCAAGACAATGCAAGAAAGGATGACAGACAGAATCACAAACAATCCAAGTCTGTTAAAAGTATGGTAAAGGTAAATTGATTATCTGGCAATATCTGGGAATAGCTTGGAATATTCATATTAGACACAACAGAACTGTATGTAAATACTAATGCCATGACAAGATGCACATTTGTTCTTTTCTTATTGTTGCCATTATTTTATTCTCTTTGAATTCAAGAAGTTCACAACACAAAACTGTCACGCACAAAGTACGCCTGATGAACATAGCTTTCTCGGGAAGTATAAAGTGCAATTGGAGGACCAACCCTCAGCCTCGGTCTGATTAAAATATAGGCTAAACATAGCCTAACTACTTAGAAAGAAAACACAGAACGAATAGAGACCCTTCGGCCAAACTCGAAGTAATGCGCATACGTCCATCTCGCGAATGTACAGTCTTCTTCTGCCATCTTCACCTATTAGCCGCTTTTCCTCTGGCCAGTGCAGCACAGCGGCTGAATCACTCCTGTAAAACCCGCTCTAAACACGCCTTCACTGTCACACAATACACAGCTACACCAGCAAGAGGGAGATGAATGAAATACAATCGCTACACAAATATATCAGGAGCTGTCTATTATTTATTTAAAAACGTGGACACCACATGCGGCTATTGACTGACCTTGAACATTCGTTCGGGTTTCATTCGTTAATGTCTCGCAGTCTTTTTTTTTTTTAACACTTACATTTTGGGCTAAAAGTGTGTTGTAAAGCAAGCATTACTGAACATGTACGAGTAAAATATTACTGAAAATTGATTAGTAATGCCTTACACTACTGCGTTACAGCAAAAAGTAATAGCTACGTTGCTGTAATGCATTACTTTTGTAACGCGTTACTCCTAACACTGGTGTTAAACAGGTGCAGTGCTGTGGAAAAGAATCTTCTACACAGTGTCAAATTCTGTTATAATAAAATAGCAAATGTTTCATGATGATTCCGGTTGTCTATGCACTAGTGTTGCTCAAAAACGTAACTTCTTGGTCGAACATAAAAACGGAGGAATAAAGAAACTAAAGGAATGTGCAACTGAACGTTGGCTACAAGTTGTTCCCAGTGTTGGGAAAGTTCACTTTCTACATGAACTAGTTTATAGTTCAGTTCACAAATTTTAAAATGAACTAGTTCCGTTCAGTTCACACTTTAAAATTTTGAACTAGTTCATTCATAGTTCTTTTTTCCATAATGTTGCTACGAGCTATTATTTTTCAAAATGATTGCCACAGCCCATATAGAACTACAGAGAGCAGTTATTTTATCGGCGGGCAAAGTTTGAACAGAAATGTAAGATTTTTCCCATCCTCACCGACCTTGTCATAAAACTCGTTTAAATGATCATACGACGCTTCCTTGCTGCATTTTGTTTTGATGACGCATGCGGTGGTGCGACACTGTTGCATGGCAGAATGGGTGTTTTTTCCGCAACATATTAAGGCCGTTTTACAGGGTGTTTTAGCTGGGTTTTCGCCTGGAAGGCTCTATAGAAATCTGGCGCCCTATTGAACGAAGTTAAAGTGAGAGCGCGCCGCGCGCCGTTCACAGATACCAGAATGAACGAGTTCACAGTAACGTTCACCAGGCAGTAATACAGTATGTTCAGTTCACGTTCGCCCAAAATATGAACGAGTTCATGAACTATCATTCAATGAACGCGTTCAGGCACAACACTGGTTGTTCCTTTAGAAACTTAAATAGCATATTATCATGCAAAGATCATCAGTAGGCTACGATTCCAAAGAAATACATCAGATTGAGAAACATGTAAACATTGAATGCAATGCAAGTCACTTTTTGTTTTGATGACCTGCCATATGGATAAGCATGAATGTGAAGACGTTAGAGACACACCTGTTTAGCTCCCGCTCAGTTTTGTTAGATTTGTATGGGCAGCTCATGAAATCTGACAGCTCCTGCGTGAACCTCTTGAGTTGAATACTGAGAGGGAAACAAAGGCATTTAATTCAATTGTCAGTTCGTTGATTCCTGGTTGATCTTCATTCTCACACACCTTTTAGCCGGTTTTATAACAGAAAACTTGCGTCTGAGTTTTGCGCAGCGCAGCTTCTGAAGCGCCTCTGTCATCGCATCTCTGAAAGAAAAAGAGCATATGTCATTTTTTTGCTGCTCATTATCTTGCCTGTAAATTATCAACATAATCAAAAGTGCTGATAAACCTTTTGCACACAATCAATTACATTCTTGTTGCGCCTGAAGGTTCTGTCTTATGGGTTCCTCACACTTAAAAATAAAGGTTTCAGCAAATATACTTACTTTCAACAAAGAACCCTATTCTTTTTAATAAACTCTTGGCTGGTTATCAAGGGTTCTTGGCGTTTCATTACCAGTTCTTTTCTACAGAACTATAAGAGAATCAGTGGATTTCATGACACCCCTTTTGTTTCTATTTGTTTCTTTTTAAATAATAATAAATAATCAATTCATTAAATTTTTGAGCATCTTCCGGTAAATTTAATTTCCTACTTAAATAATTGTCACAGCCAGCAGCCATATCACCCTGTAGCCCGAGACTGGTGCCCACTGAAGCTAAGCAGGGTTGAGTCTGGTCAGTGTAGGGGGCGCTCACCCTGTGCTATGTGTGGGTCATAACGCCCCAGTGTAGTGATGGGGACAATACTGTCAAAGAGCACTGTCCTTCGGATGAGATGTTAAACAGAAGTCCTGACTCTCTGTCGTCATAAAAAATCCCAGGATGTTCCTGGGTTGATGATGTCCATCATGGCCTCCTAATCATCCCCATACTGATTGGCTTCAGCACTCTATCTCCTCTCCACCAATAAGCTGGTGTGTGTGTGTGTGTGTGTGTGTGTGTGTGTGTGTGTGTGTGTGTGTGTGTGTGTGTGTGTGTGCAGAGCCGGATTAACGCAAAGGCAAACTAGGCACGTGCCTAGGGCCCGATTGGCGGGATGGGGCCCAGACAGAGGGACAAAAAATAAATAAATAAAAAATGTACAAATGTCCTACAATTTATTTCAATATTTATTAATTAACTAAAAATAGTGACGATGTTTATCTTAACCATAGACTGTTACATTACGTCACATTAACGCCAGCCCATCAGGTGCTGCGTAGCAAAAGCCTAAATAGGCATGCAAAGAAGTAAAGCTCGTAATGCAGGTGTGTGCGTTGTCGTCATCTATTTTGGAGTGATTGCAATGTATTCTAAATATAAACTTGTACTGTAGATCAGCGTCATTTCTGGAAAAATAATTCACCGCTTTATTACGTGTTTACAAGAGCGCGAGCGTCATTACCGTGCCCAGACGCGACACTTTGAATTTGCGCGTACAATGAATAACATCGCGTCGGGAGCTGACTAAAAACGCTACAAAAGTAAAAGTCAAGACGTTTGTATTCAAAGTTAAAAAGCCAACTACAACATTTTTAAATGTTTCAAATAAAGGATCTCATGGGTCTATCTTCTAAATTCTCCTGATGATTAGATCCTGACATCAGCCTACTTACGCCAATAATATCGCCAATAATATCAGTTTAGATTTTTTTTCTAATCAGTAGCGATCGTGTCTTTCTCGTCCACTTGATTTGTGTAGCATATTTAAGGTAGCAATGCAATGCATGATATCATATTACTTATATTAATAATATGACAATATCTGCAGTCAATATTGATTAAATGGGAGGGGAAAATCCTGCCCATACCAGCTATGAAAAAAATGATAAAAGCATATATCACTGAAGTGCATGGGCGGCGCTAGGGAGGGGCTAGCAGGTGCTTCAGCACCCCCAAGAAAGACCACCCCGATAGCACCCCCGAACATAATGTCTGGAATCAATTATATTCAGGCTATTCTATGGAAGCCGCATGGTGAAGAAAAAAGAAAACTTATCTTGTTATTTAGAGATATTAAGTCGTTATTTCAATATAATATCTCCTTATTTCGACATAATAACAGGGGTTTCCCTGCATTGAATTTTTTTGGCGGTTGCCAAAGCAAATTTTTGTCCCGCAAAGCCTTTTTTGATCGGTGAGTGATGTAGAATAGAATGACTGCTGCTCTTGACAGGGCGCAAACGAGCAGAGAGAGAGAGAGGGGGAGAGAGAGAGAGAGAGAGAGAGAGAGAGAGAGAGAGAGAGAGAGAGAGAGAGAGAGAGAGAGAGAGAACACGCACCGGCCGCGCGCGAGCACTCTCAAGTCTTCAAACAACACGAGCGCTGTGTTGCTCTCTCTCCCTCGCGCATATTAATCAAAATCAATTGACACGATAGTAAAAGGTCGACCAGATCACCAGACCGCTGAATCGGTGTATAAAAAAGCGGTAACTTAATTAGATTAGTTAACATGTACTATTAATAAACTGCACTTCTACAGCATTATTAATGTTAATTTCAATATTTCGGAGTCTGTAGGCCCACTATATGTGCCATTAAATAAGCGCATTTAGTTTCATTTTTGTTAAAATATTATAATGTTATTTTTTTTTTTACATCTATGCTGATTATGGAAATAGAACAGCATGAGTAAGATTCGCAAAATAGCGGAAGATATGATGGGTCAGACATGATTTTGACCACTAAATTAAGTTTTGTTTTGTAGAAAGCCTTTCTTTAAAGTGAATTTCGTTTTTTATAAATTGTATCTTAATTTTAATACATTTTTCATCAACCAATTGCCTGGATATAATAAATAAGAAGCAAATATAGCAGACAATATGATCATGATATGGAGGCGCCGGTGCGATTGCATTGCACTGCACGTGAACTGGAGCACATCTCATCATACATTTTGCTCATTTAAATAATTGTGTGTGTGTGTGTAGCCTAATTATATATATATATATATATATATATATATATATATATATATATATATATATATATATATATATATTAGAGGTGGGCATAGATTAATATTTTTAATATTTTTATATATTTTTATTATATATATTTACGCAGCTCCCCCTGTCAATGATCTAGCACCCCCTCAGCAGCTGCCTTAAACATTATCTGGCGCCGCCCCTGCTGAAGTGGTATTCTGGAACTGTCAATAAATTAAATAAAACATCAAAATAACAATAACATCTTCATTAAACAAAAAAGAGATTACCTTAGATGAAGTTTGATTAATATGCACATACAGTAGCCTACTGGTAAAAAGTCTGGACCAATTACTAGTTTTAATGTTTTTGAAAGAAGTTTTTTATTATGCTCTACAAGCCTGCATTTATTTGATCAAAAATACAAAAAAAAAACAGGAATATTCAGCAGGGATGTGTTAAATATATAACAAGTGATAGTGAAGACTTTTTTAAAACAACTTTTTAATGATAAAAAAAAATCCTGAAAAAAAGTATCACAGGTTATAAAATAAATACTAAGCACCATTTCTAACATTTGATAATAAATCAGAATATTATAAAGTTTTCTGAAGGATCACATGACACTAAATTCTGCTTTGCATCACAGAAATATATTTTAAAGTATAGTAAAATAGGAAAACCATTATTTTAAATTTTTATAATATATTATTTTTCTGTATTTTTGATCAAATAAATCCAGGCTTGATGAGTATAAGAGACTTCTTTCAAAAACATTAAAAATAGTAATGTGTCCAAACTTATGTACTGTGTAAGTAAAAACATTTAAAATTAAATGTTGTATAAATTAAAAGGTTAGGAATCATATTTGTTTCAATAGTTTTTTATTGGGGGTGGGGGGCCTCGAAGATGAATATTGCCTAGGGCCTCCAAATGTCTAGAACCGGCCCTGTGTGTGTGTGTGTGTGTGTGTGTGTGTGTGTGTGTGTGTGTGTGTGTGTGTGTGTGTGTGTGTGTGTGTGTGTGTGTGTGTGTGTGTGTGTGTGTATGGGCGCAATATGGCTGCCATTCAATGCGTGCATCATCCAGGTGATGCTGCTCATTGGTGGTGCGCTTCCATATGTAAAGCGCTTTGAGTGCCGAGAAAACCGCTATATAAATCTAAGGAATTATTATTAAAAATCTTGGATACATGGGAGCAAAGACTTCAGTTTGATTTTTTTTAAAGATGACATTTGCCAGATTATTGCTGAAGTGAATTTTTTAAAACATTTTTTTTTAAAGTTACAGAATTTTACATTTATCGTTATGAAAAATGCATTAAAATACCATTTTCAATTTTTATATGAAATGTATATTTTCAAAAACATGTCTTACTCTTAAACAGTGAGAAAACGTCTCAGGTTACATATGTAACCATGGTTCCCTGAGAGGGAACGAGACGCTGCGTCAAGCCCTGCGGGAACGCTCCTGCGTGAACGCCTCATGAAGCACTCGTGAAATCAGTCCAATGGGTGACAAGACGTCGTAGGCGGGTGACGTCATTCACCAGGAAGCTATAAAGCACCCTTGAACCAAACCATGTCAGCTTCTGATAGGTCGAACAAGTTGGTCACAGGCATGCCAGGAGTATGGCAAAGCGACGCAGCGTCTCGTTCCTTTCTCAGGGAACCATGGTTACATACGTAACCTGAGACGTTCTCTTTCAAGGGAACTCGCGCTGCGCCAAGCGCTGCGGGAACTGAATACCCACGTCGCCATAATCCTCAGGTGCCTGTAAATGTGAAATCGTGTGCACATCATACTAGAAACATCCGAGAACCCGGAGTAGAAGCCACATCCAGGTTATAAAATCTTACAAAGGTGTGCGGAGAGGACCACCCTGCCGCATCACATACCTCCTGAATTGAAACCCCTGACAACAGGGCCATAGAAGCAGCCATACTCCTAGTCGAGTGGGCTCGGACCTTTAATGGTGAAGGATGACCGGCCACCACGTATGCAAGTGAGATAGCCTCGACTATCCATTTACTTAGTCTGCTTAGATGCGGGTTTCCCTTTACTCGGGGACCCAAAACATACAAACAGCTGATCGGACTTGCGCCACAGGGCAGCTCTGTGGACATAGGCATCCAAAGCCCTAACTGGGAAAAGTAAACTTAGTTTCTCCTGGTCCTGATCTTGGAATGGAAGCGGAGAGAAGGCCTGCAACATTATTGGACCTGCCACATTAGTGGGGACCTTAGGCACATATCCTTCCTTTGGAAACAGGAATGCTTTCACCATACCTGGCGCAAACTCAAGACATAAGGGAGCAACTGACAAAGCTTGTAGATCCCCGATTCTTTTCAGAGAAGAGATAGATAGCAGGAACAGAGTTTTTAATGTGAGAAACTTCTCTGGCACCTCTTCAATGGGCTCAAAGGGGGCCAGGGCTAGGCCTTCTAACACAATGGACAAATCCCAGGTTGGCACCCTCGAGCGTGCCGCAGGACTTAGAGCCTCAGAGTACCGCGAAGGAAGCGAACTACCCATGGGTGTCTCCCCACTGATGCCCCCTCTAGAGGGACGTGATAGGCAGATATAGCTGCCACGTACACTTTTAAGGTGGAGGGGGACAACCCCGAAGATAATTTTTCTTGAAGAAAATCTAGAACTGAACCAACTGGGCAGTCAACTGGATTCACAGACTGGCTCGTACACCATGCAACGAAAATTCTCCATTTTAGGGCATAAAGCCTCCTCGTAGAAGGAGCTCTGGAGTGCAACATGGTCTCCACTACCTCAGTAGAAAGACCTGAGTTTATGAGCTGAACCCCCTCAGAGGCCAGGCCCACAGTTTCCATAGCTCCGGGCATGGGTGAAACACTCACCCCGCCGCCTGGGAGAGAAGGTCCCTCCTGACCGGAATTTCCCACGGAGGGCCCTCGAGGAGAGACACAATGTCTGACAGCCATACTCGACCCGGCCAGAACGGGGCTATCAATAAGAGCCGAACCCCGTCCCGGCGCACTCTCTCCAGAACTCCCGGTAGCAATGCCAGAGGGGGAAAGGCATACAGACGTAGCCTCGGCCACGTCTGTACCATGGCATCCAACCCCAAGGGGGCTGGGTGTGTTAGGGTATAATACAGGGGACAGTGCGTTGTCTCTCAAGATGCAAACAGATCCACCTGAGCTTGCCCGAATCAGCTCCAAAGGAGCTCCACCACCTCGGGGTGGAGTCTCCATTCCCCCGGCACCACTCCCTGTCTCGACAGAGAGTCTGCCGCGTTGTTCATGTACCCGGGGATATAAAGTGCTCGAACTGATAACAACTTTCCCTGGGAACAAGTCAGAATTCGATGTGCCAACCTCCAAAGTCGGCGAGATCGTAAACCCCCTTGGCGATTTATGTAGGAGACCACCGCTGTGTTGTCCGTACGAACCAACACATGGTGGCCCTGAGGTCTGGGAGAAAGTGTCTGAGTGCCAGAAACACGGCCATCATCTCCAGCTGGTTTATGTGCCAGGAAAGCTGATGGTCGCTCCACAGACCCCGAGCCGAGCGACCATTCATGGTCGCCACCCAACCGGTAAGGGAAGCATCCGTCGTTAGCGTAGAGCTACGACAAGGAGCTCCCAGCACCGGACCTTGGGACAGGAACCAAGGATCTTTCCACATCAGCAGAGCACGTAGGCATCGCCGCGTGACTTTGATCATGCAAAATGGATTTCCCCTCGGGGAGAATCCCTTGGTTTTTAGCCACCACTGCAGGGGTCTCATGTACAGCAGGCCAAAAGGAATCACGTTGGACACTGCTGCCATCAAACCCAAAAGTCTCTGGAACTGTAATACAGTGAGTGACTGGCCTAGCCTTACCCTGCGCACAGCCTCCAGGATCGAATTTGTCCTGGCGGGCGTCAAACGGGCTCTCATGGTGTTTGTGTCCCACATTACACCCAGAAAAGTGGTATTCTGTTGTGGAATCAGCACGCTTTTCTTTACGTTTAGCCTCAGCACCAACGTCTTCATATGAGCTAGCACAGCATCTCGAGACTGAGCTACCTGATGTTCCGACTGCGCCAGGATGAGCCAGTCGTCTATATAGTTTAACACGCGGATGCCCTGAAGTCTCAGGGGAGCCAGAGCTGCATCCACGCATTTTGTGAATGTGCGGGGTGACAGTGCTAGGCCAAACGGAAGAACCCGGTACTTGTACGCTTCGCCCCTGAAAGCGAACCTGAGGAACTTCCTGTGTTGTGGAAGGATGGAGACGTGAAAGTATGAGTCTTTTAGGTCTATTGTGACACGCCAGTCCTCGGATCTGATCTGAAACGCGATCTGTTTTAACGTGAGCATTTTGAATTTTAATTTGACTGCTCGATTTAGTTGGCGCAGATCTAGAATGGGCCGATTCCCCTCGGAGGGGACTGCCATCAAAGAAATCCCGACGCCCCTCGTCAGGACCTCTTTGCCTGGGCCTTCCTAGAGACAATAACAGTCCTCAGATCTGCTCTACCTCGGGAAGACCTCGGCTGAGCGCGCTGTCCCGACCCCCAGTCTCTCTGAGGGGGAGCACGAGCAGACACGCTCACCTTTTGCTGGGCTCTATGAGAGGAGGACATACTCGACTGCTCCCGCCCAGCAGCCCCAGAGACAGACTTTTCGGGGGAGAAATTTTTGAAATGCAGCCGCCTGCTTTTTCGCTTCTTGGAACCTTTCGACGACCGAGTTTACTGAGTCGCCAAAAAGACCAGCAGGGGAGACAGGGGCGTCTAGCAAGAATTTTTTATCTCTTTCTTTATTTCAGATAAATTTAACCAGAGATGTCTCTCCGTAGCCACCAGAGCTGCCATAGAGCGGCCGATAGATTTTGCCGCTTCCCTGGTGGCTCGAAGAGACAGATCAGCTGCCTTCCTAAACTCCGCTATTGTTTCTCTCCCCACCTCTTCACATTCATCATCCATATCTTTTAGCAGGTCAGCCTGATATGCTTGTAGGACCACCATAGTATGTAAACTGGTGGCCGCTTGACCTGCTGCCGAGTACGCCCTACCCACTAAAATCGATGTCGTCCTAACTGGCTTAGTGGGCAGCGGCGGGGCTTTCAGCGACGATGTACACTCAGGGGAGAGATAGCTCGCAAGCGCCTCTTCCACCTGAGGCATTGCCGCATAACCACGTTCTTTTAACCCTACAATATTAGAATATTCCGATGTCGCTGGGTTAAACACTCTAAAAGATGCTGGTCTAGTCCATGATTTCGACACCTCAGTGTGGAGATCAGGAAAGAACGGTAAGCCCCGCTTTGGAGGTTGCGATCTAGTCGGCAAAATCTTTCATCTAACTTGCTAGTTGACTGATATGATTCCTGCTCACCGGCTGGCCAGTCTAGATTTAATCTAGCAACAGCGCGAGTGACAACCTCTAAAAGCTCCTCTTGTGTGTGTGTAGCTGTGTGGGATAGTGCAAGGCTCTCTTCATTCTCTAAACTCAAAACATCCAGTTCCTCGGAACTGGAATGCTGCTGCACTTGCGCTACAGCGCGAGCAGAAGAAACCGCAGCGCGTGCTTCTGACTCGCACACTGAAGCGTCGGATCCAACGGGTAAGGTATGAGATAGGGGATCACCCGTCTCTAACCCCGCCGTCAGATCCATCTGCGAGCCCCAGGAAATGCATCTCAACTGTGCCTCGGCAGCAGCGGGACCCGAGCCCTGAGGCACGCGAGCCGAAGCACCCTCCTCGAAGAGCGCTCGGCGGGACCGGAGAGTTCTCATGGGCAGCCTCTCACAATGCTCGCAGCCAGTCCCCTCGAGGGCTGACTGGGCATGCTCCAGTCCCAAACACCACACACAAAGCTTGTGTGTATCCCCACCCGTGATAAAACGAGGGCAGGGAGTGGCACACTGCTTAAATTGCTTCTTATTTTTCTCCATATTATATATATATAGTAGAGACAAACACACCCCAAATAGACAGAACGATTTCAACATATACCCCTTTTCCACCAAAAAAGAACGGGTTCGGAACTGGTG
Source organism: Siphateles boraxobius (assembly GCF_051911475.1). Lineage (NCBI taxonomy): Eukaryota > Metazoa > Chordata > Actinopteri > Cypriniformes > Leuciscidae > Siphateles > Siphateles boraxobius. Next base: position 314,873 of record NW_027508729.1, read on the forward strand.
CTGGTTCAAAGTTAGTTCGGAGTTGGTTCAACTTGCGAACCTTCTCAGAACCGGTTTGTTTTCCCACTGACTAGAGCGCCCAGCGAACGACGTCGTTACGTCACTGTGTACGTCGCCATACAGAAACGCTAGCAAGTACATTATTTTGGGATTATCTCTAACTTGTGTTCCATGAAGGCTTTAAAAACAATTGAAATAAGTAAGTCTTTTAATCTTTTCCTTTGATATGTAATCATTTCTGATTAGTTATGTACCTCTGTCTTGTGTCTTTTTTTCTTTCCGTTTATTTGTTCTATATTTTGACTGTTTTCTTCTTTGCTTACATAATGTTTTCAATAAAAAAATAAAATTTAAAAAAAGCTAGAAACGCTTGCGCCAACTTCAAGCATAATAATTACAATGGTGGACTACATCGTGTTTCTGCAAATGTTTCTCCTGGCTTTGCGGTCATAAAATATGTTTAGGACACATCTAAACCCGCCTCCAGCCCCGCCGTAAGCATGACACGGTGGTAAAAGAACGGTTCTCTGGTTCTAGTCCAGCAAAGAGTTGGTGCCGCTTTGGAACCAGTTTTCCTGGCCGAGAACCGGTTCTTTGGCTGTCGAAACACAAAGAACCGGTTCGCGAGTAGGCACCGGCTCCGAACCGGCTCTCAAAATGCTTTGGTGGAAAAGGGGTAATAGAGTGCTTGTGAAGACAAAGAAGCTGACATGGTTTGGTTCAGGGGTACTTTATAGCTTCCTGGTCAATGATGACACCCGCCTACGACGTCTCGTCATGCCATTGGACTGATTTCACGAGTGCTTCATGACGCGTTCACGCAGGAGCGTTCACGCAGAAGCGTTCCCGCAGCGCTTGACGCAGCGCGAGTTCCCTTGAAAGGGAATCAAAGCCATACATCTTAAAAAATTGAAAAGTTGAAAACTCAAAAAATTTGCTTTCAGTGAGATTGTGTTTGGCTGCAGTAGCAAATGCTTCCAGAAGATATTAGTCTCCCATTCATTTCGATTAATTTCCAATGCGCTCATTTTCAACGCTCTCTCACCACGGAGACCCTAAAGGGAAATAGTGGTGGAAAAAATGTAGGATGGGAGATTTAGGAATTTTCTTTTAATCTTTTGCATTCCCACCTCTATGGTTCCAACGCAAAGTTATTTGCGTTCCCTCGCAAAACCCGTTGTGAGCTCGGACAGACACTTCCTGTTTAATGTCCCGCTGGCAGTGTTTCATTGATCCGTACGTTAATGGAGCGTTTTGTGTAGTGTTTTGAACTAGGACTCAAATATAAAGAAATGCTGTCAGTGCTTTACTCAAGGAGTTCAGTGAAGTTGGCAATATATTCACATAGGCTATTCGAAGTTCCCGGATATCCGTGAGCTAAACTTTAACACAAACGACACATATTTACAATCACAATAACAACGAGCTACAACCCAATTTTCCTCAAAACGAGCGTTATAATACACATGTCTCTAAACAGCCGATTGTGAGACAAGTCCGAATAGGGGCCGTGTGCAAAGTGCAAATCCCAAAACCCTATTGCACATTTTATATTATTAAACATATTCAATAGCTTCACTGTGACACACTGTACGGTCACCAAATTCAGTTCACACTTCACAGCTCTCCGGCTGGTTATACTACAATACTTAGTTTGATTGTATTGATTATTGATGATTATTTATTATGAAACATCAACAACTTCACCCTTTTTAGAAATAATATTCAATAACTTCACACTGTTACAGTGTAATGCCATCAAATTCAGTAAGCAAATATAAGCAAAATCTATGGTTGTAACTATTATGTTAGCTGTGTATGTATGGTAGCCTACCAATATAATTTGTGCAAAGAATAGAATTTGGGTTATATTGCTCTTTGCAGACGGTCCCTTCTGACTGTCTCACAGCCTGCTCATAGAGATCCATTTAGCCTATATTATAAAGCTCGTTTTTAGGGAAATTTGGTTGAAGCTCTACATTACTGTGATTGTAAATAAGTATAATTTGTGTTTTAACAACGTTTAGCTCACGAGTTATTGATCCGAGAACCCAGCCAACATTGATATGTGGGCCCCATGTGGATTATATACAGGCAGCATGGGTTCCTTGTAGGCATGGGCTGAACATAGGCATGGGTTGAACATAGGCAATTGATATGGGTCCCATGTGGGTTTCACAATGTGGGTCACATATAGGCTATGTTGGATGATAATATGGGACCTTCATAGGACCTATGTGGGCAAAATAATTTCATGCTTAAAATTATACATTTAAACATTTTAAATGATAACATTTGGTTGGTAGTCACTTTTATACAAATAATATCATAGATAGGATCTGATCAGTATAACAACTTTTTAAATAAAAATGCATTATTTTCTATTGTGACATTTAGTTTTGTTTGAATTATCATTATTACAACGTTCACCTGAATTTATCAAACAGGTATTTTATTTCCAATTTGCAAAACTGGGAATGAGAGAAATTAAGAAATGTCAGAAATTAAGTGTGTCCCATATGGGACCTACGGGTTCAACATGATCCTGTCACTATCTGACGACACATTACGCATGACAAAGTAGATCTGCTTCGAATGTTTTTAATTACGAATTCTTTTCACATATCATTATATCATATGTCATAATATATGCCGAAAATAATCTGAAATTTAAAATACAACTATAAAGATTTTAAATATTCAAACTACAAGAATTTCCGCCCAGGCGCAAGGATACAGTTTCTTTCAAACGTAGAGCGGTGGTGCAAGCGCAGCGACTTAAGGTTCGGACACTCGGGAGGTCATAGCACACGTTACGAGTCAGTTAACTTGATAATCGTTTTTGGATATTTCGACGAGGTCGTGGATAAAAAATAAGCAGGTAAAATTAATTGTAGCAGTCCTTGGGTCCAAAGAAACAGAGAGAGTCTAGACTGATGCATAAGGTGTCCTTTATTTAGTTTGTCAAACCAGCATGACGCTCAACTTTCACTCCATCTCCTTAGCACCGTGAAAACTGTATTGAAAACATACAACAAATGTTTCACACACACTTGTTTCACAGCTACAAACGTCATTACACAAGTAAAACATTCAAGATGACAAACATTAATTATCAGCAAATATACCATACATGTGTACAAATATTATGAAATATCCATGAATGAGGGCATATCATACTTCGCTGCGCTCACCAAGGAATGCAAACAATATCCTTTCTTCCGTCATGAAACGGGCGTCAAGTTCTTTCAATTCATGTATAAAACACAGGATCTCCAGATAAAATACATATAGACTCACTCAAACACAGCTGCCTGCCATTCACACCGCCATCCACCTTTACATATTCATCTTCCCTTGTGCAAACTACTGTGCCACCAAAGGGACAAATTTCATCGTTACAGGTGCACCACATTTCTGGTCAATCACATACGAATAACATTAAAATACATACAAAGATAAATATACTTGAATAAGGTACAAACAATTACACAAATATTTTTACCACTAACCCAACCCATACTTCATTTAATTAACAACATACATTAAACTCCAAAGTAGTCCTTTACGATCACACCAATCGTGTCATGATAATGGTCGACACCAAATAATTCATACATGATTCTTAACATCTTTATACACCACTCACTATCTCAACATTGGACAATAGTGCAAGTAAGCATAGAATTATGTCAATGTAATGCATGGGTTATGCATGCATGTGTTTGTGCATGTACGCATGTGAACATATACTATGACTATTGACTTTCAAGAAGCAGCACCAACTTTTGAATGGGCCTTTCTATAACAGAGGGTTTAGATGAAAACTGATGCTTTCCTGATTTCTGTTCTCCAACTCGTATTTTGACTCTTCGCACTAAACCATCACTATCCAGAAAGGTTTCCACTAGTCGTCCTAACTGCCACTGGTTTCTTGGGAGGATGTCTTCCTTTACAATGACCACATCATTCACTTTAAGATTGCGCCGGGTCACATGCCACTTCTGTCGTGTGGAAATGTTCTGGAGGTATTCCCTCTTCCATCGACTCCAGAACTGCTCAATCAAGTATTGAACTCGGTGCCATCGCTTTGTACCGTATACATCCTCCCTCTTGAAGTTCCCAGGAGGTGGAAGAGCAACCTTTGACTTCATTAGGATTAGATGATTAGGCGTTAAAGGTTCAAGAGAGTTGGGATTATTTATTCCATCTACTGTCAGTGGGCGGCTGTTAACGATGGCCATGGCCTCGTAAAAGAGTGTCCTGAGGGAGGAATCATCAAGCCGACCGAGACTTTGAGCCAAAGTAGCATTCAACACACTTCGAACAGTGCGTATCTGGCGCTCCCAAACTCCACCAGCATGGCTTGCTGACGGGGCATTAAAGACAATCTCGCACTGATGATCAGCCAGAATGCTCTCCAAAGCCTGGTTGTCACAGTGTTTAAGTGCTTCTCTCAATTCATTCCTAGCTCCTATAAAATTCCTGCCCTGGTCACTGTATAGTTGCTGCACTACTCCTCTTAAGCTGATGAAACACCGTAAGGCATTAATAAAGGAGTCAGTAGATAGATCTTCTAACATTTCAATGTGGACACCTCGAGAATAGAAACAAGTGAATATCAAGCCGTACCTTTTGTACTCCTTCCTACACCTTTTGATGACAAACGTTCCAAAGCAGTCCACTCCACATTATGTGAATGGGGCAGATACTTCAATACGCTCTTTAGGAAGTTCAGCCATACGCTGCTCTTCTACCGGTCGCCTCAGCTTCCTGCACTGAACACACGTGTGTATCAGCTTCGCAACCAACTTTCTGCCACTGATGATCCAGAATCCATTTGCTCTAAGCTCCATTTGAGTTTGACTTGGACCTTGATGGCAATACTCGTGAATGATAGTTCGACAACACAAGCTGGGTGATATGACTGTCCTTGGGTAGAATGCACGGGTGCCTAAATTCTTCAATAAGTGATGAATGCTTCAATCTGCAGAAACTGAAACAGGAAACACCCGCCCTCAAAACGATCCAGTGCTGGTCGGACCAATCAGACTCTATGCTTCAGGACTGTTTTGATCACGCGGACTGGGAGCTGTTCCGGTCGGCCTCTGATGACGACATCGAGGCTTATGCTGACAGCGTAACATGTTTCATCAGGAAGTGCGTAGAAGACGTTGTTCCGATCAAAACAATACGGATTTACCCGAACCAGAAACCATGGATTAATGGCGATGTTCGTGCAGCACTCAACGCGCGGACCTCCGCTTTTAACTCCGGGAGTGCGGAGGAGCAAAAACAAGCAAGTTATGCCCTCCGAAAAACTATCAGAGCAGCAAAACGCCAATTCAGGGACAAGATTGAAGGACAGTTCAACACCACCGACTCTAGAAGCATGTGGAAGGGAATTAATAGCATTACGGACTATAAAGGAAACATAAACTCCACAGTGAACAACACTGCCTCTCTCCCAGATGAGCTGAACACTTTTTATGCTCGATTTGAGGGAACTAACATCCCCCTCGCGGAGAGAGTTCTCGCGGCTGAAGCTACAGAGGTTAGTACACTCTCCGTCTCTGTAGCGGATGTAACCCGATCTTTCCGTCGGGTGAACATCCGTAAAGCCGCGGGTCCAGACGGTATTCCGGGCCGCGTCATCAGAAAGTGCGCGAACCAACTAGCTGGTGTTTTTACGGACATTTTCAATTGGTCCCTCTCCTTGTCTGTAGTCCCCACATGCTTCAAAACGTCCATCATCGTACCTGTACCGAAGCAAACCAACATCACCTGCTTAAATGACTGGCGCCCTGTTGCTCTGACCCCCATCATCAGTAAATGCTTTGAGAGACTAGTCAGAGATTACATCTGCTCTGTTCTACCTTCCTCACTGGACCCACTGCAGTTTGCATACCGCAATAACCGCTCCACTGATGATGCTATTGCATCTACAATACACACTGCTCTCTCCCACCTGGAAAAGAGGAACACATATGTGAGAATGCTGTTTGTAGACTACAGCTCAGCATTCAATACCATAGTGCCCTCCTTGCTTGATGTGAAACTCCGGGCTCTGGGCTTAAACAGCTTGCTGTGCAGCTGGATCCTGGACTTCCTGTCAAACAGACACCAGGTGGTTAGAATAGGCAGCAACATCTCCTCATCACTGACCCTCAACACTGGAGCCCCACAGGGCTGTGTTCTCAGCCCACTCTTGTACTCCTTGTACACATATGACTGCGTGGCAACTCACAGCTCTAATTCCATCATCAAGTTTGCTGATGATACTACGGTCGTAGGTCTGATCACCGACAACGATGAAACGGCCTACAGAGAGGAGGTGCTCACTCTGACGCACTGGTGTCAGAGGAACAACCTCTCCCTCAACATCAGCAAAACCAAGGAGCTAGTGGTCGACTTCAGGAAGAACGACAGAGAACACAGCCCCATCACCATCAATGGAGCACCGGTGGAGAGAGTCAGCAGCTTCAAGTTCCTCGGTGTCCACATCACAGAGGAACTCACATGGTCCGTCCACACTGAGGCCGTCGTGAAGAAGGCTCATCAGCGCCTCTTCTTCCTGAGACGGCTGAGGAAGTTTGGAATGAACCGCCACATCCTCACACAGTTCTACACCAGCACCGTCGAGAGCATCCTGACTGGCTGCATCACTGCCTGGTATGGCAATACTACCAGCCGTAACTGCAAAGCCTTGCGAAGGGTGGTGCGCACTGCCAGCCGTATCATCGGAGGTGAGCTTCCCTCCCTCCAGGATATATATGCCAGGCGGTGTGTGAAGAAAGCTCGGAGGATCATCAGAGACTCTAGCCACCCGAGCCATGGGCTGCTCTCACTGCTACCCTCAGGCCGGCGGTACCGCAGCATCAGGACACACACCAGCCGACTCCATGACAGCTTCTTCCCACAAGCAATTAGATTTCTAAACTCTTGATCCCTCATGATCAATAACCATAAACATTCTAACTGTCAACACAGCACAACATAACCTACTGCATTTACATAATATATATATATATATATATATATATTTGCACCTTACGAGTATCTATTCTATGTATAATTACCTCTTTTGTATTTTTGTATACTGTTGTATATTGTAAATTGTTGTATATTGTATATTGTTGTATATTGTAAACTGTTGTATATTGTACATTGTATATTATTTATTGTTCTGTTAGTGTATATGGTACTGTGAGTAATTGTGCGCACATTAGATGTGTAATCTATGTAAATCTGATGTTTGCTGTAATTGTTTTCGTCACATCGTGTCATACTGCTATGTTGCTCGGAACTGCACCTAAGAATTTCACCCACTGTTGCACTTGTGTATATGGTTGTGTGACAATAAAAGGATTTGATTTGATTTGATTTGAATCTTCCACCAACACAAAGTATGCCCTCTTTAAGAATGGGATCAAGAATGGGATCAAGACTAAAAAGAGGACTAGAACATGGAAGACTTTCCCCTTTTCCAAGGGCCTTTATCTCTCGACTGAATGCTTGCTGTTGAACAAGCTTTATCACTGCTTTGGCAGCAATCTCGCGCTCTTTGACAGTCACAACATCAGTTTGACACTTTAGTCCAGGCACTAGTCTCTTAATTCTTGCCACTACCTTAAGGAGTATTGTCCAAGAGGATAGCCTAGACAGGCGATTAAGCTTGTTCATGCAATCGGTCACTCTTATTGCAAATGCCTGAATGGTTTTAACCTCTGGGTCACAAACCAACAGGTCGAGAGATGAAGTTGGTACCGGATGAACCTCTTCCTTCCACAAAAATTCAGGACCGGATAGCCAGGTTGTTGATAAAATGTCTGATGCAGGAAGTCCCCTAGAGGCGTGATCGGCTGGATTTTCTGTCGTATCAACATAATACCACTGGCTCGGCTTGGTGTACTCTCGTATAAACTGAACACGATTTGCCACAACGATATGAAATCTCCGTGCTTCGTTGTTGATATATGCTAGAGTGACTTGAGAATCTGTCCAGAAGAATTCTTCATCAATCTTCATATTTAGCTCTGATTTCAGCAGAACGCTCAATCTGGCTGCAACCACAGCAGCTGAAAGTTCTAAACGGGGAATGCTTGTGATCTTTGATGGTGCAACCCTGGCCTTTGCCATGACGAGACTGCAGTGAACTTTGTTCCTGACATCCTTGTATCGAAGGTAAGAACATGCACCATAGCCTACACTGCTAGCATCTGCGAAGTGGTGCAATTCTACTCTTACAATCTTGTCAAAGTCTTGTGGATGATAACATCTTGGGATCCAGACTACTTTAAGGCCTTGAAGGCCAGCCTTCCATTCCTCCCACCGTGGGAGCAAGTCCTCAGGAAGCAGATCATCCCATCCAATGCTCCGACGACACAATTATTGCAGGATGCACTTTCCGCTCAGAACAAATGGAGCCACAAAGCCCAGAGGATCATACAAGGAAGCTATGACTGATAGAATGCCACGCCGTGTGTCTGGTCTATCTTTCAAGTTTATATTAAAACTGAAACCATCGCTTTCGATTAGCCACTGAATACCCAATGCATATTCTATTGAGGCTGACTCAGGGTTAAAGTCAAGACGTTTGACCCTTGGCGCTCTTTCGGATGTCTCAACACAATGAAGAACCTCACTTTCATTCAAGTTGAATTTGTGAAGACGTAGGCCTCCTCTTTTACACAACTCTTGTGCTTCAACTATCAGTTCACAGGCCTCCTTAACTGTGTGAACACTCACTAGCCCATCATCAACGTAGAAACTATTTTCAACAAATGCTGCTGCAGAGGGATAATGTGCTTTGTATTGCTGAGCGAGATATTTCAGGCCAAAGTTAGCGCACCCTGGAGAGGAAGCAGCGCCGAACAGATGAACTGCCATCTGGTATTCCTTAGGCTCACGATCAAGGTCTCCATGCTCCCACCATAGAAACCTCAGTTAACTGCGATTATCAGGTGTAACAAAGAACTGATGAAACATCCTTTCGATGTCGCAGATGATGGCTACCTTCTCCTTTCTGAAACGAAAGAGAACTCCTAACAAGTAATTAATCATATCGGGGCCTGTCAGTAAAGTATCATTCAACGAGATGCTACAATTTAGCTGAACAATCAAAGACGACTCTCAATTTGCCAGGCTTCTTCGGGTGATATACACCATGGTGGGGTATGTACCAAACGACATCTCCGACAGATACCTCTGGGGCTGACTCTGCGTCACCTTTATTTATCACATCCTCCATAAATGCCTTGTAATGATCATAAAACTGTTGGTTGGCCTTGAACTTCCTCTTTAAGTGCTGCAAACGAATTATAGCCAGCTTCTTATTGTTAGGTAATGATGGGGGACTTTGGCCTTTAAATGGGAGAGGCATCTCCAAATGACCATCCTCTTTCTGCTGAATGTTTTCACTAAGAATCTGTATGAAGCGCACATCATATTGAGAGACACATTTACCCTCGGAATTCCTCTCATTGAAGTCAGACTCCAGAACCTTCAAGATGTCTGCGGCTGAAGGAACTGGCATCTCTCTCACTGCGACTCTATGTACGAATCTTTGACTTCCCTGCCTATCCAAGTGGGGATTAGCTGCTCCTATAATACTCCATCCCAGCTCAGGATTCTGTGCGAATGGTTCATTCTCACCGCCAGTAATGACCTCAAGGGGAGCTAACGCTGAAGGACAATCACAGCCAATCAACAGTCCCACTGCGCAGTCTTGAAGAGATGGTAAGTTATTTGCAAGATGTTTGAGGTGAGGCCACTGCAACGCTGTGGTTCTGGTTGGTATACAAGACTTATCAACAGGAATAAAGTCACGTGTGTATGCTTGCCGTAACGCTATGTGATTTTCAGAATGAAAGCTTCGAACTAGCAAACCACACACACTTTGACTGGCTATAACTGTGTCTACAGCAGTCATTGTACTGAGCTTCAACTGTAATGGTTGAGAAACTACATCCAGCTCTCTGACAAGATCTTCCAAGACAAAAGATGAATCACTCTGGGTGTCAAGAAGAGCATAGGTAAGGATTTCCTTTTGGGGTTCTTTCATAGATGACAAGAAAACCGGAACAATACTTGAGGTAACAGAAGAATTCTGAATTACTGCATGAGACAAAACTTTGCGGACTTGCTGATTTGCTTGTCCATCTGTGGAATCAGAAATGGAACTTCTCTTTGTTTCGCCAGATCTATTCTCTCTCTCTTCATGCAAACAGGTTGGATGGCGCCAACTACACACTCCACAGACGGGCCGCGTTTTACAATCTTTAGTTATATGTCCCTTACACAAACATCCAAAGCATAGATAATTTTGATTATTGATAATTTTGTATGAACACCCTTTTATCTCCCATAGACTTGGCAGCAAAGACTGGGCACTTAGCAATGCCGTGCAGCTCATCCTTACAGACAGGACATGGCAGCTTTGGCTTGAAGGGAGACAAACTTTCTGACTTAAAAGCATGATATTTTGTTTGGGCACTTGTAATAAGGCCTTTGCCCTCTCAGGGAACTTTTCATCTACTGAGCTGGAGCTCAAAAAGGAAGAAGTGATGGGATTACAGGCTATGCGAGCTTCCTTCAGTACAAACTTAGTAAATTGTTCGAAGCTTGGATATTCTCCAGATGCATCGAGCTGCTCCACTACGATTCGGCTCCATTTGCGGACAATCCAGTCGGGTAATTTTCTCAAGAGCTTATGATTTTAAAATGATTTACTATCATTTAAAATGGCCAATCCTTTGACACGGGGCATAGCTTCTACACAGCTCTTTAAAAAGTCTGCAAAATCTCTAAGCGCCAAAGAGTCGTTAGGACTAATCTTAGGCCATTTCATCAGCTTGTCTCGAAACGCTTTCTGCACAATGAATGGATTTCCATACCTGTCCTTTAAAACTGCCCAGGCACCTTCATATGCATCCTCAGAGCTCCGGTAAAAGAATCCTTCCACGGCCTTCCGTGCCTCTCCTGAGAGGTAGCCTTTCAAGTAAAGCATTTTTTCACTAGCAGAGATGGGTTTCCTATCAATTAGAGTTGTGAATGACATCCGAAAGTCAACAAATTTCAAAGGATCACCAGCAAACATCGTTGGTTCAGGAACAGGCAGATGATTTAAACTAAAAGAGCTTGCAATTGCTTCAGCTAAGTTGGCTGTTAAACTCTGAGATGCTGGTTGCGATTGGAACATCGTGACTCCTGTATCTAGTTGTCTGTTCGAATATGTAGCCGGAGTGCTTCTAACAACATAGGCTGTATTAGATTCTCCCCCCATGTTCTCCACATCACCTTCCAGTTTATTGTATGTTCTAACTCGAGATGCAGCCACTTTCACGTCCATGCTCGCTTGCAACATTTTTAACTTTGTTTTCTCCTCTTCTAACTTCAACTCCACTTCTGCTTGTTTCTGCTTCATTTCTATCAATATTTGTGACTCATGGAGTTTCCATTCACTTTCCAGTTTGGTCTGTTGAGCTTGTATCTCTTCAATCGACTTTGCCGGTTCTAATTTGGCTGCGAGTTCTGCTTCTGCATCTACTCGCTTGCAAGAAGCCTTTGAGCTAGTGATTGACAGGTTATCTAAATTTATGGATTCTTCTAAAATAACACTTTCAGTGCTTGTCTCACCAAAGACAGATTTATATTCCTCACGACTTAAAATCATTCGCACTCTTTCTTTCTCAGCTTCCTCTTTATAGGTCTCTTGAACTAGACCCACATCAAGCCTTCTACTCACAAGATCACATATTTCTGTTGTCAGCGTGTTACAAGCATCCAATTTCTGCACAACCTCTGGTGTACTAAGAGAATTGCGTTGAAGTGGCTCATAATTTTGATTTACACGGTCGTATCCACTCTGAATGTGTTCGTTTATTTTATCAAGATCCTCCTTCAAACAGAATTTCTTGAGCCTAGTTCTAGCTTGTCATGCTATCTGCTTCCACGATTCATAAGCTCTCAAAAAAGCCTTTACGTGCCTTTTAGCTTCCTCTTCACGCATTTGTTTGCCCTTTTCTGTAAGCTTTCGTTCACGAGAGACTGTTTCTTCTGTTGAAGGTTCATCATAGTTTAGATCTTTCTCACCAGTGGACTTTTCCTTTTCTCTTGACATGTTTGTATCACTACTTGATGTATTTCTAAATTAAAGTGATTCAGGGAGCTGTGGTTATAAGATGATGCTGTAACCTAACACTCCACACTTCAAATATTAAGATAGGTCTACCCAAATGTCAATAAAATACCAAAAAAAAAAAACTTTAATTTATTCAAGACGGCTTAATAAAAGTTCGAATGGCTAAAATTCATCTTCAAGATACACAAGTTTAAGATTTAAGAGTAAATATAAACCGTTAAACATTTCATATTTGTAACCCTTTCAGATATTTCACAATTCACTCACAAACACGAGAGCCAGTTATGTAGCCTTACTACTTATATCAATCAGGTATAGCCTTTAAGTAAATAGTTCAGTGCATTTTTTTTTTATAAATATATATATATATATATATATATATATATATATATATATATATATATATATATATATATATATATATATATATATATACATATATATATCCAGATAGTCAGAGTCTCTCACCGCATCTGTAGTCTCTGTTAAACATGCTACCAATTTACGACCTTGCCTGGATGCGTGGAACAAGCGATGGCAACCTCCGGAACGAAGACGACATGCAGCGTAGCAGATGTCTCAGATGTAGCGACGAGTTTTCACTGTAGCAGCCCTTGGGTCCAAAGAAACAGAGAGAGTCTCGACTGATGCATAAGGTGTCCTTTATTTAGTTCGTCAAACCAGCATGACGCTCAACTTTCACGCCATCACCTTAGCACAGTGAAAACTGTATTGAAAACATACAACAAACATTTCACACAAACTTGTTTCACGGCTACAAACGTCATTACACAAGTAAAACATTCAAGATGACAAACATTAATTATCAGCAAATAAACCATTCATGTGTACAAATATTATGAAATATCCATGAATGAGAGCATATCATACCTCGCTGCGCTCACCAAGGAATGCAAACAATATCCTTTCTTCCGTCATGAAACGGGCGTCAAGTTCTTTAAATTCATGTATAAAACACAGGATCTCCAGATAAAATACATATAGACTCACTCAAACACAGCTGCCTGCCATTCACACCGCCATCCACCTTTAAATATTCATCTTCCCTTGTGCAAACTACGGTGCCACCAAAGGGACAAATTTCATCGTTACAGGTGCACCACATTTCTGGTCAATCACATACGAATAACATTAAAATACATACAAAGATAAATATACTTGAATAAGGTACAAACAATTAGACAAATATTTTTACCACTAACCCAACCCATACTTCATTTAATTAACAACATACATTAAACTCCAAATTTTCTAAACGTGTCTGTATTATCTGTGTTTTTAACCATAGGGAACTTTATTTTTGCAACTGAAATGACCTTTAAACAAATTCAGCCGTTAAGTTGTCTTTTTTTTTTTTAGGCGCATAACAGTAAATTAGGCCTATTATGTTTGTGGGGCTTAAAATTGAGGTCATTTCTGTTGACAGTAAGGTGTACTTTTGTTTTTGCATGTCATTAATCAAGTCACATTCCCATTTTTATAGATTTTATGCTTTAAATGATGCTTTTTGTGGCTGTATAGCCGCATTCACCTGAGGTAAGGTATTGTTCATGAAAACAAACATCAGATGAATTGCCGTTTAAACTGTTATGTTTCATCCGTCCCACCCGTGTGTTCCCGCTCATGCGGGACGATTGAAACAAAGCACAACTACCGTTCAAAGTCAATTTTTACTTAAATCATTCTATATTTGTACCGAATAACACATGATAGGTTACTAAGAGAACACGTTTGAGAGTTGTTGATCACAAAAAGAAAAAAAATTCTATCTGTAACCTTCTCTTAGAAAACTTTGTTTATCTGAAAAGTGTTTCAACTGTCCCGGCCCTCCCCTAGTTCCTCGGCAGAATACTTCAGGACATAATTTTCAAGTGCTTGGATGTTGTCAATATGCAGTTTCAAGAAAGATTTGAGCAAGAGGGGCTGCTTACGATCAGTTCTATTGAAAAGGTACTGTTGACAGGAGATTTTGATGCTGGTCTGTTGGAACAATATCCAGAAATGCACTGGTCTTCACTGAGGGTGCAATGATCAAGTCCAAATATGATTATTAGTCAACTACTGAGGCTGCAAACACTCTTTGGAATATGTTGCCAGAAGTCCGCCAACTCTTTGACCAAGTGGAAACACTTGTAAGGTTGCTCCTTGTTTGCCCTGTTTCTTCCGCAGAGTCTGAAAGAAGCTTCAGTTGTCTTCGAAGATTAAAAACCTGGCTCTGAAGCACAATGACACAGTCTCGTCTAAACAGTGTTGCTGTGTGTCACATCCAAACTGAACAGTATAGATAGGGAGATGATTGCTCAGCAATTCATAGATGGGAATCAACATCGCAGAAACACTTTTGGCAGTTTCAAGTATTAAAATGCTAAGATATATGTTAGCTTTAACTCTGTGTAAATAATCTCCTGCTTTTGAACAAATCAGCCTAAAAAGAAAAGCGTAAATGAAACGACCAACTAATAACACCAACTGTTTATTGCATCTTATTGTTCTACTGATTTAAGGTCTCCTACTGTGACATCTTTGCAATTGTGTGCTTTGAGTGGCTTTTTTATTTCCTTCCTGAAATGTGGACTAGAATAAAGTAGTGTGAATGTGCACGTATCCTGTGTGCCATTCACATACTAAACCACATACACAAAAACAATTTCAAATATGTAAACATTATAGTACAATTATACAATACCACGTGCAATATAAAGTACAGAACATCTGCATTTCTTTCTTTCTGTCTTTCTTATTGCTTTAAAAATAAATAGCATATTAAGCCAATTACGGAAAAATCGGTCATCAAAGGTCTGAAAAAAACTGGTATAGGGCTCCTCACTTTTGAAATGATGGCTGCGCCCCTGCCAGAAGGTAAGGGGGTTGAACAGTTCTTCTTGAAGAGGAGGATGCACAACAATTTGTGCAAGAACATGCCAATAAAATGATGATTGTGAGAAAGGAATCAGGAATTCAGTCGCCTACTTGTGTAATTTTCAGCAAAACGTCTACTAATGTTGAACAAAAAAAGATGTGCTCAAAACCATCACTGCACTAAAACCAGCCACTGATGAATATATATGTTGCTACACTTATTTGCATGCATTTTTTCCTTATTCCAGAAGTTTCCGTTTCACTCGAAGCGCAACTTCATTTTCATTCCATCTCCATCTAGTTGAGATTAGCCTTCACATAAACTAATAAATATTTTTTTCCATCGCAATTATAGTTGTATGCCAATTATATTATGGTCAGGTCTTTAAATATAGGCTACAATAGCCTATGTCTAACTTCATCTGCATAAATGTCAACTCCGCGATTGTTAATATCGTCACACAAGTATCGTCCAGCTCTAATCTGATAAACGCTAAGGCATTACGATTTTAAGATGTTAGAAACATTAACATCGTGATTTTCTGTAAAGCTGCTTTGAAACAATGTGTAGCCTATGGTGAATACATTAATTGGCACATTGTCAGACTTGTGGAATTGTAGAAAGACAGCAAATGGTTCAAACATTTTCACCGCAGTAAATTGATGGATTTATTTGAAGCACAATAGAGTGAAACAACTTTATCTCTGATTCAGTGCTGATCAGCTCTACTCTCCTGCGTAACAAATGGTGCTCATACAGGAACCGAAAATTATCGGGACAGCAGCATTTGTCCAAATTTCAATCTTAACCATTCTATTTCATCTGAAACGATCTTAAAACAGAGCTTTAAGTGTAAAATACCGAACTTTAAAAACAGCAACACGGAGC
Organism: Siphateles boraxobius; assembly: GCF_051911475.1. Taxonomy (NCBI): domain Eukaryota; kingdom Metazoa; phylum Chordata; class Actinopteri; order Cypriniformes; family Leuciscidae; genus Siphateles; species Siphateles boraxobius. The sequence continues at coordinate 330,784 of NW_027508729.1, forward strand.
CCGATTTGAATTAATTTAAATAGCGTTTATTGAATTATAATGAAATATCGAGATAAAAGCGCTCACCTGGACGAGTGTGTGTCGGGTATGTAGTAAAACACCAAACACACACCCTGAAAGATGATCAGGACCATCAGCAGTGTGAAGATCCACTGAAGAGACGCCGATGCCATCAGAGACACATTCAGTCATGCACGAGTGTGTGCGCGTGTGTGCGCGCGTGTGTCGCCTTTAACCCCTGAATCACACACACACACGCACTCGTGCTCTCGTCCCCGCCCCTCTTTAACTCGCTTTTATCCTGTAAAATGGTCATATAAACCCGATATTGACTTGTAATTTGCGTAGTGGAATTTTGTCAGGGAAGATACTATTTTTATTAGTAGCCCAGCTAACAAACGACGTCGCAGTTACGTAGTTTATTCGTACTTTTTGGTAATTTCATGACTTACCAACTGACAACGTAGTCTCGACGTCGCATGTCTGTAATTTTATTACCATCAAGGTACCAACTGCAACGTCGTCAGTACGGTCTCCTAAGGTAACAAAATAACCAACTACGTCCCAGTTACGTGACGTTTTGGTAATTTCATGACTTAGGCCTACCATCTCACAACGTAGTCTCGACGTCACAAGTCTGTAATTTTATTACCATCAAGGTACCAACTGTAAGTCAGGTAAGACTACTTAAATATGAAAGATTTTTCGTGATTTTTACCATACAAACACATTTTTTGTGTCAAAGTCTTTGGGGAAAGACTAAACAAAACGACAATATACAACTACACAACAGGCTTTAAAAGTTTTATTAGAACAAATGGAACAACAGAACAGAGTTTTGTTACAGCATTACAAAAAAGAAGTAACTGGGCAAATAGTTTAAAGCAGGACCAATAAAAGGGAGAAAATATTTGAGGAGCTCTGCATTTTGGAGCCAAAAAGTTCCAGCTTCATGCACACAAGAGTGAGAAAAAACATCCAACAAAGAAGATTGCTGTAAACTCCGGTCTCAGTGATGCAGTCAGGGATAGAGTCCATTTAGAAATGAGAGAGCCTTGGTGAGCAGCTTTAACAGTAAAGGGGTGTATAAATTAGAAGCATATTGGAAACACTGTAATGTTGATTTCACTTGGCAATTATTTAGATATTAAAAGTAATTAAGGTGAAAAAAAACTAAAACATAATTAACTGATAAATTACAACTTATTACTCTACGGTGGTCTTAAGGGCTTTGTCGATCTTCTCACAGTGTTGTGTTCCATGAAACAGAGTCATAAGCATTTCCATTTTGGTTGCACTATTCCTATAAACATTTTTTTTGTCACTTGTAATAAAGGGTACATTTTATATAGGTTTATTACATGGTTTACATATTAAACACCGTTGCCATGCAAAGCAGAGCGTTGCCATGGACACACAGGATTCTAACCGTAGAGACGGAACACACTATTTCCTTTAGCAGAAGCTTTACAATAGTTATTAAATCAATAAACTCCTTTTTAAATCAATATTTTGTGTCAAATTATTTATTTATTTGGTAGGTGTAGAGCGAGGCAGTTGTTATAGCGAACACAACCCCTTCAGTCTGATTCATGACCCCTCCGCTTCCTCCTGATCAGCCTGTCGGGGTTGTGTTCGCTATAACAACGCCTTGCTCTACATTATCCTTGACTTATTATTTGCAGTTTCAAGAATTTATTTGCAGTTTCAAGAATTTGTTCAGCACGTGTCCTACATAGACCTACATAGTCAAACAGGATTAACTAGTAGCCAGTTAGTTTGATTTTGCACTTTTCCATGGACACTCAGAAAACTTAATGTTTAACCAAACTCTGGTACTTGTGTTGTATTTCATCTGCCTCTGGTAAAGAAATTAATTAAAACCCCTTCTGCTCTTCCTTGTCAGATATCCTGTTTATCTGTTGTGCTGACACGTGTGTGTGTGTGTGTGTGTGTGTGTGTGTGTGTGTGTGTGTGTGTGTGTGTGTGTGTGTGTGTGTGTGTGTGTGTGTGTGTGTGTGTGTGTGTGTGTGTGTGTGTGTGTGTGTGTTGGACTGAGTATGTATATGCCCTATTAAACTACGCCAATGATTAATGCATATAGAGGAAACCCTTGTGTCATTCACCAGCTTTCACCCATCTGTGCCTTATCTGTAATGCTGACACTCAGTCCTTCCAAACCAGCCAAATGAGGAAATCTTTAAACAGATGAAGACCTGTAAAATAATGATATGATATTAAATTAATAATGGTTATAATTATTATTATTATAATAATCATTATCATCATCATCATATATTATTTATCTAGCATTTAGCTTCTTGTTTCAGGTGAAGAGATGTGCCTTTAGCTTTGTTATCACAGACGTCAGAATGAGGAAGTCTACACAGGACCGTGTAATGCAGAAGGATCATGGTACCCTACAGAACCAGGGAAATTAAAGCTGCAGTAGGGAGTTTTGAGAAAATGTTGACTTAGCCTGAAAATTTGAACAAGCACAACTTACAGGTCCAACCCACTTGCTCTCTGCTGCACTCCAGCCCTCTCTCCACAGCTCCTCCCTCCACAGCTCCTCCCCCCACAGTTCCTCTCTCCACAGCTCCTCCCTCCACAGCTCCTCCCTCCACAGCTCCTCCCTCCACAGCTCCTCCCTCCACAGCTCCTCCCCCCACAGCTCCTCCCTCCACAGCTCCTCCCTCCACAGCTCCTCCCTCCACAGCTCCTCCCCCCACAGTTCCTCTCTCCACAGCTCCTCCCCCCACAGTTCCTCTCTCCACAGCTCCTCCCTCCACAGCTCCTCCCTCCACAGCTCCTCCCTCCACAGCTCCTCCCTCCACAGCTCCTCCCTCCACAGCTCCTCCCCCCACAGCTCCTCCTCCACAGCTCCTCCCCCACAGCTCCTCCCTGCACAGTTCCTCTCTCCACAGCTCCTCCCTCCACAGCTCCTCCCTGCACAGTTCCTCTCTCCACAGCTCCTCCCTCCACAGCTCCTCCCCCCACAGTTCCTCTCTCCACAGCTCCTCCCTCCACAGCTCCTCCCCCCACAGTTCCTCTCTCCACAGCTCCTCCCTCCACAGCTCCTCCCCCCACAGTTCCTCTCTCCACAGCTCCTCCCTCCACAGCTCCTCCTCCACAGCTCCTCCCTGCACAGCTCCTCCCCCACAGTTCCTCCCCCCACAGCTCCTCCCCCGACAGCTCCTCCCTGCACAGCTCCTCCCCCCACAGCTCCTCCCCCCACAGCTCCTCCCTCCACAGCTCCTCCCCCCACAGTTCCTCTCTCCACAGCTCCTCCCTCCACAGCTCCTCCTCCACAGCTCCTCCCCCCACAGCTCCTCCCCGCACAGCTCCTCCCCCACAGTTCCTCCCCCCACAGCTCCTCCCCCCACAGCTCCTCCCCGCACAGCTCCTCCCCCACAGCTCCTCTCTCCACAGCTCCTCCCTCCACAGCTCCTCCCTGCACAGCTCCTCCCCCACAGCTCCTCCCCCACAGCTCCTCCCCCACAGCTCCTCTCTCCACAGCTCCTCCCTGCACAGCTCCTCCCTTCACAGCTCCTCCCCCACAGCTCCTCCCTCCACAGCTCCTCTCTCCACAGCTCCTCCCCCACAGCTCCTCCCTCCACAGCTCCTCTCTCCACAGCTCCTCCCTCCACAGCTCCTCCCCCTCAGCTCCTCCTCCACAGCTCCTCCCCCACAGCTCCTCCCCCACAGCTCCTCCCTCCACAGCTCCTCTCTCCACAGCTCCTCCCTCCACAGCTCCTCCCTGCACAGCTCCTCCCCCACAGCTCCTCCTCCACAGCTCCTCCCCCACAGCTCCTCCCTCCACAGCTCCTCTCTCCACAGCTCCTCCTCCACAGCTCCTCCCCCACAGCTCCTCCCCCACAGCTCCTCCCCCACAGCTCCTCCCTCCACAGCTCCTCTCTCCACAGCTCCTCCCTGCACAGCTCCTCCCCCACAGCTCCTCCCCCACAGCTCCTCCCTCCACAGCTCCTCTCTCCACAGCTCCTCCCTCCACAGCTCCTCCCTGCACAGCTCCTCCCCCACAGCTCCTCCTCCACAGCTCCTCCTCCACAGCTCCTCCCTCCACAGCTCCTCCCTCCACAGCTCCTCCTCCACAGCTCCTCCCCCACAGCTCCTCTCTCCACAGCTCCTCCCTCCACAGCTCCTCCCCCACAGCTCCTCCCTCCACAGCTCCTCCCTGCACAGCTCCCCCCTGCATA
>NW_027508729.1:340000-342500 GCF_051911475.1 Siphateles boraxobius
CTGAATTGGATGTGTCTTTTAGAGTTTCACATGAAGGGAAGACATACATAGTCTATGCTAGCACAGGTAGTTTAAAGTGCTTTGAATGTGGAGATGTGGGACATAAAAGGTCGAAATGTCCACATAAGGCTGGTAGTAGTGGTGGTAATAATGTCACTCCTGCTAAAGATTCAGAGGCTAGTGAATCTAACTTTAATCGAGAGCAAACGATTCCTAATGTAATACCTGTTGTGATTCCTACTGTTGATTCAGAGGCAAGAAACGAATCAAACGGAGAGCAAGCGATTCAAAATGGAATTAAAGAAAGTGATGGTAGTGTTGTTGCAACATGTAGTAGTGTAGAACATGGAAAAAGGACTTTTGATAAGACTGTGGAACTTGAGGAAAGTCTTGGAGCAGAATGTAAGGAAAGTGAGGATGTTCAGATGAAAGAAGTGGCTACCATGGAGGTGAATGAGATGTTGAGTTGTCCTGAGATGGTTAGAGAAGAAGAACTATGAAGATACCCTTTCGGATATTTCTGAGATTGGTTCTCAAAATATAGAAGAGATGTACTCTTTGGATGAGATCAATGTTTTTTGGACACAACATTTGGTAAAGTGGTGGAGGTGAAAGATTTTTTCCCAGATGTGGAAAAATTTGTTGTTTCAGTGAAAGTACTGCAGCGTGCAGCGAGTTATGATGCACTGAGTAAACAAAAGAGGTTTAGATTAAAGAAACTTATTACGAAATTGAGGAAAAATAAAGGGCCGTCTCCTTTTAAAAAGTAATGGCTAAAATGCACTGGGTGACTCTCATGATGTGTTATCTTTCTCTCTTTCTGTCTCTGTCCACTTTATATTCTAACCTTTTTATGGAGAACTTAAGCGTGGGCTCTTTAAATATAAATGGAGGTAGAGATAGGGCTAAATTAGCAGTGATTTCTGAATTCTTAAATATAAATCGGGTTAATATTGTATTTCTGCAAGAGACTCATAGCAATGAGGAGAATGAAATTGAGTGGAATAGATGGTGGGAAGGGAAATTGGCATTAAGTCATGGGACAAACAATAGTGCGTGAGTAGCTATACTTTTTAAAAAAGGGTTGAATGTTAAAATTGAAAAAGGAAGGGTATTATTACTAAAAATACAGTATGGAGAACATGTTTTTGTTCTAGTGAATGTGTATGCTCCAAATAATGGGGTGGAAAGAGTAAGAGTATTTGACCAATTAGATAAAGCACTTCACAAATTTGATGATGATACTTGGTTAGTGTTAGGAGGGGACTGGAACTGTACTATTAATTCTGTAATTGATAGGAATGGTGAAGAGCCCCATAGTCACTCTAGTAAATTTTTGTCTAATATAATGGGAAAATATGATTTAATGGATGTGTGGAGAAGAAGAAATGTTGGAGTGAGACGGTATACATGGATTAAAGTTGTAGAAAATACGGTTAGTGGGGCTAGACTGGATAGGTTTTATTTGAGTAAGCTGGTGGAAAATAGGGTAATGAGTGCATCAATATTGCCGAATGGTTTTTCTGATCATCATTTGATCATATTTGATTTTAATATTAAGCAAATTTCAAGACCTAGGTATTATTGGCATTCTAATGAGAAAATGCTTAAAGACATGTCTTTTTGTGATAGTTTTAAGCTGTTTTGGGAGAAATGGAAAGAAAGAAATAGTGATTTTGAAAACCTTAGTCAATGGTGGGATGTAGGCAAGGTGCAAATTAAAGAGTTTTGTCAAAATGTTTCTGCTTGTAATTCTACAAATGTGAAAAAAACTATACAAAGCTTGCAAAAGGAAATTGATGGTTTGGAAGAGGACTTGATAAACAATGAAAGAGCACAGGACAATGGTATGCTTTTAAGCAAGAAAAAGAAAGAACTTGGAACTTTGTTACAAGAACAAGTGAAAGGGGCACTTGTAAGATCAAGGATTTGCTCCATCAAAGACATGGATGCCCCAACTTTATATTTCTTTAACTTGGAAAAAAAGACATTTCAGTATAAACAGATGCATTATCTTCGTTGCCAAAATGGAAATATAACAACAAATCCCGCTGAAATGAGGAAGCTGGCGATGGACTTTTATTCTGTGTTGTATAGTGCTGAGGAATGTGATCCTGATAGTGCAAAAGACTTACTTAAAGATTTACCACAGTTGGAGCAAGGAAAAAGTCAAGCTTTGGATGATAATATTACATATGGAGAGTTAACAGAAGCAGTGCAGCAGTGGTCTATGGGGCGTTCTCCAGGAATAGATGGATTAACAGCTGAGTTTTATAAACATTTCTGGGGAATATTAGGGGAGGATTTTTATGAAGTTGTACTAGAATGTTTTAAAAATAAAGTACTTCCTGTTAGTTGTAGGAGGGCTGTAATTTCACTGTTACCAAAAAAAGGAGATTTAGGATTTTTAAAGAATTGGAGGCCAGTATCCTTATTATGTTTAGATTATAAAATATTTTCAAAATCTATTGCAAATAGGCTTAAAAATGTTTTAAACTTG